>NW_024884756.1:9739052-10048099 GCF_019232065.1 Centrocercus urophasianus
CTGCGGCGCGGACCCGGGGCTGCCCCGCGCGGCCGCTTTGGGGGGCGGCGCCGCCAGAGCCCGCCCTGAGCCTCGAGGGCGGCCCCGCGCTGAGGCCTGGAGCCGCGGGCACCTGTGCGCCGCCCGGCCCGCCGTGCCCGCGCGTCCCCCCGCCCCGAGGCGCGGACGCTTAGCTGCGCCGTGACTTTTTGACCCGCTGTCACGGAATGGGGGACTGCGAGCAGTGAAAGAAAGAGCAATGTCTTCCGTGGAAGAAAATCCAGCAAGAAGGCAGACGTTTGCTTTGGGCTTCTGTGGTATCATTACAAATGGGGTTTACATTAACAGAAATTGAGTTTTGACTCCGTCTATTTTCAACAAGTCTTACTAGAGAGCCCGTGTCACTGTACACCAGCTTGTGGAAAGAAAGCAAAAAATAAAAGAGCAGCAAGATGGAAGCCAAGAGCTGCTCGGTTCATCTGAACTCAGGCCCTTTTGCTCTCAGTAGCTGCACCCCCTACGGTACTCCTCTCGGCAGCACCATGCTGGCAGCAGCAGGCTGCTCTGTGTCACAGCAGTCGCTAAGGAGCGCAGCGCAGCCACATCCTGCTGATCCGACCCAGAAACTCAGCCTGGCAGTCCTGTCCAGGCTCTGCAGAAACCCACGCTCACCCCACAGAGACCAGAAACAAAACAGAAGTTACTTCCAGCTGAGACCAGCAAAAAAAGAGAAGAGAGAAAATGAAGGGGACTTCTTGCACTGAGCAAGGCGTATTTCTGAGGATTTCACATTCAACACAGAATAGTCCCTGCAGTTAAACTTGGTGGATATGACAAGAAAAGTGCTCACACTCTGTATTAGGAGGACAGCACTCACTGCAGAGCAGTCCTTATCTTTATATGTACACCATCCATTTAAAGTGGCATTTGCATGAAGTGCTGAGATCAGCCATCACTGCCATAGTTATTACCGTCACACTAAAGGAGTCCAAAATTTCTCCCAAAGTACAACATCCTCCCCTCCTGTTCACAGAATATCACAGGCAGCTGCATCAGAGGCTCTAAACTACCACGCTGTTTTGAGCTGGCTCAATAGTTGAGCTTTTCTACTCAACTGCTTCTCAGTCCTGGCTCATGTAACAGGACTTTCATACAATCATAGAATGGCCTGGGCTGAAAAGGACCATAATGATCATCTAATTTCAACCCCCCTGCTGTGTACAGGGTTGCCAATCACTAGACCAGGCTGTCCAGATCCATATCCATCCTAGCCTTGAATACCGCCAGGGATGAGGCACCTGCAACCTCCTTGGTTCCAAAGTGTCACCACCTTCTCTGTGAAAAACTTCCTCCTAATATCCAAGCTAAACCTCCCCCCGTCTTAGTTTAAAGCCATTCCCCCTTCATGGTATGTTTCCACACAGCACAGTCAGCAGTCTTTTCTGGGAAACAAAAGGCACAAAAACATCCATACGCAGAGCTAATTTTCCAAGTAATGACCACATCTGCAGCTCTCAAACTGGTAGCATTATGTCAACTTTCCACACTAAGATATTAGCAAGTATCATCAAAACAGGTGTGCAGCAGCCTTAGTGAGAACATGCTTCATCTTGCCAGATACTGTAGTCTTGGATTAAAACTGTGCTTGGAAAGGAGAAAGCCACACGGGGTCTGATGGGGAAACTGAAAAACCTAGTCGGGCTGGCTGGTGCACTTCCTCTTGTGCTCAGTCCTAGGAGGGTTCTGTGAAACACAAACACCCACAAAAATAGGAATATGAAGCCTGTAAGTTTGTGTTTAGGCAATTTCTGGCCAACAGCAGGTAAGAACAAAATTTCCCGAAATATTTCTCAGCTCCCTGTACTGAGATTTCTTAATTTTTTTGGCCACAACAGTCAGGCCTTGTAGCCTGGTCTACTACCATAGGCCTTGCCTCTACCTCCCTTATATATACATACATACATACATAAAACAGTAAAAAGAAAGTTCCTTCACTTCCATCTGACACTGGATGAATACCATTTGCTACTAGCAGCCACTCATGCACAGCACAACTTCCTCGTCAGGCTTTGTGTCGGAAAGCACCCAGCTTTCCCATACCCACTGGGCTCAGTAAAGCTCCTGTGAACACTTAGAGTTCAACATGCAACGTCAACAGAATTTAACCATCATCATAACCAATCTGCCCTTTATTATCTTTGTTATGCAACACTTTCACATAATGTTATACTGCATGTCTTGATCTGGACAATGAGTTAAGTAGGAGACTGGATATCAGTTCTCTGTTGTGCCACACACATTGTTCCTGCACAGTACTAGAAGAAAGGAAAACACCCTTGTAGAAATAAATCTGTCTGCACTGTACTTAAGTGCTACGGAGAATGGGGATGTGGGTGGGAATTGGGTGAACAGACCGACCAAGAGGGAGGGCAGCAGCCTTCCCTGCACCAGGAATTCCTCCTGTAGGAATATAAATGCGTCTGCAAATTATCTGCCAGATTCCCACATGCACGTCTACATCTCAGACAGATCTCTACATTAGTCTGATGTTTCCACAGCCTGACAGGATGTGGTTGCTCAAAGGCAGCCAAAATCTGCACCGCCACCCCCCTTGCTCCTGCCCTGCCATACAGCTGAGCAGCAGCTCTACTCCATTTTGCTCTCCCAAGTCAGACTTGCTGCTGCATTTAAATGGCATCGTGAAGAAGGACAAGGAGATACACTCAACATTTCCCTTAGCAGCGCCCCTGTGGGGCACAGATGAAGCATAGGACTGATGGCTGTCATTTGTTATTGCCAACCATTTCTGAGGTTGTAGCATATCTAGCACGTGTCTGCTTATTCCCTGTTGCCTATCTGCTAGCAGCAGCACACACATCCTACTGAACTTTCTTCCCCTCTCTCATGGAGTCAGATTAGAGAAACGCATAAGTATCACTACAACAAATCTGGAAACAATAAATCTAAAGCTGAACTCATAACTATTGCAGCCTTCTGCTGCATTAACCAAAAAAGGAATAAACACTCCCCCAAACGTTATGGTGTTTGTACCGTTTGTCTTTGCTAGTACCTTTCTTGTAGATGTCTGCATAAAAAACAAGTGAAGTACGAAGGCAGGTGACAGCTAGACAGCTGACTAATTCTCTTCTGGTTACATTAGTCTCTGCATCTCCCCAAAAATGTGCTTCACCAACTGTGGAAAGCATTAGGCTGTCATAATACGTCAGTGGCACATACAAATACATACCTCTCTTTACCATCCCTGAAAATAATCTGCAAGAAAATTTTCAGCAATCCGCCGCATAGCCCAGTGCTCCATCCAGAAACCAGTTGAGTCAGCAGAAAGACTGATGCTGATTTTCAAGGGCTTTGGACAAGGTTTTACAGCACACAGAGAGGACAGGACAAGGGTGAGAAAAAGGCTTTACTGCATTGTAGTAGCTTGTATTTCACTGGCAAGAAAGATTTGCATTATTAGCCTGCTTGGCTAGAGGTTTAAACTTCATCTCCTGTCCTTATGTTTTGTGAAATGTCAAGTTCCTTGGTTCTGCTTGAAGTTTTTCATTGGAAAAGGGGGAAAAAAAGAAAAAAGGAGGATGAGGGAAAGGGTGAACAAAACCAAGTCAGTGAGAGGAAAGTTCAGTATTTAAGTTTTCTCAGCCCTATTCCATCTATGGCTGCATGTGAGACCTTTAATCTCCCGTGTCAATCTTCTAGGAAACAGGAGCTGAATAATAATAATAAAAAGCCATATAAATATTTTCAGGAGTTCTTAATGCATAAGATAATTACGTATGAGTTTAAAATGTTCTATTTTTTACCCCTTCCAACTGAAGACAGTAATTGTTGGACTCTAAAAGCAGTATCGTCTAATGCTCATGGTCTTATGTGATTCATCAGCTCTGAAGTTCTCCTTTTTCAATCTAAATCTTGATTTCTCTCTGACTTACACTTTGAAGTACATCTGACCTTCCGAGAACTCAGCACAAATGGTCTCCCTGGGGTAAGATTCCTGTCACATTGATACACCCTGTGCAAACCCTTTCAGTGCAACAGCAGGTAGTTGTACAAACAGTGTTTACCTAATGGGTCTTACTAATTGGGAAGAGATCACTGATAGCTAAATGGACACTGCTGGTATCTCTTTATGTTCTCTTTTCATCTAAATAACCTGAAGCAATTAGTTGTCTGTAACCTCTAGCTTTGAAGTCTTTTTTACTTCAAATTTACTGAAACATTGCATTAACACAGAGTCTTGCAAAGATACTAAGATTTAATCTCAGTTACATCAGAACATTATTTTACTGAACATGTCACGCCTTTGATCCTTTTGCCTCTCAGTTTCTGATAATTGAAGCAGTGATAATATCACTGCTGTTCAATACTAAGTACAGACACCAGAACACCATCAATGCACAGGTTCCAATAGTGATGAAATCTACCAGCTGAAACAATTAATTTTGGAAAGAAAGGGAGTATTGCAAGAGCTAGAATAGCTAGGAATGCACATCAAACCATCCTTGGTGTGCAGAGGGGAAGAAGGGACTACACCTGAATCTCTGCCAGAGCCAACACCAGTTTTAGGAGCCAAGCAAAACTTGGGATTGTTCTGCCGGCAAAACCCTTCTCCAAAAACTCAGCAAGATTCTTCACAGCACCCACAAACAAGCACCAGATTACATTTTCAGGTCATACGAAGCAAGAAATCCTATCCTTGGAGTTGCATTTAATTTGAAGGGGTGTGGGAGCACACAGTGACTAACATGGAGTAGCCACCAAGGAGAGAAGAGCACTGCAGTGGTTTTCCCTTGGAGTTTAGCTTATAATCCAAAGGGAGGCTTTTCCCTTCCGTCAGAGGAGTTACGTGGCCAAGAACTCTGGAGGGAGAATGATGTGACAGTGGGTGTCTCCAACGTTATTTCTGGAGGAAGGAAGTCTGGATTAAATTCAGATCTGCAGGATGAAAGCTACTGGAAACAAATCAGCCTGCCAGACTGTAGTCTACATTGCTTTATGGCTACATATAAAACATGCCATGCAGCACTGTCTATATTCTTACTGAAAGGCAACACCAACTAAGACCCTGCAGGACGAATATCTATGAAGTAAACCAATTAAAATATCTGAACACAGTGAAATATGGAAGAGTATTTACAATCCATTTTCCCAACAAAACTTGGGGGAAAAAGGGGTGTTATGGTGCAAGTTTACCTTAACCTAGGCTACTTAGTCACAGGCTTGCTAGAAATGACTGATGCTCAAGATTTTCGTACAAGATAAATCAGAAGCAGCTATTAGATGCCCTTTGCTGTAGCAATGCTAGGAAACAGCAAACAGCCAGTACACAAGGCCACAGCCTAGAAACTTTTATCTGCAGACTGGAAAGGGCTGATTGGGCTCTACATGCAAAAGGCAAAAATCCAGAAGCATAGCCAGCAAAGCACTGAAAGCAAGCAGGAAAACAAGCTCTTCAGGGCTCAGAATCAACAGGAGGGGCAGATATGTAAAGAGTTTGTTATGCATTCAGAATCAAAATTATCCACGCTCTCCTGCAAGTTTAGAACGAGATGGCATCAAGGCTGATCCAGGACTTTCTCGTTCTTCTATCAAAAAATAATCCTGCCAAACCCACATTCCATCCTGCCACTCATACTACAAGAGAAAACAGCACTTTGCTTCTAGTAGCCCAATCCAGCTGCATTCTGCATCTGAACACTTGGACAACTGCACCAGCCACAACACATGCTGCAGAGGATGAAATTCCTCCTTGGAGAGCACAGACCCTTGGAACAGGAGGAACAACAGAAATCCAGCAGCACAGTCATCTTTTTACTAAATTTTACTTTGCTTGCTTCATTACTACTACAGAAACTCGTGCTTACTGACAGCACTCGTTCTGGAAGCACATGTGTAGATGGCTCTGCAAACTACGTTGAGACGTTTTATTCTTCATTCTTTCTACTTCCTTGCTAAAAACCAGGATTTGATTTTTTACTTATACTGTAAGCCTGAGGGAGGAAAAATCCATTTTTCTCTCTGTGCTTCAGTTAAAGAAGGAAATAAGTAACATGAGCCATGAAAGGACTTTGATCCAGAACTAGGGAATGTAAATGCTTTACAGATGCCAAATAAGGATGTTTCCAAAGAAAAAGAAAACAAAGCATTTTCTACCCCAACCTCTTTTCATTTCCAAAGAAGGAAGGAGACTTTTATAAGATTTTGATGCATGTTCAATTTCTTCAAGAGGTTGGTTCTGTTTTCAATAATTCATCGGAATAAACAATTGATTGCTTTGACAGGAGATTATTGTGTTCATGGAAGAGAAAAAAAAAGAATTTCTTTAGCTCAGGAGTGCCTCTTAAAACCGCAGAGAGACTGGGAAAGGCAGTAACCTCTTTAGCAGCAATGATGCTACACTGCCTGCACAACGCATCCCAGGAAGTCCACACACACACTGATACTGGCAAAGCCCAAGCAGAAAAATGCCACAGACTGGAAGCTCCTGTGGGTGACTGGCTTTGTTTGTACTACATTTTTGGACAGCCCACGACCCTGGTCTTACAAACACAGCATCAGCATAGTTTCATCTCACAAGCTTTTTACTAAAACCCAGCCTTTGTGGCTAAGAACTGCTGAGAGTCTCCAATAAGCAAATGACAGAGTTCCAAGAGACTAAAATACGAAGGGTTTCCAACTCAACTCAACTTTCCTTTCTTAGAAATGCAGAGCCTGCCTTCTATTTACGTGAGTTGAAACAAGGTATCTGGAAGGAAAGTCAGGACCCTGGGATTAAGTCTGATGCAGACAATCCCCTTTTAAATGGATTTGTCTTTCACTGTCAGTATCCTTTTAGAGCTAACACCAGCATACAGCACAGACTCCCCTTGTGTGATTTCTTTTTCATGGAATAATAGAATCATACAATCACCAAGGTTGGAAAAGACCTACAGGGCCACCCAGTCCAACCATCCACCGATCACCAATAATTCTCACTAAACCACATCCCTCATCACAGCATCTAAGTTTCTGAAGTTAAGTATCCTTTACACATGCAGAACAAAACATACAGTTCTTTCGGAATTGTATGCTATTGCAACATCCACTTTGCACAACATTTTGACGCAAAGAGGGATGGAATAAAGCACAGCACGCTGTTCCTGGTTCCAAAATAAAAATCCATGGTTTCAGCCCATGCAAACAGGCCATGCACTCGCGTGGTGCCTCAAGGCATACATAAGATTCTGTGTGAGTGCAGATGCCTCCCCAGTCCTCTTGCAAGATCAGAAGATTGGGCCAATGGCTGTGCTCCAGAAAATGTCACTGTTAACATCTCCAGACATAACCACAGATACAGCACAAGAATAAAGCAGGTCAGGGATACTTGGGCTCCTAAGCTGATGGTGCAGCTGCCTTGCTCCCTTCTAATTCCCTAAATCCTAGAGCACAGTGAGAATGAAAAAAAACACTGTGCTGTACCAAAACAGTGCCATGAAGCAGCAGTGTGCAACTCAGAAATGTTAAATCTTGATCTCTGGGAAAAGGCAAGGTGAGAACTTATTGATCTCCCAGAGCCAAACTGTGAATGTATGACAATATTAATATTTATTGGTTCATTTACTTTGCACTGGAAACTTTTTTCTTGCATGCTGCACTGATGACATAGTAATGCATTTACATCTCAATCCTGCTGTCCAACCACAGCACAAGTAACTGACATTTACCATAAACAACGTATCACAAATCACACCCTACCACACAGCACTTCCTGGCAGGTTTTGCAGTTCTGCTCGTGCAGAAAACAAGTTTCAGCACCGTGTTTCAGTGACGCTGTGACTTTCTGTGTTGAAAGAAAGCTGTAATTCTCCAATGGTTTGTTATGGATTCAAACCAGTGCGCACGGAGGTGGGAGCAGGGCATGGTCAGAGGCAGGAAAAGCCATGCTGTTATGACTGGAATGCTCCCCACAACACAGTACCTTCTTGAGTCACTGTGCCAAGTAGGACAGCCTGGTTTTAATCGCAAGAGCCTGCAGTTCAGTGTAAGACTCCTTGCTGAGTCCTCCATGTCACACTGCTGATTTGCTAATGGCTTAGGATAGCTGACAGCAGGCTGTGCTCTCTTAGATCGGGACAGATGACCCACATTCACTCCAGCAACACAGCTTAGCTGGTATGAGGTAAGGAACACCAAGAAACCTTCTTATCTCAGCAGTGAAACACAACCAAGCCCTGGAAGGGAAGGGGACCTGCCTCCAAAGGATGGCTGAAGCACCGTACAGCACCAGCTGGGCTCCCAGCTGCCTTCTCCTGAGCAGACTGAAGGGAGGAATCCCTGCTACCAATGTGCCTTGAAGTCCTTGGATGCAAGAAAATACTTCTATTTTCAGTAGTTACTAAACTGGAACATCTTTTAGACCACATGAATAGCAGGCGAAATGAAACACTGCTCAGCTTCACCATCATGGGAAGAAGGAAGAGGAGGGGACTGCACGCACCACAGGCACAGCACTTCTTGCTGTACACAGCCTGGGTGCTGGGACTGGCACTCCTACAGGACTTCCCCGCTCATTGCTGCTCACAGAGCTGCACCTGCCCATTTGCTCAGGAGTCCAATCTTGGTGCTTCTTACTGCAGGCCCTAAAACCAAGCTAAGTGCTGTCCTCCCACACACGGGGCCTGATGGAAACTTGGGTGAGAAGTGTCAACTTCCAGAGGTACAAGATAGTTAAAAACGTCAAGGGAACTTTACAAAGTAACTGCAAACAGTGCAAATACAGATAAAATAAAAAACAAATCAAAATAAAAACAAAAAACTTCCACACACATATACCCAGCAGATGATATGAATAATGTTCATGCCAAATACTTTTTCTTCTCTCTTCTTTCTAAGACCAATACTTTACCCAGAGCCTGTTCTGCTCTGACAGCAACTCTTGGATGAAGGTAACCACTGTACTCTAATTCACTCTAAGAATCCTTTAACCTCCCTCAGGCTGGTTTATGTGATCTAAATGTAACTATTTGAAAAGTTCAGCAATGAGGTCATTCCTCAAACCCTTCAGCAGAACCAGAAATCCCCACATCCATTACTGTGCTTCAGTGATGAGGTGCTGTCCCGCTTACCTACATCTGGACTTGTCCAATTCCAAGCATGTAATCAAGCCACTTCTGACAGGACAACAGACAAGACACTTATTTTACATAACAGTGTACCAAGAGCCCAGTTCTTAACTCTCCATCCTCAGGAAACACATTGTAGGGTAAGCACGACAGCACTGGATGTAAGCACACAGTATTGGGTACTACTAACAAAGCCCAGGACTTCTGTCTTAAGGTACCTGCAGTTCTGTTAGGATGTAGGCGTAAGAAAAGGACTGAGTATGGGAGGAAAACCATACCAGTAAAACAGTATAAAAAATGGACAGATTAAAAAATATGAATAGAAAGTTAGGAACAATTGTTCGTCAGCTGAGGTGTTAACAAAGGACTGGAGGGGGATCTAGGGACCTAGCAGGAACACTGAAACAGGGAGGGGAGAAGGGGGAATATATAAAAGCACCTCATGTTTACATGTAGATGGATTTGCAAGCAACAAACAACAGTAACAGCAATATTACTGCCAGATGCACGTTCATTCCCATGGAAGATAAACTGCAGTCTATAGCAGTAAACCTCCAGACACAGGTAACAACACATTCAAAGGAAGTGAGAAAAAGGTAAAACCTTTAACAGATGTGGGAGGAAGTTCTTCAATAACTGAGCAGCACAGGCACTCCCAACCCATCTCCCAGCTGCCGGTATCCGTACCACTGAGGTATCCCTCACTGCAGCACACAGACCTCTCCTGGAGGTGTCTCTGACAGAGGAGAAGCCTTACAACCCATACTTGGAAAGCAAACATCAATAACCCCAAATCAATGCCATCCATACAGCTAGAGATGAACGGCAGAAGGCAAGTGTGGTGGTGGTTTGCTTTTCCACTGGTCTGTTGGTCAGTTTTTCCACTGCATACCCCATGCAACTGTGACTCCACACATCCCCAGCCACTGGATTTGCTGTTGGGCAGAATCTCAATCCCAGGAAAGGGACAAACATAAAAACAAGATTTTTGAAGGGTGGACAACTGCGCTACACATCCCACTGCGAAGGATGCAGAGCATTCTTCTGTCACAAGCAGATTTGTATCTCAAACACTTAAAAACAACACACAGAGGTGTAGTATTAGCGCTCTCAAAGTTTGCACTACAGAACTGTCTCTGTTGGCCAATGCACAAAGTTGCCTGGAAAGAAACTGTAACTAGTACTAAGAAAAACAAGAAGCTGCCCTCAGAAGCATAGGCTTTTTCTCTTTTCCTTGCCCATGGGCAATCGAAGGTGGGCGTATGAACACTGGAAAGTCCATTTTCCAACTTTCAGAAGTGCCTCAGAGGAGGATCTTTATAAACAAACCATGTGATGGCTTATGCAATTACTAATTGCAGCTTCCTACAAATAGTGAGTACATCATATACATCAATGCATGTGACATTTGGTAATTATACAATTTCGTTCATGTAATTGTTGCAGGAAAATTCCACTAGAATTTCATGCACAGAATAACAAAGTCAGAATAGACATAGGGTGGTGACCAGTCTCAGGAAAGCACTGTGGTCACAAATATTTTTTGTTCATTAAGCTTCGTGGGCCAATAAATAAAACAGCATCACTGGCATCTTCAGTAGGATACCAGATTAGAGTTGAAGAGCTCAGCACAAATCAGGCTGAGTTTCTTGTATGAATCATAGTTGGTTGCTGCCCTGGGCCTACATGTGCTGTGCTTTGGGAAGTTGTAGGGAATGTTCTGCTTCCAGCACATGTGCAGACAAGGAAAACTTCTTGGAAATGCACTCCCTAATTAAGATAAACTGGGCTCTGAATCAAGTACTTACAGGGGAAAAAAGGCATGCTTTGCCTTAATGCCAACAAGTTCTGAACATGCTTAACAGTGCATTCATTTGCACAGGCAAAAAGCAGAGCAGAATAGCAAATATCTCCAGCCTCGATAAGCGGGAAGCTAAGCGGGAAGCACAGCTTCCAGAAGGAGAATACTGCAAGAGCAGCTCCCCAGCGACCACCTGAAAGTGCTTCCTGAGCCCCTGCACGTGAGCTGTTGCTGCAGAACAGTGCAGTACCCCAGGGCCTGCACATCAGCCAGCAGCCAGCCTTACACCTCGGCCTGACACACTTCTCAAGCATCACCCGGGCTAAGGGCAACACCTACAGCACAGTCTGTCCCTACAGGAGACAGCAGCTGCAGCACAGAGCTCTGTGGAGCCCTAATGGCAATTTTAACTGCTCTGCTGTGTTGGTAACAGTGACCTCACAGCCCATCACAAGCAAAATAAAACTTGTTAAACTGGGGACGAGACACTTAGCAAAATCTGCTTAAGCGAAAAGAACACCTAAAAAAAAATGGTCATTGCGCTCAATGATCAATTGCCATTTTATGCTACAGTTGCCTTATGCTAAGTTAAGTCATCGTGGCTGTGTCTCCTGAAACAGATACAACAGTCAACAGAAAATGACAAGAATCAGCTACGTATGTCATTTTGCTTACGTGTAAGTGTTCTTCTCCATGTACTGACACAAGATTTGTGGTATGTAATAAAAGTATTACTACTGCAGTGTTTAACAGTAATACAGATGTGCAGCTGAATGCCTAGTATATACTTAAGCAAGCCAAAAGGTTCTGTCTTTTCTCACAGGATATCACTTACCTTCCGCTCTTGTCAGAATTAACTAAGAACCCAGTGCTACAGAAATTGCTGGCTACGTTTCAGCAGGCTTTAAGGCATACCTGTTCATCACCATCCTTTTTCTGTGGAAAAACAAGATAAATATATAGAAACATCTGCAAACAAATGTGCAGAATAACTTCATGTATTTGTACATAATTAATTTCTCCTTACTGAATGAGGAAACAGCCTTTTTTGAAGGTCATTTCTTTGGTCTTAAAAAATTCAAACTCAAGCCACCTGGTTCTCATTTCCTGGCCTATTCCTCCTGCCCCAGCTGCATACCATGCTAAAGACAAAGGCTCCATTCTTTAATTGTGAATATCAGGCGCCTTTAACCTTCATTTTGCTGCTATGGCCTTGGAATGTGAAAAAGCTAATATACAATATCCTCTTTTATTAGCTGAAATAATAAATGGCCAGCTCTATTCCTTTTATCAGCTGGGCTCAAGATCCACAGATCCTCAGAAGTTTCGACAGAGACAAAAAAATGTCTGAATTTCAAAGCAGAATTCATGTACTTGCACACAGTTCTGGTCTACTGCTTTGGATGACAGGCACAGATTGAAGGTCACTGTGTTTGAAATTACCTAAGAAGAGGATGGAAATAAGTCACCTTGGACCCTTGTCACCCCATGGCGGTAACAGCCATCGTATCTGGTCTCAATCAAAACCCAGCAACAAACTGCAGCCAGCCTGCTCATAGGCCAGGACCACATTCAGCTCTAACACACAGACTGGTGCAGAGCAATAGGAGCATGAAAGATGGCATTCTTCAATAAGAAATGTGAGTAGTCACAGGAAACCGAGGGGGAGAGGAACTTGCAGAGCTCACCGAATTGAAGCTGATCAGCCAGCTCCATGCACAAGGCAACTGCTACTACAGCAAAGGAACACACATCCACTGGTGGGAAGGAAATGTTTAAATATTATGGTTTCCAAACCATCTCCTACCTGTGAAAGGAACGGGAGATTCAGAGTGAATGAAACAAGCTTATGCACACTCCATAAAAGAGTTAAAAAAAAAAAAAAAAAGATATCCCCCTATCAAGAAAGCAAGCCTTCAGGAAACCTGAAACTCTGATGATCACTGTCAAGAAAAGTCACATAGCTGACCAGGGAGATCCATCAGCTTCAGCCTTAGGATAAGTAAATTAAGTGCCATTCATTTACTCTGTTATTCTTAACACATTTGTTGCTGAGTTGCCCACAGATGAAACCAACTTATCCATAACTCACAGAACACTCAGTCTGGGGCCTGAGCTAGAAGTGACTGAGTGTAACTGGGGAACAAAGAGGCACTCTCCATTCAGGGCCATGCCACATCTCTTCACTGAGCTTCTGGGAGGTCTGAGCTCAGATCAGCTCCTGCTGGCTCCTGGGGGTGCTACAGGAAGGCAAGCGTGAGCAAGGCTGAGCTTAAATTCTATGGGTCAGAGGGAAAGTCAGCAGCAGGAACCTCTTTCAGCAACTCCTGGTGAGACGACTCTCCACCACACACCGTCACTGATGCACAGATTTATACTTCAGATCAAGAGCCTGTGCCTCACTAACCTCTTTCCTTTTTAATCCAAAGGCAAAGCATGAGATTCTACAGTTGGTTCACAGATGCACATTAAATAGCCAGCAACTGCTTCGCTCACACGTCAACACTTCCCACATTTAGTGAAGAACCTTAAACTCAAAAGCTGTTCCCCATCCCACTCTAATCTATTAGTAGAGGGTATTCATTACAGCAGCTTCCATAGAGAGAAAATGTTTCTTGCCTTGAGAGAAATGGGTAAGAAAATAGTGTGTTGCAACATGGTCTGAAATTTGATTTCACAACAGTTATTACACCAAAAGGTTTAAAAAAGTGGCCTGTGAGAAACAAACTTATGAGAAGTAACCAAGGGGAAAAAAAAAAAGAGCCTTGTACTACATGGATTTAAACCTAATTAAGAGAAGAGTTTGCTTTCGTTTGTCAGTAAAGCTAATAGGCCACAGTGCTAACAACACACAAACAATTTTTTCCTAGCTTTTATGTAGACTGCTCTATTTATACAAACATATCCAGCTCTAATCTTCAACATGTACAAGTTACTCCATAATGATCCATTCTGCAGTGAGTAGAATTGCTTTCATTGATAAGAACAAGATAGGGAAAATCCAATTCAAGATTTTCATATGTAATTTTACCTAAAAAACAAATACCAAACAACAACATGTTTTGCTGATGATTTCTTTGAAATTCTGTCAAAAAAAAAAAAAAAAAAAAAAAAAAAAAAAGAAAAAAAAAAAACCACCATAGCACCAGGCATCAAACTTCTGTGTTTGTGGAAAAAATGCCTCTCCTGAAGCTACTTCCAGGACCTTGGAGAAAAAGTAACCTAGAATTTATGTTTGCAACAACAATTACCAGTACGTTTCACGGTTACTTGCAAACCTTTGCTACTGACCTAAAATCCTGAGCTTGGCTAAAGCAGGCACCCAGGTGAGAGGGTGCACACAAAGCACCTCCAGCATTTCCGCTTCCTCATCTTTCCAGGAGTACCAGGACACCTTGCTCTACCTGGAAAAGCCAACTCTGACTCCCACAGTGACTCCAGTGTGAGATGAAAAAATTGAGCATAACAAGACATCTGTCTCCACTTCGCTTGGCAGAAGACCAGATCACATCCCTCAGGCTGGGCAAGGAACATCAGCACCGACCTTTCCAGTATAGAAATACAGGTACACTACTTCCCAGTATTTTCCAAGACAGTTTAGAATTTGGCAGCTACACCCCCTTTGATACTTCCCTGTACTTGGCATGCTCTGGCCTGAATACAGGAGCAAAAGGAGAATTGTCCAGCAATGACCAATTATTCACACAGCCAGAACTGCTGCAGTTGCAAGTGCAAACAGAGGCCAAGAGAATCATTCCTTACTGCCACTGCAGCTGCTCCCCCATGAAATGCAGGGGGAAAGGAGCTCTGACACAGACCCAGGAAGAGGTGCAGGACAGGTGCCATGGAAAAGTGAGGTGTATGCAAAGCAAGTACATGTGAATTAGAACAGTAGGTGGGGCGTAGGTATATGTGCATGAAATTATACCGGAACAGAAAGAAGTATAGAAGAGATCTAACTGTGAGTCAACATAAAATTCAGCAAACTGTATTGTTATATTTTGCTCCACTCAGAAAGTAGCTCAGACAAAACACATCAAAAAAAAAAAAAAAAAAAAAAAAACCCTACCTCTGCCAGTCTTTAAGGCCACTGTGCCTGAAGGATGACCACCAGCCTTGGCTGATTTTGGCCACATCAGCTCAGGCTGTAACAGGACATGTTTCAGTGCAGAAGTTTAAACTGTAAAGAAACATGGGCACATACAAGTGCTGCATCTTTTTCACATTCAGAAAGT
The DNA here is from genome assembly GCF_019232065.1 of Centrocercus urophasianus. Lineage (NCBI taxonomy): Eukaryota > Metazoa > Chordata > Aves > Galliformes > Phasianidae > Centrocercus > Centrocercus urophasianus. The sequence continues at coordinate 9,754,187 of NW_024884756.1, forward strand.
ACAAACAGTGACAACTATGTTACAACCAAGAACAGCACACGATTGTGAAATTAATTCCTCTAAGCTAGGAAGAGTCCAAGGCAGCATTGCTCACGACAGCACAGCACGCATTCTGCTCTTTTAATTCAGGCCCTTCACAAATGTATCATTGCAGCTGTACTTACAGAAGAAATTTAAAAAATGATACATCCTTTTTTTCTGACAGGTCCCCCCATCCATTTGGCACGCTGGATGAACCCAATCAGGAGAATCCGCTGTTAGCGGTGAGGATTTTCTCCATAGAGTTTCACTGATAAAGTCAGGAACAGTATGTAAAAGCAGAGAGTAGGGGGGGAGCAAGGGGGGAAGCTGGGAAGGAACACTTCATTCCCTTCACAAAGAAATCTAAATAAGGCAGATGAGGCTCTCTGGACATCCAAGTTTCAAACTTGCCATGTACTTAAAAAGCGTCACAGTAATTCTGCAGCAATGTAAACTTTTCAGTTGCCACGACATGGCAAGTCTCCCATTTCTGCACAACAGTATAAGGTCATCTTTTGTTCACTTAGCCTAATACATTTTTCTATATTAATTGTATAATTAGTTATTCATTAATGGATTTTATATGGCAGCAACCTGATCTTTCCATTCTTTGAACACTTTGCTCATTGTTGTCCAGAATCTGCAGCATATCACCAATCACAGCCTTGAAGTGACCCCCCATTTGTTATTGTGGTTGATTTTCATTTGTACTGGAAAAGGACCCCTGATGGATGGATGCCACATAAATACAAGTAACTTTGTAAATTTAAGTTAACCTAGCTAGAGGTATCCCAGGCTCATGGTCTTCAACTCACTGCTATACAGTGAGTTGGTCAACATCCCCATGTCACTATTGTGGTAAGAATTCCTCATTTCACCAAATACTCTTGGGCTCTCAAGACTCAGATAATTAAACTACAAAAGAAATCCACAGAAGACGCGTAACAGTTTTCTCAGCACCTGAAAAAGCAGCTTCTAAAAAAGAATGCTAACATACCCTCACCAGGATGCTCCTGGTTTAACTGTGCTCATCTCAACCGCCTCACTTCTTCCAGAATATCCAAGTTCAGATCCTTACAACCTGTGGGCCACAACTGTATTCACATTACATTTTAACAGCTTAATAGTAAGACATCATCTGCACTTGTACAGTCCTAGGTATTAGAGAATAGCACAAGTACAAATGAAAATGTATGAGGGCTGCCTCCCATTTATTACATGGGCTCTCGTCAGAGGCAGATGTTGGTGGTATGACAGCAGAAGTTGAGCCTTCCCACCAACATCCCGTTACGTTCTGTTGCTGTATGACAGAGGGCAGCAGAGGGGCACTCTGACAAAATGGTGTCTGAAGAAAATGCGTGTCACGGGATTCCTCCCTGTGACACAAACAGCACCCACTGACATTCAGCAATACTTGCTGAACACCACAGAGACCGAAGAGTGGATGTAAGCGCAGTGAGGCAGCGGGCAATGCATTTCAGCAGCAGGGACAGTGCTCATCTGCATCAGTGCACATTTGACAAGCACAACATGCAAGCTCTTGATCATCGCTGGTGAAAACGCAAAGCTAATGGTGGTGACTATGTTCAAAAACAGTGTTTTATAGCTGGGAATGTACTCCATCAAACAGTACTATTGTGGTCATTGTATCTCCTGTAGTTTCCATGGGAATAAATAAGAGGTATTACTTTCAGAGTGACATACCTTTTTACTGCAAGCTGAAACCCATCTACACGAATATTTTAAAGGTATTAAAACGTAGCAGCATTGGAATAAAAACAACATTATGCATTCTGCCAGCACTTTGTTTTACAAGCAAAAAGCTAAGCTCTTGTTTCCAATGATCATTATCTCCAGTTGATTTACTTTCTTCCCCAAACCCTTTTGCCAGTGGACAAAACAATGGCAGTCAGTACTATTAGACACTGTCCCCTGAATCTGTCTGTGCCAAACAAAACATGCTATGGTTGCTAAAGAATACAAGTAAAACTCTGTAAAGCTACTCCTATAAAGTCTTATCAAAATCGTGTATGACCCAGAGATGGTCTTTTTATTTAGGAGCTCTGACACAGGAATTGCATTTCAGAACTGCTCTTTCAAACTAGATTTCATACTTGATGCTACAGATAACAAAGACACCAAATACGAACAAATTCTGTGTACAGCTGTTTCAGCACATTTCCTTCCCCTTTTCTTCTTTCTTGGGAAAGAAAAAGTTTGCATCTTCTGCAAAAACATGTTAAAAATGACTTTTGAGTGATAGTGAGGAGCTTGGAAGACAAAAGGCTGAAGTTAATCTCCTTCACCCTACAAAAAAAAAAAAACCTTTCATTATTTGACTTCAAAAAACAAATAAAAATATTTCTGAGATACAACTAAAAGTTGCAAGTCCTCATCTATTCCTGCCTGTCTCAGAGCTTTATTTTTGCTTATCTTGTAAAAGAAAAAAAAAGGTGCTTTACTTCCACCCTTCACCCTCTGCACTGACACTTACCCTGTCCTATCCTGCAGAACTACTGAAGAAGCAAAGGTGGCAGGTCATCTATAAAACAAATGAAATTTAGTGAGAAAGCACTAGAAAAACTGGAATGAACAATTCAGAGAACAATTTCAATACAAAGTCTTCAAGAAGTTCTTACTGTTCTCATCTAATAAATTTGAACTTCATGTAGCATGCACATTACTACTACTACAAAAAATCAGTTCCTAATTAATTGGTACCTTTCTAAACAACCAAGCTGCAAGCTGCTTCCACACTACCCCAATCTCCTAACAAAAACTTAGGTTTTGAGAGGTAGGGTGGAATTTCCTTTTATGCAGAACCATCTCACATTCATGTAAAACAGCAGAGAGAGGCCAGCTGACAACACTGCACTGACCTTGGAGAGATGGAAAATAATTGCCCAACTTGAATAATAGACAAGAACATGCCTGGTATCCAATTACCAGCATTTGCTGTGTTTTCTTACGGACATGAGATACTCTCCAACACCAGCAGAATGATGTAACCTTGTGTTTTATGTGGCATACTGTCAAATAGCACACAGTCCTTTTTCTTTCTATTGAGTACATGCACAGGAGAGAAGGAAAAGAGCAAAGAAAGAAATAAAACATTTTTATCTCAAGCTGATGACATTCACATTCTCTATGTCACACATGCATGTTCTGAATTTGTCTCATCCTAGATACCCAGAAACTTCCCTAACTCTTCACAGGAATTAGCACAGCCTGTAAACATCACCTGGCATTATATGCAACCTACACGTGGTTAGAAGACAAGCTAATCGTGATTGCCAAAGTCATACAAGTGATTGCACACACAAGTACGAAGCAACTGCTCACTTTCTGACAACAGTGAGAAATGAACCCTACAAGCAGGATAATGGAGAAGCAGCAGAACCAACAAGCAATTTACTACTACTTTCTCCCAATTAAACAAACAGCCACCACAACAACTGCCAGCCCAAGTACAGCTGAGTTACTGCACGACAAAGATACACACATTAACTACAGTTTGTATGTTTTTCTTATTTATTCAAAAGCTAGGGGGTGACAAAAGGGTTAAAATGCTTGACACCACCTATTTATTACATGAACAAATACTTAAATCCATCAGGGACTCGTTTTACAAGTCTCTCAGTCCAAAAACCACACGCAAATTAGATTTTATACACAAATGTTTATTTCTCAAATAAACAACCCCTTTAAACACAAGGAATGAAATCTAAATCTTAATAAAGATGAACCAAAAACGAAAACCCTCCTGTATACTGTAATCACTGTTTTCTTGGTCACTACTGGCTTTAACTGTTTAACATCAAAAAACAAGGACATATTTAAAAAATCATGCTACTGGATTCCTACCTCTGCCTCTGACCAGCTCTATACTCATCTCCAATACTTTAAAATTTTACATCATGAAATCTGAAGCATTTATGTGAAGAACAGCTGTGCATTAAACACAAACAACAGAACAAGAAGATTATAAGATGTAGTCAAGTTCATAACGAATATAGGTGTTCTTTTCATCGTTATAGATTCTTGGATAGTGTGCTATCAGAGCATCCTGTGAGCCAATGTAGATGGAATTATAAATCTTCCAGTAAACGTCTCTGACTTTCCGGGCAGGGTGAAACAAACCCTAGAGAACAAAACAAAACAACATTCACTCAAAGCTTCTGTTCTAAAAGCTTGTTACTGCATCTAACCAAGTTTTGAACAATAAAAAAGCACTGTGGTAACACTTAACATCAATTACTAGGAATGAACGACAATAAATGTGCAATTATCCGTTTTGTGAGTATATGAAATAGCAAGTATTAAGAAAATATTATTTAAGAGGCATTCCTTTTTTTTTTTGTAGGGAGAAATTCCACTATATGTATTTCTAATTGCACTGTTCGTTCAAAAAAAAATACAAATCTACTGCAGTATATTTGGCTTGGAAACAAGTCTTATCTTTGGCTCTGGTAACTGTGATTTAATTGTGTAGAGATCACTAGACAGAAACACAGGACGTAAGTGGTTATTAAACCTGAAGAAATTGAACAGAACTTGAAGACTAGATAAAACAGTTCTATTATTATAAAATAATAAAATTAGTAAAATATACACTGCACAGGAGACTTTCATGCAACTTTAGTTTTCCTGCTGATGTCAGTATCTTTGTGCTGAAGCACACCAATTAGAAGAACAAAAAAACCAGCAAAATCCCCTATGTACAAATTATTAAAATGCAGCCACATTATTCCTACACTGATCTGCACTACACACATCCTTGCTTTTTATCTGCCACATGCACTTAAATTCTACAGCCTATACAGCAAGAGCTGTTACACTCAAATACACAGAAAAGGAGCCTCCATATTCTGCCTCCACGTACGAATTCACAGAAGCTGGACACACTACCATGAATCTAGCAGTGTAAATTCTGATCCAGGCACCATTTTCTAACACTTTGCACTTAAACATATTTAAACATCTTATTGTATTCTTTGGCTAGCACCACATCAGGTTGATTTAATATCAATCCCATCCGTTTTCTAATAATGCTGCTTGTTACTTGTCATAACTTTTTTGCATTGTTTGATTCCTCCAATCATTATTTACTGTCCTTCAAGTTGCATGCTTCTACCCTACAAGTCAGAGACAATTTTTAGTCACTTTACATTCTAAGTTATCTGCCATTTCTATGTAAGCTCCTCAGTGTAATTGGTTATCTCATTAAAAAAAAAGAAAAAAACAGTTCTCATTATCAAAATCCTTGGTACAAAACGGCATGTTAAAAGAGATGAAAAGCCAGACTGTTTTCCTTTACTGGAAATCTCCTACATCTGATTTCTCATCTCCTAAAGAGAATCACAGAACGTTTGGGTTGGAAGGGACCTTTAATACCATCTAATTCCAGCCCCCTGCTATAGGCAGGAACACCTCCCTGAGAGCAGGTTGCTCTAAGCTTCCTCTCATGCCAGGGAGGGGGCATCCACAAGCTCCCAACAGGCAACAGAAGCCCGTTTGGTAACTGCTGCCCACACAGCATACATCAGGACTCACCTGCAAACAATACTGCAACATTCGGCAAGGGCCAATAGCAACTCTGAGGCCCTCCAGAGCCCCCATGACTGCCTGGATGACGTGCGGAGAGGTTTCAAACACATTAGGCCATACGTAGTTCAACAAATGATTAAGAGAATCTTCACAGCCAAACCCATAAACACCAAGAGACATGTGTTGCACCACAGCACTGGCTGTTTGTCTGTGCACAAGATCTCTGAAAAGAAAACAACGGTGTTTTAGTAAATCATACTTAGAAGCAACATACCTGGACAAGCATCATGATCCTTCTCACTTAAATTATCCTGAAAGACCAATACATGCTTTTAACCCACATCTACTGACACTAATAGGCAGAGTAACCAAAAATCAATTAATTCAAATGACAGTTTTCTGGCAATTATTGCGCTCTAACCTCTGCAACAAAGGGACTAACAACAGAAATGATCAAAAGAGGTCTGAACACAGCAAATACTAATGCAACTAAAATGACTGTACCATTTTCATCTTCAAAAGCGTAAGCAATTATATAACCTGAATTATTTGTAGATAATGGGTACCCAACATCTGTTATTGAGCAATTCTTAGCAAACAAGGACAATGTGCACATTTACTGTTAAGACCCAGTTACAGATTTAACGTGACCACGGCTAACTGAACCATACACAGAAAGAACTGCACTCACCTGTCCATTAAAGCATCTTCGAGCAAAGGCGTAACGGCATAAATATAATCTTTTCCCATTTCTCCAATGTATTCAAACAGAAAAGAAAGAGATTTTAACACACCATTCTGGACATTCAGCTCTGGGACTCTGTATTCATTCATGAGCGCAGGCAGCACTGTGAAAGGTGAGCATGTTTCAGCCACAATAGCAATTGCTACTGTAGTACATACTCTGTTCTGCCTTTCCTGCACTTTCAAGTTATTCAGCAGTGTAGCCAAGACATCGTGAGGTCTGGAAGAGAAGATATGTACGTCTACATCAATAGATTTGGTGAGAATGTAGGTAAATTAGTTGACATGGAAACAGAAAACGGCAGAAGAACACAGCTTAGCCCTTCTTAAAGGAGTTAATATTCTCTGAGTTAATATTCTCTGAGGAACACCATAAACCACAAAATTGTAACAGACTTTAAGCAAGCACAAGACATCATTTCTTAAACCACCAATTTTTTATTGAAAAACAAAAACACACCAACTCTCTCTAGATTTTGCTTTCGTTCAGCCTACAGTTAGTTTGTAAACAAACTCGGGAGACGGGAGTAGCTTTCCCAGTATTACTCTGATCCCACAGGCCATTAAAACCTGTATGAAAAGTCCAGTAAGACTTATGACAGAGGTATGCAACCAGGCACAGAGAAGCCCAATTAGTGCGCTGCTCGCTAACTGGTTGTTTCTGCATCAAATCAGTAAATGGTCACTCATTTAGGGGTGTGCAGAGAAACAGGAATTGTGCTTCAAGCTATGATTTGCTGACTTGCAATACCTCAGTGTGGAAGTCAAAAAAGCCCTGCGCTAATCAAAGCTGCACTGATTTAAGGAAAAATAAGAGAAACAGTATTTAAAAGAGAGCTATGAAAGAATGCAGGGAGAGTCTCAATGCATATAACACTACCAAAACTCAAGACAACATATTTTAACTACCAGTTTATATACTTAACTTGCTAGCCTACCAATTCAGTTCAAAAGTGTAGCACTCCATGCTAATAAGAATGTATCAAAATTGTTTTACTCAATGAATAAAATCAAATGTCCACATTTAATAAGTGAACTGTAGAGCAGTTTCAACATGTCTCCAGCGAAATTCAGTCATCACCACATTAGATAATTGTGCATAGAACTAGATAAAGCACTACACCAACTTACCCAATAGCTTTTGCAATATATCCAAAAGTATTTACTGTGGCTCTTCGAATAGCTTTCTTGTGAGCTTTTAATAACTCAAGCAGCTCAAAACAGATCCTCATCCACTCTCTCGCAGAAACATATTCTGCACCTCTGAAAGAGAATAAGTGATTTTTCTTCAGTTCTGCTCCAAGTTTTGAAGTATAACCTAATAAATTGCAGTACCTATTTATTAGCTATCAACAGAGGGACGTTATTTAAACAACTTACTGAAAGTATCCTTTAAACTAGACCATCACTGATTAACAGTTTACAAGGAACACACAGATACAATAAATTTTAAATGTGAAAGCATGAAAAGTATACTTCTTACAAATCAGTTGCAGATAACACAATTCCTACATCATTTCCTAGCGTATAATCAATGAATACACAGATGTTATTATTAATTGTAAGAAATACACAGGAAAGTTAGGTTAAGTAAGGTTATTGCAACAGGAAGATAATAAATGGAAATGCTAACCAATGTTGTAGGCTCACAAAATTCTCCATGAGGAGTGACCTCGAGGAAGAAATCCTTCCTCAGTGGCAGTCAGCACTTAAACAGATTTAGGAGAGGTGGAGCCTGGCTCCACCCCTTCCAGCAGCACAGGTGAATTACCTTCACCTGTGCTCCCGTGGCTGACTCACTGCTCACCTCAGGTGATCAATCAGAGGTTCAGAACATGATTCAGCAGTTCCCATACAACTATATACTTTACCTTAAACATCACGTTAAATTTTCACAATAAAGCTTAAGAAATAACAGGAGATGCAAAAAAGCCAGGATGTCGAACCTGATACTCCAGCTGTTGCTAGAGCAATTGCTTCCAGAGAGGATCAATTACATCATTACTCAGCTTACCTGTCTGCAATGCGCCCAACCAGATCAATACAATTCTCCTGTACTTTCTCATGTCTGTTCTTCAAAATCGGCGTAAGCCGTGGCAGCAGATCTTTGATAGGTGGTGTCATCTTGTGCATACCTATTGAATTGAAAGAGGCATTCTAAGTTCCGCATTCTTTTCATTTCGCTCTTGAACGGGCACACAATCATTACACAAACATACCTATGACATTAACAATAGCCTTAAGTGCTCCAAGTATGCTGCCCAGTACTTCCGGATATTCTTCACCCAGGTACTCATACAGCACAACACCCAGATGTCCCATCAGCTTTTCCTACAAGCAAATAAGAAGATTCCAAAGTTAAGCCTTCCTCCTTCTCGTTGCTATGACGTACCGTAGCTAGTTTGATACCAGCCCATTCAATACCTCTTGACAAGTCTTCATGACCACTGCAGTACGCGAGATGAGGTCAGCAGCCTGCTGCCGCACCTTGGCCGACTTGTTGTTCAACCGCCACAGAACCGTACCGCAGATCTGCGGCAAGTAGGGCTTCACTCGCTTGCCAAGAGCATTAACCACTGTGCCAAAGCCATTCAGCATCACAGAGTCCTGGTGTTAACACAGAACAGTTAGACCAAAACCACCGCATTTCATTCGATCTGGCAGCATCCAAAATTGTCACTAAATGCTAACGCTCCACATCTAGCACGTGGATGTCATTGATCTGAGCACAGAAATCCCTGCGAGGGCTAAAAACACCCAACCCACAACCACACATTCCTCCATAACAGCGAGCTACCTTCCAGTTAAGTCAACCGTGCCTCCCATTAAGCTGGCCATACCTCTGTGGTCTGTTCTTGGAAGGCATACAAGATGCCATCAATAAGTTGCTCTTCCAGCTTATGATCAATGTCTGCCGCACCCAGATTTCCCATTATCTTCTCAATGGTTTCCATGACCATTTTCCTGTACTGTTCGGCCTCATCTTTCAGATCATCCACAATTCTAGAAATAATTTCTGCTGCTCCAACTTTATTTGCCAGCTCCACTGTTGTATCCACCAACTGAAAAACACAAATAGTTAAGTGAACAAACATCGTTAAAGCCTTCTTTCTAACTCTTGAAAACGTTTATCTCCCTGGTCTGAGAAGGAGTAGCAGCATCATGCTGGTTTCCAAACTTATTTCAGTGGAAAAATCTTTTTTCAAGAAAAAAGTTACAATTTCAAAACAGACTCTATCTAGGAAAAGAGTAAAAATGCAATGGCACAAAGAAAAACAAAATGAAAAAAGGATGCACCAGTACAGAGCTAGTGTAGCCACTACTACTAGTAAACAAAGAGGAGCTCTAAACTTGCCTTAAGACAAAGTATTCTTTAAAACTCACAATGAACAACTGTTTTCACCTTTTGAAATCATTTGGTTTTAAAAGACACAAATGGGGTGAACTACCTCACCTTAGAGCTGACATAGATTCATATTCAGAGATAAAATGCCTGGTGTGAAAGTCCTGACTGAACAGTTTCTAAACCACTATGCCAAACGCAATTAAGACAGGACGTACAAGACAAAACTAAGCATCTAGTCTGAATAACACCCCAACACAAATTTTGTTCTGCTACCAAAAAAAAAAAAATCAACTGGAAAAATACCTGTCTGTAATTTCTCCTGTCCAATGCCATTCTGTGCTGCCAGAAGTGTTTGAAAAAAGGTGGCAAGATCTCTGTTTTAATGTAGTTTGCTTCAACACCATCTGTACCACAACACTGCTTTACCACCTAGTAGGAAAGAAAGCCAACAATGTCAATTCTGTGTACAGTTTGTTTGTGGTGTTTTGGTTTGGCTTAAAGAAAACAAATTAAATATTAATGCTAAACATTCAGGTTTTATCAGTTGAATTTATTACACTGCCAGTGTCTGAACAAATAATTTTGATGTACCTTCAAAACAATTTTTTTCATCTCTTCATCAGGAGACTGGAACTCTCTGATAAGAATTAACATGACTTCTCTGGTATAATAGTTTGCATACTCAGCATCCATGAGTGGAATCAGATAACCAATAGCCTTCAAAAAGGCAGCCAAGCCCTGTTTAAATGAAGAAATATATTTTCAATGAGTTACGGAAGATACGGATTCATTCCAGTTCATACTAGAGGTATTTTAGACATACCTTTCCTCTGTGCTGACGTATACCCTTCCACAAGGGCTTCAGAACAGAATCAAATGATTCAATACCATAGGGAGTAGCTGCCTCAGCTAAAGCAGCAATAGCCAAAGCACTGATGGTACGAACCTTCTGCTGCTCATCCACAAGACCTGCAAAAGAACACTGTTTAGTACCTCTTCTTCTATCTTAAAATAGCGAAACTACGCAGATAGGATAAAAAAAAGTGATCACTTTATTTTCAGGAAAACAATCATTATTTCTCTTTCAAAGTCGACAAGTTATTTCTCACTGTAAAAATGGCTACACAAAACTTTGCCTTAGTAACACTTCATTGCAACAAGGTACAGGAGGAAAATTCCAAATATAAATCTTAAGCCAGAGAAAGCAGAACCTACCATGCTCAATAATTTCAACCAAGCTCCTGAGATGAGGCAAGATAGCACAACCCATAAGAATAGCAATTTGCTGCACAATCTTGATGCCAGTATGCCTCGCTTGCCAGGATTTTTTACTTTTACAGACAGCTTTCAAGAAGGGCAACAGAGAAGGAATGCCCAAAGCAGAGGCAACAACAGCAAAGGCTCGAGCTGTGGTATTTCGGACATATTCATCCATGTTATCAATATCAGGTCGCATCGTAGAAATCATTGTTGCCAAACCAGCAGCCTGAAAACATACAAGACACAGAATTATGAACAGCACACTACATTCTTCTGCCATCACTACAAAGCAGCTCTATATAAGCTAATTCCTACTGCAGAATTAAAATTTATTACCTTAGCCAAGTTTGAAATAATTTCTCTGCCTTCCACTCTGGCATAATAGTCTTCATCAATCAGCAGTGGTTCAATGACAACAAGAATCTGAAAAACATGAAAAAAATCCACATTTCCATTTGTGAATACTTTAGGTAGTATTTCTGGCCCTAATAAGAAAATTATGATTCCACAAAGCTGAGGTAATTCCATGGATTCAAGCTTTCAACTCTATGATGACCAGAAAAGTCTTAGATTTGTTATGCTTTTTCTTTTCCCCTTACAACTCTTTCTTTGAAGTGCCCCCCTCACAGATTCTAGCTACATCAGGTAAAATTTCCTTCCCTCTCTCAGGTGTGCATGTATTCTTTTAACATTATGCCCGGATGTTGTAATATTCACACTTTGATCACACTGCAGTAGCTTAAAGTTTAGCTGAAGAAAATACAAAAGCCAATATGATCTTCAAAAAGAAAAACAGCATTGTCTTCCCTTCCGCTTGGCAAATGAACCATACACCTCTCCCACAGTGATCAGAAAAAGCCAATCAAAGATGAGCAAACTGCAACACACCTTATGTACGTATGGGCGCACCAGGTCATCCAGTTTGTACAGAATTCTGTCTATGACTTTGACAAGTAAGTGGCGCTCCTGATCCTCCAGTGTTGGTGACATCAGCAATGGGAGAATCTGATTAAACAATGGCCCAGCTCCAAATTCCCGAGCTTTATCAGTAATTTGTCTCAACGCAGCCTAGAAAAAAAAAAAAAAAAAGCAACTATCACTTAACCTGAAGAAATAATACTGAACAGTTATTGAACAAGTAGGTATTAATCAAGTCAAAATATACTCTACTGTAAGCGCAGGCTTCACAATACTTGTCCCTACCACCATCTTCCACACAGATACATCGGATGATAGGCCCCAGATTTTCCATTTTTCAAGAAAAGCATGCTCAGTACTAAGAATGGCACCACCTAAAAAGGCATTTTACACAGCACCTGCATCAGGTGCTCAGATCAGTTTAGAGTGGAACTGCAAAAAAACTGTAGTCTATTGCACAAGCAAGCTAGAAACTGAAGAGCTACACAGCCAATTTAAGAAGCCAAATCCAGAGAATTACAAAGCCCTGTAACCAAAAAGTGCTACAGAATCTAGTTTCCCATAATTAAGAATTATTATGTTCTGTACATCATATGATACTCAGCAATCAGCATTACTGCACGAAGAGCAGCAACAAATTACATCGAATGACAAACCAAAAGCAACACAGATACAGAAGGAAGAGAAAGCACTAAACAGACAGCAAAGCTTAGAAGAGAATCCCATGGACAAACAGGTGAAAAAAAGATTGTCTGAAAACAAAACTGAACACAAAGGCATAAGGTGAAGTGATAAGAATGACCATTAATCTTACCTTTCTCATGGGAGGGGTGCCATTCTTTATTTTCAAAAGTAATTTCATTATCTTCCTCTCCTTCTGCTCTTCAGGACTAAGGGTCGATTCATCAACGTCAACCTAGAAATAATTCCAGACAAATTTACAGGCACTGGTATACTTTCAAAGATCATAAAACTTTAACCAGCATGAGTGAAATGTCATTTACCAGCAGCTTATCAAAGTACTGGATATCATCTGGCTTTAGGAATGGAAGATTGCCAGAAGGCTGGTCATTGACACTCTTCATAGTCCGGTCCTCTGTCTGCATGTGGAATCCAGTCATACCACCCAACGGTGTGGGAGTTGCTGTAAGTTTACGTGCTGGAGTACGAATAGGTACATAACCAGCTGGTGGGGGAAGAACCTGCAGAAGAAAGAAGGAAACACAGTAAAAACTGCACCACAGCACTAATCTAAAGAAGAACCTCCACAGCCTTCAAGACTCATCTTACTGCAAAAGACACGAATCGAGCAAGGTCTCAAATGCCAAACAGAAATAAAACAGAACATATGGGTTTAGCCATTTGTAGTTTTGTGTGTAACTGCATATATCAGATCCCACATTCAGTGGTATGATTCACAAATTCAGCAGGATAGCTCATATTCATGCTTATTCTGTATTGACAGCATTTCAGAAGAAAGCTCACTTTCACTTCTGAGGGTTGGATAACGGACTTAAGAAGTCTTTAGAAACTATTAAAAGAAACCCCACATACTTCAATATTTGTACTAACACTGTGTATTTGTGAAGTCAGAATCTGTGACTCTCTCCGGTCTTTCCACATTTGGGCTTTCTTCCTGAACTTAGCAGACATTCTTAACGTTGAGAAGCAAAATAAAAACTGGCCATTGAAACAAACATGACTTTCTCCCTTTCTAACGGATTTATAATAAATGAGCAACTGAACCAAACAAATTTCTATTTGAATTAATCAACAGCTTCTGTGAAATGTTCTACATTTTGGACTTTTTTTTTTTTTTTTTTTAAATCAATATCACCTGACAGAAGAAAACTATCAGTCTGCTGCAGTTTCATTCAAATGAATTACCTTATATCCTTCTGGGAACATAGCATCCAATTCTTCATCAGAAAGTGGCCTGTTTCTCTCATCAATTTCCCTCTCCCAACGCCAAGCCTGCAGCTGTTCAGGAGTCATGCTCATGATATGACCTATATTCAAATTAAAAACATTTTTTAAAAACTTCCATAAACAGAAGATATATTTACTTAAACTTTAACTGTCCTCTTGAGTAAAACCTTCCACACTTGACATCTGTAGTCAATACGACGCTAATGTCTTGACTGTCCAGACTGAACACAAACCTTAGCTTTAGCTCCTGTGGGCATTATAACAGGTAAACTGAACGTACACTAACTGTTTTCATACCATCAGAACATGACATTAGGTAGAAGTCATTTCAATATACAATATAAAGGTTGGAGCTTCATTTTCACGTAAGAAAATGAAACCTTAAAGAATGGATTGGGCTTACCTGGCGTAGGAGTTGCCATGTTCATAGCTGGTGTACCAATGGGTGTTTTGCCAGGTGTCAGAACAGGAGTGCTGCCACCCATCTGGCTAGCAGGTGTTTCATCCCATCGGGACTTCCTTTTACTTGCTCCTGGGGTTGGTGTCTCACCAATGGAGTCACCACCTCTATCTGTACGAGGAGTCTCAGCCCATCCACTGCCGTGCCCCGGAGTATCTAAAGAAAAAACAAACAACATCATAATTCTTGTACAAAACTGAACAGTACCATACACCACCTATAGTAAAAACATCCAATTTCATTATCTCATCCTCATTTCTACATGAATCAGCAAGCTTATAATAAATACACTAGAAAAGTTAAGATTACTTGCATGAACACTGGAAACATCCAACAGATAATTTTATTTTATTGAAGAAAAAAATCTTAATTTTCTTGTTGAATCTTAAAATAAACAGATAAAATTACAAAAAATATCTAAGAACCCAAATATTCTAGATAATGGACAAAGTACTCCACACAGCCCCTTGATAAACGATTAAACAGTGGTGTTTCACTGTTCTCTGCCACATGAGCTCAATTCAAATTAAGATAGGTGACAAAATGCTTCCGAAACTTGCCTCAATGTTTAAGCAAGTTTTCAAAAATAACTGAAAACTCAAAAAATTCAACAGTTGAGAAACAGCACAGACACACAGCTGTATACCAAAAAGCAATTCAATGTAAAATGAATTATGTTGTTCTAATTAATCATTAAAATCCCAGCAGAAGTCACTAGACATACCACACAACTTTGATACAATCTTTGAGCAGAGCTGGGTTCACAGAAGTGGGTTAAGCTGACAGAATTCAGTGCTACACAAGCTCAGCTGAAAACATCACACCAACCACTAGATGTCAGAATGTAATTACTTACTGCCTTTTGTCTGCTCCTACCGTTTCTGTAAGGTGCAAAACTCCAACAGTATCTGCCATTCAAAATTGCTTAGACACTCTCCGATACCACACATACATACACACCTCTTTCTGTTTTAGGAGTTTCATCCCACCGATTTTTACGTGCGCTGGAAGTGGCTCCTCCATGGCCTGGTGTTGCATGGCCAGGTGTGTCCCGGCCAGGTGTTGCAGCTCCTGCTGGCGTGTGACTGGGAGTGGGATCCCAGATCTTTGAGCCTGGGGTGGCACCGGGAGTTTCGCTACCCTTTGCACGGCCTGGAGTTTCATCCCATCGCAGAGATGGTGTATGCCCAGGAGTCTGCACAGGACAAAAGCCAAAATATTAATCTCTCCCACTCTATGTGGTAGAAGACTGCTGGTTTTATTCCTTTTCAGTGTGTATGTGTTAGAGTAAGAAACTTGATATTCAAGCAGATTAGCATTAATATCTGCTAGACATAGATTGAAGGACACAGGGATTATTACCTCTGCTTGATCCCAACTGGATAACTTTTTGGGTGTTGCACCAGGAGTCTGATCTGCTGTTTGATCCCAACGCCGCTTGCGTTTTGAAGGTGGCTGAGATGCGGCTCCATTGACGACTTTAAGCTCTCCAGCTTTAGCTTTTTCAGCTAGCTGTTGCCTAATCTCCCTCTATTCAAGAACACAGAAAGATAAACTTACTTCATAAAAAAGCCTCTTCAAATTAAACATTAAGACATTTTTCAGTCGTATCAGATACCTTTTTACACATTTTTTTTTAATTTTTTTGTGAAAATAACATGCCACTACCCACTCTAATTTCAAATTCTTCCATAGCAACATGGCAATGCATCTGGAGGGACTACGTTTAAATTCATTTGCTATCAAGCTTCATAGTACAGCAGAAATACAACCGTACAGAATTTTTTAGCGCTGTCAGTTTCTATCACCCATACGAATACCTCAGAACTACCACTGATCTGTTTCAAATGAATTCCACTTCAGCAAATGATTAAAGAGGGATGAATTAGAAAATACATTCATACGAGTTATATCCTGAGACAAAAAACAAGCCAGGAAATTCTCATTTAAAATTCAAAAATGTCACTGTTGAAACACCACACTGACAGACTATTTTTCATTTACCACTGAGTCCATGCACCAAGGTTACCAAAAGGGAGAACTATTTCCTCAATTAATGTCAATTAGAGTAAATCAGTATAAACCAACAGAGGTCATTGGAACTCTTAAGATCTTGCTCCAATTAACAAGACAGCTCCGTAGGTATCACAAAGGAAATTTTATTAAATTACCAGTATCTTTTAAACTATTAAAATGAATTTTTAGTAACTATGAACAGGTGGTTTTACTATTATTTCTTCCTTTCAAGTTTTAAGCCAAATGTTAGCAAGCTGTTGGTACTGCAACAAAAGCCTTTTAAAAACCCCCTGGATTCTCTTTATATAAAGCTTGCAAAAACAAATCCCTCCAACGCTGAACACCTCTCTGTGTCTCTCAGGTTTTCATCACCTCCGAAAGAAAATAAACTGCCTGAGAGCTACAAAGCAATCCAAACTGAAATATACTGACAGCATTTCTCCCTCCATTCTTTTGTTATTACGTGGAACAGATGTCTGTCAAAGCTTTCATCTCTAAGGTCTACCGTCACGGTTCAACATGTGAAGAATATGAATTTCCAAAGAAAAAAATCATGAAAATTCAATAGAATTTCCATTCCCACTGCTCCTAAGATCATTTGAAAGGCTGCAAAATGAAATGAAGTTCACATGCAAACCCCTCCCCCAACTCACCTCTTCTTTTGTTAAATGCTGTTCACGCATAACATCCATGTATGTCCTGGCATTCATTTTAGGGTCTGGTGTCTTCCCTCCTGTAGAAGAGAACAGCAACAGGAATGGAGCACAATGAGTACAGGACAAGCAAAATCTACCAACTTTTTCTACAGTCCTGCTCTAATATTATATTATTCCATGATCATTTAATTTTACTTTTTGATTGAAAATTTTAAAAATTACATGTATCTTACGTTTATTCAGTTTGCTGATCAATTTAACCTGTTTGAACACAAACGTAACTACTGCAGTTTCAAACAAATATTTTAAAGCAGATATAAATGATAGAATGACAACACAGTTAAGAGTCTTCAGAAGTGATGGGTTCCTGGGTTGCTAATCCGGAATACGTACACTTTCGTGCCTTTGTCTCCACCAGCAGTTCTGACTTCAAGCAGCAGAATAGAAGCCTAGAAAATTATCTCTTTACCATTAGTAACACTTTGGAAAGATATTTATATTCAAAACATTACCTTGTGCAAGCTGCTAAATCCTAGTAGTTATCTGACTATAAATAACTATGGCATACCTAAGTAATGTTTAAAATGCTTTATCGTAAGGACCCATTTAAAAGTTTGACAAATCTGGACACATCTCCCAGATCTTCCAGTGTCATATTGTAAAAGGGCTTCATTTAAAAAAGCAAAGAATCCCAGAAAACTGACAGCACCTTCCCCCTCTTTTCAAAGAACAACTGCCACCGGGATCTGAATGTAACACATATACCACCACGACGATACTCACACGTAATGGGTTTTGTGTACCATTTGTTGGTTTATGCTCTGTGTCTTGACTTAAAATTTAACTTCTACGTACTTTACGAGAAGCCCAAATTTATATAAATTAAGACTTGTCAAGAAAAACACTGTTAATTAAAAAGAATGTGCAGGTTTGCTATACGAGTGGTATAGCAATATAGTTTAGGAAAAAAATAAAAGCCTTAAACATTTCTATGCTGAAGATCATTGCCCAATTGGCTGTGTCACTCTGACACTAGCTTTGATAGGACTTTCCTTTGGAATACTTTTTCACCATAATCTACACAGGATGTGTTGAACTGCACCCTTAAGAATGCAGACAGGACTGGCATATAGCAGTACTGCTGTAGGAAAGAAATTAAGGACAGTTAGTATGGGCCTGTGAATTCTGACAATACATGTTTATATCAATTACAATTAAGCAAGTAAAATAAGTAATATCCCTAGTAATTCATGCAGGCTGCAACTCTAATTTGTAAAACCTGCAAAACAGCTGATTTTAAGCCAACAGGCACCTCGCTTCCACATGTGAAACTCGCTTGCCTCAAGAAATTTTCCATCAGACCCACTATACCCCTTTTCCTGATTCGCATTCTAAAATTATCTGAACAGACTTGAACTATTAATAGTATCAAAGTCTTATATATGCTTTTGTTTCTTTTAGCTATACCACCTAAGTTTACGTAAGATGGCAAGAATTAGGTGCTCTACTTTGAGAACTAGCATTTCAAAAGCAATAGCCCTGTAAAACTACAATTCGGAACGAAAGCTTTCAAGGTATTGAAAGACTGAGCACTCAATACACAAGTTGTTCAAATATAATGCACAACCCAAAACAAAAAGAAAAGAGAAACCTTTAACCCTTTGTGTTTCTATGGCAATGGCTCATTATTTTCTTGTCCTTCTACCTGGAAAGAAAACTTGTATTATAAAGATGAAGAATATGGCATCTAGGTTTTCAACCCAACCTCTACAAAAAGGGGATGTTTAAAACAAAACTAAGTTTATAGGCATGCCAACAGAAATCAAAGGGCTAAAGACAGTTTAAGACAACAGATTTCAAAGAGAGTATAGAAAAGTCAAAAATAAATTACCATCTGCAAAAGGATCAAGACGCTCAGGGGAAATTATCATCATCCGCCTGTGCTTTTTGTACTCATCTTCCCGATCTGCAATCTTTTGAGGACGGTGCTCTGCAAAAGGATCATACTAAAAACAGAAGGAAAAAAAAGAGCAGGTTAGTCACAAAGGAACAGTATGAAAAACTGCCAACCATTAGCACTACCCTAATAGAAATCTTACTTCTGAAACTAGAATGTTTATTTAAATGCATAATTTTTGATCAAATAACTTCCTATTACTGTTCTAAGAAGCTCGTTCATTTGCTTCTAAGGCATTTCATCCCTGCAGCCTTTCTTCTCTGGAAGAATCTTCTTTTAAGTCATCTTTCAGGAAGACTTAATACAACTTCATACGCTTTTAAGTTTCAAAGAAAAATATTTTAGGAGAATAAAACATGCATGATTACATTTTTGTTACAAAAAGCTTAAGAGACATTTAGTTGCTCCAGATATTTACATTTTTTAAGTGTCCAGTTGATGTTTTTAAGTAGTTGAGCACATATGCACATGCTGCCTTTATATGCACAAGTGCCAACTTTGCCACCTGCTGGAATTCTAACAGAAAGCACTGACAAGCCCAGTGCTTCAAATACTGTCACGCTTTAGAGACATCCTGTACTTTCAGAAAACAAGACGTGGTCTTGAAATATTAATGCTTCTCCTAAGACTCAAATAGTCAAATTTGTTGTGCCCTGAGTTAAGACGTACCTGTTCAGTTGACTGCGGTATGTCATTAAGCAGTGCCACTGGAGCATGGTACCCTGGCTTCTTCTGGCCAAGCAAACTTGTAGATGGGTAATCATCATCATCCTGCCAGAAGAAAGACGTGGCAGAGTCACACAGATACTGGCTTTAGGTAACAATGTCACATTAACACACTGCAGTCATAGATAAGATGGAAAAGGACTAGAATATTTACCCCAAATTTCAGCAATTCTTTTCACATCTACTGCTGTATTACTCCCAGCAATTGACTGCTGAACCAGATACAGCTAAACAAATGGCTACACTGATACCTTACTCCTTAACAGATTCAGTGAATGTGCTGCATTTACTCCAAGATGCAACCTTCAATAGCTACACAGAAAGTATTCCATATCAGTGCTACCGATGCAATGTGCTAATAGTTATAGAAAAAGTGGTGCACACCATTCTTTTTTTCTTAAAACCCAGGCAAATACAAAGAAAATGTCAATAAGTAACCCCGAAAAATATTTCTGTAATATTAAGAGATTGAGAAATCAATTACGGCACTGTTAATTTGGTTGTACCTTCTCAACCACAGCACCAAAACCAAGTATTCAGAACATGTAAGGTATTCTGGGTATTTTGGCCAAGCAGCAATGAGATTCTGTGCACCAATTTACAGCGACACGGAAGGAAAATTGCTCTTGAAATTATGAACTGATTTCAGTGAAACACTGTAACGGAAATTCTTAATTAATGCATTCCTGGGAGTCCTCAAATACTTTGCTACTAGAAAAAATACCAGCTAATACTAAATTACACATAACACTCTTGCTTCCTCTTAAAAATATTCTTCACTCAGTTTAATGCACAGTTACTCCTGTGTATTTATGATCAGAACTGTAGTTTCTGGTTGCTTCTGAAACAAAAAATGTGTTTAACATTAGAACTTAAAAGAACTTAACAACATAACCATTCTTACACATGAAACAGTGCAAAAAGCTGATCCACAAAAACTGAACTGAAACTTCAAATGAAGTAGAAATGAAAATATTAAAATAGACACTTAAAATGGTGGGCCTGAGTTCCACTAGAGTTTTTTCATCCAGTTTTTCACCTTGGCAGCAACAACAAAACCAATTCAGGCACTCTAAAGCTAATAGAGCACCAGCCCCCCAGTGCTGTGTGGCTATCAGAGCACACATCACGAAGTCTGAGCAGACATGGATCAGATGAGTGCCTGGAGTAAGGCAAGCTTGTTTCCATTAACTGCAATTATAAATCACTTCAAATAGAAGCCAGAATACTTAGAAACTCCTTAAATAAAAGAAATCACTTACGTCTTCCAATTCAGTTGCTGCAATGGATGTTACGTATCCTGCAAACCTGCTGTCGCTGCCACCATAAATTTCCTGATCGTAATACCCGGTGGAGTCAAGGCCTACTCCTTGTGCTTCATCAAGGGCAGGCTTTTTGCCTTGGATTTCTCGGATCTGCGCTTCGATATCTAGGGGAAAAATACCCAAACACTCGAGTCTTTTTCAACACACACAAAATGCAATGCTTGTATCATTACGTTCAGCAAACCACTCAGTTTCAAAGATCATCTCTAACTAATTAACTACATACAATTATCACATGAAACTATAAAACAATGATGTACAAGAAGCAGCTTTTCTTAAAGCTGTAATGTTATCCAGGACAGTTTAATCCAGCTGCATTACAGCCCGAAGCAAACCATTCAAAACTATTACTGTTAACACATCTCGTCTCCCAAAGAAATGGTGGGGAAGGTAGTTACAGTACAACAGTATTTCTCAACACCACACGGCACAGGGCTTTCCCAATTAATGTTTTCATTAAAAGCAGCTTTCAAGATGTTATCGCCAATTAATAAACTGATTTTACTAATCTAAAGAAATCCATTTAAAGGAGGTAGCGTGTGAGTAGGCATGCCTGGGAACATTCAATAGAACACCTTATTCAAGAACAAAATATCCAAAATATCTACACTGCAAAGCTGTATTACCACTGAACAAACAAAACAACCTGACAAGACAGGCAGAACTTCAGCCACAGCTCCCATCGCAGGCAGCTCAATGTATCCGACTTGTGACAACTCCTGCCTCTGCCACCACCGTGGAGGAGCCCACTGCTCTTCTGAACTTTTTGCCTGCCCTTCAAGGAGGCCAACGGAAGCTTTGGCACTCCTAACATATCAGGATCTGACACCAATCACCCTGGGGTCAGTCACTGACCTTGGAAATTTGGCACTATCTGAGAGAACAGTAACTCAGTAATCCCCAAAACCAAGGAACCTACTTAACCACGCCTCCTCCTGTGAGTTAGTAAAAGCAACAGGAACATCAGTTGTGGCAATTCAGTTGTCTTCAACAAACACGATCAAGACACAGGTACACTAAGGTACACCTAATCCCACGAAAACAACTGTTGTTTCCATCTGTATCTGCACTTATGGGGTGAAGAAATACCAAGGCCTGTGCTTGCAGAGGCTGGCTGGACTAGAGCTCAAATGCCCTTACTGACCTCAGCAATTCTGTGCTTCACCCATCTGAAGTACCACTGCCTACAACACTAACTGGAAGGAAATTCACCACTGACAAAAGCTACAGAGAAGTACTACTAGCAAATAACCCAGAAACTCTACCACACACTGCTGAGCTATTTACTACTATTGCCCATCTCTTTGGCTTTTTTTTTTTCCCCATCAGGTTTAATATTTTTCACAAGGTACAAAAGGTACTAAGATGCCCACAAACAAAAATTAAGAAAGGTGAGAATTAAATAAAGGTAAAATCATCACTAATCCAGATATAGGCTGACCAGAGCTTTGCAGCTGCCTAGGGCACAGTCAGCTCCGCACTGCAGGAACCCCAGAGACTCGTGAGAGCTGAAGCCCAACGAAAGCCTTATATTGGCAGCCATGAGCCCAGCTGAACCCTGCCCCTACATTCAGCTCCCCCGAGAAATCCCGCACAGCACAGGTTCTCCAGGACCACAGACATTTTGCTCCTGAAAACATTAATAGCAGAAAGAAACTAATAATGCTGAGTTAGGATCTTGGTCTTGCCCATAGAGGGCTCTCATCTTCAGAGAGGTCCCACACATACTCCATCAACCAACAACTCCTTCAGGCATTTCATTTTTGCACACCTGTCCTACTACTTGACTATGGAACCAAAACAACTCAAAGCAGCACTTTTCTGCCAGGTCTGTTATGTGTTTCAGGTTGGTTGTTTCCTTCACAGGGCAGATCAAGTTTCTGATTTCATTTGCGGTTTGCTACAATGCAGCACTGGGGTGAAATGAAATACCTGAGGCTTCTACTGCTACCGAGGACAATGGAAGGACCAAGTGATTTTAGACCACAAAGGCATTGTTTCTTTCTTCTAAAAAAAGTAGAGAACGTTTCTTTCTTTTGCAGCCACACACAGAGTGCCCTGGCCACCGCTGGGGCTTGTGCTTGTTCTATGTAGCAAAGCTGCTAGCCTGGTTTTGTGAGGGTAAGAATAAGTAACCGTGCTTTTCCCAGCTGACAGTACACCAAGGGACAACCATCAATATTTAATTTACAAAGCAAGTAATCATATTTTTATTATTTTATATATGAATAATTTTATATATGATAATACCTAAAAATAATCTGCTGAGTATTCTCTTGCCCCTCATATGGCCATGTGTGGCCAAACTATTTCTCACTTGTGCTTGTTCAATACCGGAAGATATTCTCTGGCTTCTATGAAGAAATTCTAGAGACGTTCTCAGGAGAGTTCAACCAAATCCTTTCAGTGAAAAAACCACTCACGTGGTTCAGCATTTAAAAATAACGTGGTGCAAGAGATGTGGAACCTAAACTTCCCTTCTTACATTACAGTCTGGTAAAACATACCTTGCGTATATACCTAAATTGCAGTGAGGGCATTAAGGGAGTACAGGACTTTAAACTTTGGACTGTAGGACGTCACACTTCTTCAGATCTCCACATACTTGGAAATTGATCTTACTTATAAGCTGGAGTTTGTCAACACACAGCCCTTTCTGCCTCAGGAACAAATCCAAGGAACCCTCTTAACATACTTTTAATACAGAACAAAATCTCTGCAACTGCCTGAAGATCAGATCTTGCAAGCGTTTGAACCCACGCTTTACGTTAAACCGATCAGCAGTTTCTACTCAGTTCAATGGGGCTACTTCTGTATAACGCTCACTCGTAAACTCAAGCCATTCCCATTACCCCTCCTCTTGCCCCCCCCTGTGCCATTATTTGTCAAAGCAGCTCCCGCCGCCTCCCGGCCCGCTCAGCGTGGCGGTACCGCGGGCTCTCCCGGCCGAGGGGGGGCCGCGCAGCCACCGGGGGGGCGGCGGCGTGCAGCGCCCGGCGGGCGACATCTTAGGAGCCACCTTCGGGGTGGCGCCGCTCTGATAAAGGTGGCGCGCGGCTCCCCCCGGCCCGGCCGCGCAGCCCCCGAGCGCCAGGAGGCGGCCCGGCCATGGCGCTGATACGGGCACCGACGCCATTACGAGAGGGCCCAGCCCGCCCGCCGCCCGCCCGGCCCCCGGCTCCCCTGAGGACCGCGATCGGAGAGGAAAGGAATAAGAAGACGCGAGAGGAGCGCGCAACTTCAAAGAGCACCGCCGCGAGCGGATTTCGGCCTTTTACCTTCGTGGGTCTTGGCGATCTTCGCCATTTTGTCCAGCGCGAACAACGCCGAGACGGAACTGCCGCGGCCCCAGCACTTCCGTTCCGGGGGTGGGGGGGAGGGGAGGCGAGAAAGCAGTGCGCAGGCGCAGCTGCGGGCCGCGCCGCGGCTTGCCGAGTACTGAGGCCTTGCGCAAGCGCAGTGGCGGCGGCGAAAAGCGCCGCTCGGTCAGCCTGGCGGCCCTGCAGGCCGAGATCGGAGGCACGCCCTCCTCCTGACTGACGTCCGTTCTAGCCAGTAGGAATACGGCATGGAAGCCCAAGTGGCCAATGGCGGTGCGGCGAGGCTGAGGGGTCGGGATGAGTGCGAGGGCTTGAGTACTGCGGGCCGTGAGCTGTCTGCCGCAAGATGGCGGCCGACTGGGGTTGAGCGTAGCGCGTCCTGAGGACAGCTGGGCCGCGCTGCTACTCGCCCCTTTGCTTGGGCTTTGTTCGCCAGTTGTGTGGGAGAAAAGTTGCTGCAGAGCAGAATAAAACATGTACATGTACTCAAATGTTGGAAGTTGAAATCTAACACAGGAACTCCAGTGCCAGAGCACTGACAAGGTGCCCGGGGGTTGACAGTAAACACGTATCAGCAGCAGTGTGCTGCCACTGCAGGAGTAAACCCAATCCTAGCGCTGCTAATGGCAGCGTTGTATGCAAAGTCTAGAAAGCAGTCGCTTTGCTGTGCTTGGCACAACACTGCTCACGGAGTACTTGAGGGCAGAGCTAATTCTGGGACATGGCACGTGGACGCGGACAAACCCAACTGTGCCTGAGGAGAATAAGCAGCACATCCAGAGGTGTGTCAGCCTTCATGCCAGCCTGGCACTTGGGAATGTAAACAGTGGCTAATTGCTTGGCTGTTCTGCAGCAACTGCCCCGGGCAGCTTTGTGCTTCATTTTGGAAACTGATGATTTTCGATTATTTCAGTTCTTTCGCTGTGATAGATCCATTTCAACATAATTGCCTACAGTATGCATGATAACTGAATGGGGTTTTTTCTGTTCCTATCCAAAACCCCAGAAGCTCTCCCTTAAGCTCAAGTGCTGTGAACAAGCTAATTATCATTCTCAGTTTTCTGTGATAGTAAGCAAAACATCAACACTGACCACACAACCTGAGGTCCAAGTCTGATTGCTTGAGCATACAATACTTTAATGATATTTCATAACATGCGGTATAAAACATAATCTTACATAAATTATTCAGCATCATGCGGTTTTACTGTGCAACTGCCAAGTTCCTAATCTCCTCAAAAGCCTTTGCTACAAGGAGAGCAAACCAATTTTTGTTGTGTCAACTTAGAAACGCCTGAAAAGTTAAAACATAATGCATTTCCAATAAGAGGACAAAGGCATGATGGCAGCATTCGCTACTCATAAATCATTCCCACTAAGAAAGTTAACTTTTCAGCTTCTTGAGGACTGTCTTATATAAAGCCAACATTTTGTGTTTGAGAGAACGTGTGTTTGATCAGTCAGTTCATCTATGTGTCTTTGCTTTTTTATTGCTTAGTTTGCAGAAGTTTACTGACTAGTTCAGTGTTTGTAATACTTTACATAATTGCATGCATTGAAATATTAAATATTCTTAAGAGAGATTCATTTGAAAGTACAGAGGATCTGCTCTTTAGTATTACTAAACTCACATCCTGGATTCATAGAAAGATGCATTCATAGGCTGCGGAATAGAGATATATGCCAAGCTGTTGAGAGACATGTGAGGATAAGGTCAAGGCAGACAGTAATTCCCTACTACAGGAATTTAATGCCCGCAACTATTTTAAGTAACTGTCACATGCTTGGGTTCACCATGAAGATCAATTTGCAGTAAGTTTCTCTTGTTTCTTCAGCCTGACTTCCAGCTTACTTTATGGGCAGCAATATTATCTTCCCACAGTTATTAAACAGAACTGAGCTCAAGGGTAGTGATCCTAAGGTACACTTTTAAAATGTGATTTTGGAATATGCCATTTCCCTCACAAAAGGAGTTCTGTGTTGTAAGAGTGAAGAGAAATTGTGCTGTAATAAAGCACTGTAACATGCAATGAGAAAACTATGTTCTGCTTTGTTTTCCTTTCCTCTCACAAATACTGTACACTCACCACAGTCCTGTAATTTGCCTCTCAAAGCCCTGAATCCCAATGTAGCTACACCCTTGCTTCCTGAACACTTTGTCTGTTACATAGCTCCCACAGGATGTGGACAAGGTAACTTAGTGGTTTAGCCCTCCTATGTTACCTGTCAAAGATCCATCCCGTGGGCTCACATGTCCATATACCTCATGGAAATTTCTTTATGGATTGGAAGGACATTGGTTTTAAGAGCCCAGAAGCTTTCCAGACAGCATCATACCTAAGTCGCAAGCTGGCAAGGTCTTGCTTAATTAACAGATTCAGATCCAATGTCATGGCCAGCCTATGCTATCAGTAGCTGGTACTGTTGCCAAAAGCAGTGCCTAGTCACATCTCCTATCCTTGATTTACCCATTCTATTGTGCCATTGGCACTGGTTCACTCAAGCAGCCAGGCTTGTGGCTATTCCCTCCTGCTGGTCTTCCAAGAACAACTTATTCAATTTTTTTCTCCCATACACAACGCTATAAGGAATTGTACAGTGAATTAACATTATGCAAAAAGCTACAGATCTGGTCACAACTCCCTGCCTTGGTTTACCCTGGATCTATGTTATGCTTTTTTTTGCTGTGACCTGATTCCTGACATGTATGTGTCTATTAGAGGCAAAAATTACTGACTGAAAGAGTAGAAATGTAACAAAAGTGGGTATGTTTCAGCTCCATAGAAATGGAATTCAAGTTTCTCACATCATGAGTAAGGAAAAAATATAAATCTCTTCCAGTTCCAGCTTCTGACCTCAAGAAATGAGGTAGATAGGATCTATTTCCTTACTGAAAAGCCAACGAGGGGGAAGAAAACAAACAGTTTGGATGACAAATGTGATAAAGCTAAGGGCACGGCCCAAATGTTGGCCGTGCTGCCTGGGCCCTTACCTCAGGGCAGTGACGGCTGCTGCTGGGCAGGCACAGGCCTGGAGGACATGTTGCCTTTTACCCACTTTTTGTATTTGCTCATTTCCCAAAGAGCTCAGCTGTGAATGTCATTGCCCCACACTGGCAACACACTACTGCTGGTCTTGCCCCTTTGCACACATGGGAAAAACAAGGCAGAAAATAAATGTGATACCCTAACAGTGAGGAGCCATTACCTATCCACAGCTCTGCAGTTTAACAGCGCAGAGCATCCCGCGAGCTGGGAACAGCAGAGATTCAGGAAGGCTACAGGGAGATGTACCTATTCAGGAACAGGATTCAGACTATCCAACACAAAGGTAGACAGTCGTGAGTGATAGCTGATGGGGTTAAGGAGGATTTGAGGCCCCTTTGGTAGATGTGTCTCAAGAGAAGCCAGGAGGCCTGTGTCACCTCACTGCTGTGGTGCTGTTGGGTGAGTGCTGCCCGGTGCTGCCTTGGGCAGCAATCCACTGGCCCAGCCAGTGGTGGGCCGAGGGTGGCACCTGGGTGGTAATGCTCTTCTTTAGCAAATACTGCCTCTGTTTCTTTGGAGATGGGAAAGGGCATCAACAGAACAGCTGGATTGCACACTGTCTGTGAGTACAGACAGGCAGATTTCAGCCTTTTTTGGATGTACAGGCCCACCAACATCTCACAAAGATGTAACTATTCAAAGCCTTCAGGTTTAGGCTTACAGCCAAATACTTTAATTCCTGCTATACCAGAAACACCCAGCTCACTGGTACCATGTGAACACTCTCCTGATGTTACACTGTAGCTCCTGATTAATCCACTGAAGCATGAGATAGTAAATCTGTCCATAGTTCCTGGCAGCATTCTTGGGAGATCATTAACTAATGACTTAATCATCTCCCAAGTTTATCAATCACCTTCTCCTGCCAGATGATGCGGTGAAGAGACTTTACAGTTTTGAGATGTTTCAATTGCAGGCATTGTTTGAAATTCATTTACAAGTGGGAATACGGTGGTTGCTTTTTGCTCTGCTTGGCACATCTTTGGTTGCCACAGGGGCATGTTAAGCAGCCGCCCTACTGTCATCTGTAGGAAGAGCTGAAAGCATTGTATAGAAAATAACCTGCTTTTAAACCAGGATACACCACATCATCCACAGTTTACTCTCCCTGTCCACTTAAAAGGACCCTGATTATTCTTAAATGCCTTAAAATTGTATAAAGGTCATAACCAGAGTTTAAACTGAACATTCTCTTGTGATGTGGTATAACAAAAAAAGAGTGTTTAGAAGAAAAAATAAAGATATGTTGCTGTGGCACCACATGATGGCTCTTTCAGGTATACCCACAGCGTTCAATATTAATTAGACCCACTCTTCCTATCAAAGTTAGTTAATGCAAATCTGTTTGCAAACAGTAGATATCAGCCAAGGTGTAAAGGCTGTTTCTGAGCCACCCAAGTCACCAAGTTTAAACAACCAACCAAACCCACAAAACCCCAGAGAGGCTCAGGGTGTTCCTCACCTTTATAGTTCAGTTACTGTAAATGCAGTAAGTCGGCCTCCGTGTGATGTAGCTCCTGATCTACAGAGTCTGCTGCGACCTTCACTGATGCAGGACCACCCAGCCAACAGCAGCCAGCAGGCGAGGATGGATGCTGCAGCATGTGGAGCTGGCAGAAGGAGTCTGGGGTGGGGGCAAGGCCTGGGGCTGCCTGCCTGTCTGGCCTGGCTGCTTTCCTGCTGTGCTGTAGAATGCAGGGCTTTGAATACTGCTTGTTTTCATTGACCACCAAGTGGAAAACACGCTGCAGGACAACAGGTCTGAAAAACACCGTGCCCTGATGGGATTGAGAGGCACTCCAGTTAGATCCAGTTATTTAACTGGCATAGTTCTTGTTGAGTAATGGTTGTTTTAGCCAGTGACAAAGATGCTGAAATGACAGAGAAGACTCTTCTGAAGAAGGCATGCATGTGGAGTCATACATTGCCCACAGCTGCTTCTCGTTTCCACGTATTCAAGTACTTCAACTAAAATAGCTTTTAAACTTCTATTGAAGTTTTATTGAATTGCTGATTTTGAGTGAGTATTCGCCAGCCAGCCAGACATCACCACAGGGCGAAGAGACACTGCTAACACCGCTCGTGGGCTGTCGGACAGCATGGAAGTACGGACATCGTGACACTGCAGAGCACAGGAGCCCAGCCACAGCTTCAATTGTGAGGTGGTTATAAAGCAGCTGTGTTGAAGGGAGCTATTTAAAAGGTGACCTGTCAGAAGGCATAAATAACATCGCTTTTTCTTTGAGTAGACGCCTAGCAAAGCAACGCTCTGGGATTACAACCAGGACCAAGCGAGGACACGCAGGTTTCGATGACGCTACGTCAAACCCGCATCTCACGAGGAGCGCCGGCCGGGGCAGCTGAGGGGCGCTGAGGGGCACCGCCCGCCCCGCCCGTCACGCGGCCGCGAACACCGCGGGGCTCCCGGCGCGCAGCCCAAGTATAGCCGCTCTCGCCGCCGGGCCAATCCGGGGCAGGCGCCGCTCCACCCGCCCCGCCTCCGGCTCCGCCGCCGTCCCGTGACCGCGCCGCCGTCCCCCGCGCTCCGATAGGCGGCCGGACGGGGCCGGGCCGCCGCGACAGTCGGGCAACGCCGGGCGGGCAGCAGCCGGCGAGGAGCGGGATCCGGGATGGCGCGCAGCGGACGGGCGCTCGGCAGGGCGCTGACAGGGAGGCTCGCCGCCGCGCCGCCGCCCCGAGCGGCTGCTGTCAGGTAGGCCCCGGGGAGCGGCGGGCGAGGTGAGCGATCTCGGCTGCCGGCACTTCTGACGCCGCCGGGGGAGCGGATCGGAGCGCCGCGAGTTGAGTGCTTGAGGCGGTGCCGATGCCCGGGCCGATCCACCAGCAGAGCCGTGCCGCTGCGCGCTTCCCGTCTCCTTAGCGCGGGGCGGCTGCTACGGCCGGGCGGCTTGCGGCTCGCGGGGCTGCGTGCCGAGGGGGGAAGGAGCCGGGCGCTGCGGCGGAGAGAGCCGCGGGGAGGCCGTCAAGAGCGGTGGAAGGCGCGGCTGTGCGCTCCTGCGTTAAACGCGAAGCCGCAGAGCCGTCCTCCTCCTGCACGGACGGCGTGCACAAACACAGCCGGCTCTCGTGCTGCCCCCGCCTACGGAACGGCCTGTCGGCTTCCTGTGACCGCATTCTGCACCGCGCAGCAGACACAGGATACACTTTACATCACTTTACATCTTCGCCATTTAAATAGTTGGGTCCTGCAAAGTAAACCAGCCATTTTCAATGAACTTTTTAGAAACGATGCAGTTCTGAATGGAGAGCGGGAGCAATTACCGAGAGGGGCATTCAGCGCAAAGCTTAGTGGCAATTAAAGACAACCCCCGAATACGTGCTGCTGCTGGGGAAGCGCTGAGGGGCTGTCAGGGCAGCGCGGCAGTAGGAGCGGTGCTTGCATCCTGGGAGGGACTTGGCTTTGCTTCGGGGGCCTCTGCCGGGCTCACAGGAACACACGACTGCCCGTTGCGGCTCGCACTTGTGTGGTTTCCTGAAGAAGCGAGCCGCTCCGGACCGGGGCCAAGCCCAGCAAGTTCTGGTAGCATCCATTCTTCACAGATAATCTAGAGAAACATGTAGCCACACCAGTTTAGTTAACATTATAACCTCTCGTAACCCCTCCTTCCTTGAAAGGCAATGTAGCTAAAGGATGTTATCTTCCAGTAGCTACAAAAGCATTTGCAGAGACTGTTTTTCAGCCTTGTGCTGAAATGCATGCAGATAAAATTGTATGAGACACTGCACTGGCATAGCTTGGCAGTAAAAAAAACAACTACTGGAAGACACCTGCCAGCAGGTTGGGACTGCGTGCTGTAGGCAGCTCTAGACAAAGAAACTTAAATGAGTGCTCCAGAATGAGCTCTGGTCCAAAGCTATGAGCTCTTTCAGTGAGTCTGGTTGAGGCTGCAGGGTTACTGGCACCTATCCACTATTTCTGTTGAAGCCACAATTAACAATTATCCTTAATGGTCCTGTCTGGTCTGAAGTGGGGAAAAAAACAGGCTGTGTCCATCCCTTGAGATACAATTCCAAATGTATGCAGAGCTTGCTGTTGGAAGACTTTTTAAGTAGGCTTGTTGTCTTCATTTCACCACTGTGCTGATGTAGGACCTTAGGTCGTCTCTTTTCAGCTGTGGTGATTACAGGCTGTGGTGTCAATCACCCTGCTTCATCTCACAGTTGCTCATTTATTTTTTAAAGAAGTCTGTGCAGATAATTGCTAATGAGCCGATGGGGATATTTATTTCCCTCTAAACCCAAAACCAGTTTGTTCTTTTCATTCCTTCAAGTACAGTGACCATACAGAGTAATGTGGTCAGTCTAGGGCTATTACTGCATTTCTTTTAAATTGAAAGTTATGTTGATTTTTAAAGAGCATGTTAATAATAATTTCAACTGCTTAAAATCAGTAACTGTAATTTGCTAAACTACTTTGGTGGGTGGGAAAAAATGGCATCCATCACTGCTCAGTGTGTTAAAGAAACAACAAACAAGTCTTCTACTAGGCATGGAAGGTTGGTTCAATTTTTGACTTTGTAAATCTAGAGGTACAGTCCTGATTGTTTAATGAAACAGAAAAAGACCTTGGTTGTGTTCCAGCTTACGTACATAGAACTGCTGACAGCAAACAGTGACATTTTGAACTCCCTGGTGCCAAAACCCGTAGCTGAGTTAACATTTTACATCTGAACTGGCTCAATCTAGGCAAAAGTGGTAATTTAGCATGAGACCTATCAACCACAGTGAGTGCTTGCTAGGCTGTAGTGCAGTTGTTCACAGAGAAAAAGCTGAGATGGGATCTGAACTGATAGCATTTCTTAATTTGTTCGGTGTAATTTCTGAAAACAACACATTCACGGTTTTGTGTGTTATTTTCAAGACAAGAAAATGTTCAGTGCTGGGGATGCAGTGCAGTTTCTGAAAGCACTTCCAAAATAAAATCTTCCTTTTAAGAGAAAGAAGGCAGCAGAGGGATTACTGCTGTAACTGCAAACACAAGCACTGCATGATCCAAAATAATGCGAGGTATGCCTTGATTTTGCTGGTAAGAAGTTATATTCTGCAAATGCAAGTGCACGAGTCTTGTACAAGAACTCAGGCTGCCACGAAGCCGGTGTTTAATGGGGGCCTTTGTTACTTTGCTCTGCCAGCTTCTTGTCTCGTGACTGGGAGCTATTTTTAGTTTCTACTAAAGGGAAAAAAAAACCACCTCATGTTTTGAATAGACTGCAAACTGCTACCAGCTTTTGTTTTTCTGTGTAAGTTGGACATTTTCTGGAACACTACTGAGCAGACTGTGCCATCTCACCTGCTGTGATCTGCCTTGCTGAAAACACAAACATCTAAAAGCATTCTCACTGTTGCAGGCACTTGGCTTCTTGTGGTATTCTGATGACCAGAATTTCTCCTCTGCAAGTGCCTGTGCTGAGCCATACCTTTTCAAGAAGTTTCTTCAACATCGCTGCACCACTAGTAAATAAAAGAAAAGAATACTCTGAAAGGAGAATTATAGGGTATGTATAGAAATTTGAAAATTTGTGTTTGCTGTGATTAATCAGAAACACTGGAAATCCAAAGGCTGACCATCCCTGAAGATACACGGCCCTGAGACTGTGCCCAGCTGGAGACCAGCAGTAAGTTCTGACATCCAGAACTTGCAGATGTCAGGCTGTTCATGTCTGAAATTCAATACCAAAAACTGAGGAACCTAAAATACCGTCTCTCCTTTGAAAGAAAAAGCAGAAATAACCTTTTTATTCTGCAACAGAACAAAAACAGTCCCAACAGGGAAGCATGCATCACTAATCTGGTGAAATGGGGGTATACAAAAAGATGGGAGAACTGAATTTTTTTTTCCCCCTTTTCTTGCAAATACGTGCAATGTTACACTTAGATTTTGTGGTACTTCTCACTTGAGATTTTGTTCTCTTTTCAAAAGAAAGAAAATAACTAATTGTGGGATTAAGAAACACAGGCACACAGAAAAAAGACTGTGGAAAACTTCTCATCAACTTAATGAGATCGGGATCTGTTCCCAGGCTCCAGTCTGCAGTAGTATAATTCATTCATTACGTTTAATATTTTTGATGATACTTAACATTCATTTATATAGTAATTCTTGAGCTGCAATAAATTGTGGGTAGTTGTTTAAAAGGAACCTTTGTCCAATAATACTGTTTTTCCAGCGAGTGTATTTTTTAATCAGCTTGTTTTAGGAGCTAAGTAAGGAACGCAGCATTGCTCTATTTAAACCTTCTAAAACACAGGCCCTTAGTTTTGCCATCCCTTTTTTGGAGGATGTGAAGAGCACATTCTTTCACTGCGTGAAACGTCACATCCACCCGAATGACAACATACCATGCTGGAAAAAACTCTTTTTTCTATTTGAAATCTAAGCATGCTTCCCCAGTACTGCAGAAAGTAGCAGGCAACAGGCCCAGCGGCCACTAACCTCACAGCTGGATGCTGTGTGCTGTTTTGCTTCTTTCTGCAAAGGCTTTCACCAATTTACTATAATAGCTTTTTTTTTTTTTTTTTTTTTACTATAATAGCTTTTTTTTTCTCTTGCTGCATGTTTAATTTTCAGAAGTAACAGTAGGGTTTTCTGGTATCTGCATGTTCACCTTCAGAACTGCCTGTGTCATAAACGATATCTTTGAACCTTTTAATACTGAATTCATAGTAAAAACACCAGGTAACTGTAACGCTCACCTTTTTATTCCAGTTATTCTATGCAGGAAATGTACGAAGTTGTTGCTGTTGTGGAGAACTACAAGCTATTTGTGCCTTGGTGTAAAAAGTCAGACGTGTTATCGAAGCGCTCTGGGTACTGCAAAGCACAGCTAGAAATAGGCTTCCCTCCTGTAGTAGAACGATACACATCGGTTGTTACCCTGGTGAGACCACACTTAGTTAAGGTAACTTCTTCTTACCTATTGCTCTCCATAACTCATGTGTTAGACATTCCAATATTGCTTCCCGTGGTACAAAACTGGTGCTTTTCCTTAAAAACTTCAGGTTACTCAGGGATAATTTGAATCTGCTTTTAAAACATCGGCTGCCAAATAGGGGAAAAATTGTTTTTTAAGCTTGTTTTTGCTGGAGAAAGAGGCAGCCATTCAAGATAGCCAGTTCGTGTTTATTTTTGTTATGTATCAAGCCTATCTAAATGCAAAATCAATGGCTTCAAAGTTATCGGACAACTGTCGCTTCTGGTATCTGAGCAAAATCATTCTTTTTCTTCTGACAGTTTGAATTATGTAAGAAGTGTTAACTTCAGGATGAAGATCTGCTGAAGAGCTTGTTATTCAATATATTATGAGAACATCAGTTGTTTTAAAGTCCATTTCTTAGAATTTATTTGTTTAGCAATTGTGTGTTTTCTCCTTTCAGCTTTTCAAGGGCAATAATTAAAGGAGAAACTTAAATGAGGCCAGGATCTTCCAACTGCTTGTCTACCTCACAGGTTCACTCTGTTAGGAACAGCCCCAACCAGATCTGTACCAACTGCCTCTCCCTTTATGTGGCAATTTTGATCACCTTTTGGAGCAATTAATGAAATGACAGTTGGTTACTATTCAAGACACGTATTTGGACATCTTATTTTACTGTTCTTTTCTAGGCTTCCTCTTATGGGACACTGCTCAAAACAGAAATGGGTTTCTTAAGTGCAGGGGGGACATGAATTGGAAAGAGAACATGCAAAGTACTTTTAATCAAGGTACTTACTAATTTTGGAAAGAAAAAAAAAACTTCCTTGCATTTCTAATAAAGTTGAACAATTGCAATAGAAAAATCTGCGTTTTACATGCTTTCCCTTTCTGTTCTTCCCTGACAAGAGTGCCTATTTTTTTTTCTTCTTTCACAGATAGATATCAGGTTGCCTTAAAAAGCCTTTTTCGCTTTTATTCCGTCAAAAGAAAAGTTTCCATCTCAGAAAAGACCAAGAAATGTGTTATCTCTGCTGGGATGATTTTTCCTACAAGTTTACATTATGCTCATGTAACTGTAGGAACATTACCATGAAGTACTATGTGTTTGGACTATTACACTGTCTTCAGAAATAACTCTGGGCAAAGGCAGCTTGCATGGTGTTTCTGTATAGCAGCCTATTGGCGATGACAAAATGAACATGGATTTCTTGCTTCCAGCAGCAGTGCTTAAGCCCTAGAAAATCAAGCTGGTAGCAGCAGCTCTTGCTGCTGAGGGAAGAGCTGGCTGAGTTTCACTGCTTGTCAGGTTGGGAGCAAGGGGCACATGCTGGCACTTTCCCCATGCTTCCTGTCCTTTTGTCAGCAACAGGCCTGAAGGGCTCAGCACCCTTTTCCTGTCTGCCCTTCTCTCTATTCCTTCCCCTTCTGTTGCAGAAGCAGTGAGGCACAGTATTGCTATACTGGGCAGAAAAAAATGAGGTACTTTTCTGCATTTGATCAGTCTTTGAGGCGGCTTGGTTTATGGTTTTAAAGTAGGACTGTATAGAAGGGCTCTCAGATCACTGATTAAATGTGTCTTGCTGGAAACAAAGCCAAGATATAAGGCAATTATGAACTTGAGTGTATATGGTTTCACTGACTTTGGGGTAGTTCTTGATGATGATAGTGCCTTATGACAAAGGACTTTTTGAGTTCAGCATCAAAATAAACCCGATTGAAGTCAAACATTCCTATAGCACAAGATTACTGGTCTACACATTAATATATAAAGCATTCTATACACGTATTAAAATAAATACATATACAAAGCCAGTAAATATCGACATCCTTTGCTGAAAACAGTGTTATACCAATATTTTGGTAATAGAGCACTAACATTATGGTGGTGTGCGATGCCTTAGGCGAGAGATCTGTTTTACGACTCAAGACAAAAATCCTTCCCCCACCATACAAGGTTTTCAGTTATTTTACTCTACGTGACGCTGTGCAAATGAGATCTCTCGCTGGCTGCACTACTGAGAACAATTTTTAACTATGCTGTGACCCTCACAGTCTAGCAGAATGCGAATGCACGTTCAGTAATCCTGATTTGTCCCTCGTGTAGGAGCTTAACTGCAGCTTGGCTTTTCAAACTTTCTTTTAGGCATCCTGCACTGATGGAAAGCTATTTAATCACTTGGAAACAATCTGGCGCTTCAGCCCAGGTATCCCTGCCTATCCAAGGACATGCACATTGGATTTTGCAGTAAGTACTGTAATTAAAACTTGGACATGCGAGAAATGGGGCATAAAAATATTCTTTGGTTACATGTAAGAAAAAAGAGTATGTGGTACCATTTTCCCTCTGCCCTCCCACCCACTGACACTGAAACTGAGCTAACTGTTGTGAACGTTACCACGTGGAAACTGCTGCATGGTTCTTTAGAGACAGCAGCTCTCTGCGAGATGTCCACACACAACGACTAGGGACTGGTATCTCTGACCTTAACATTCTCTATGTGTTACAGTTTTAGATAAGCAAATACAGGGGGAGAAAGCATAAACATATTCATGGACTTTGCTGTTTCCTTTGATTAGTTTACAACCAAAGTACTCTTGTTATCAGAAAGTAGATATTCTCCCATCTATCCTGTTTGGCCTACAAGTTTTGCCAGCTTGATTTCCCAACTTTTAGTTTTACTATTTCATGTACTTTAAGTCCCACTCCACCTAAAACACTGCTGCATAATTCTTTAGAGAAATGCTGCCCTTCTATTTTAGGATATCACAGGAATGGCCTGATGCTGCTGGCCTATACTGGGACACTCTGCTTTGAAAAATCTCTTCTGCAAATAGGAAAAAGAGCTTTTAGAGTATTTGTCAAGTGCCACATAACCTCACTGGGTTAGTAACTTTCACCTTATTGCTGTACTGAGCTTCAACAGTCCAAAAATTAACCTATAGGCACTTGAAAATTTATTTCTCATGGCATTTATTAACCATGTTTGCATGTTAGTTGCTCATGGTAGTTAAATTTCTCCAGGCTAATAAGTGCCAGTTCCTGCTACTGACTAGTAATTAACTTGAGAAAACTTCAATTAAGCATTTATATAAACCCTGCTCTTTAAGTACTGGGTTTGTGCAGAAAGTTTTTTCCCCATTGAAGCCAACTTCAGGTTGAGAATTTCAGTTAGGCTCAAATCTGCACTTAAAATGGGCATTTTCTTCTCAAAGAAACACCATTAATACCTTACGTTGCTTACGTCATTTGAGGTAACAGAAGCAAATACAGCCAGGTGAGCAGGAGGTTGTCTTACAACAGCAAGTACTTCACGATTGTAACCCTTGCCCAATTCCAACGCGCTGTGCCTCAGGCCTAACCTGACTGCATTGATAAACACTTCAGAACAAACTTCTCAAAACATACTGCGTAACTGAGTGAGAGAGAACACTGATCTGGTTGGGAACTGATCTGGTTGGAGAGAACACTGAGTCCTAGTTGGCTTTAGAAAGTTTTGAGTTTTGCTTATGCTGGCTCCCCTGGCCTATGGCATTGTTCTGCCAGTCTGCTGGTACGCTGCACGTATGCTGAACTGTAACGAGGCGTTGTTTTGAGATGTTTCAGCTCTTCACTGATTTGGTATATGGATTTAAGCACAATGGGTTGCCATCTGCAAGCTTCATGAATGTATGCCGTGCCTCAAAGTTCTTACATGGTTCCTGAGCATGCTGTAATGCTCATGATCCCTGCTTTGCAGAACTCTACACGCTGTGAGGCCTCTCAGACTTTCAGAAGGCACATTAATTTTACCGATGCTTGAGATCAAACAAATGCAAATGAAGCTACACCTGGCTTACAGTCCCCATAGTTAAATTACTTCCGTATTACTATTCCTGCAGCTCATATGCATTACTCATAAGCAATTTAAGAGAATACATATTTGCCTCACTTAAGATTTTATTTGCTAATTTCTCAAGTAGGACAAAAGTACTTAAATCACAGTCCAGAAAACATGCAGGACTTTTTTTTTTTTAAAGTGCAAGAGAGCAATCTATTTCTTTTCCTGATGATTTTGTAGTAATTTCTGGAAGCTGTAGAACTAAACCCAATAGTGTAGCCTGAAGGGGAACGTTCTTAACTGGACCGAGGGCCAGCACAGCAAAAAAAAACAACAAAACAAAGCTTGAAGGCTGGCTGACATAAAAGTGACCTTGCTGTTGTCATCATGTTTTCTTTTGGGGGAGGAGACAGAAAGCAAACTCACTTGCTCCTGCCTTAAGTGCTAACTACTACAGTAGCTTCAGCATAATGAGAGATTCAGTAGCTAAAAGGGAATATAAGGCACAAGGATTTGGTACGAAGGACTCAGCCAGTACCTCTGTGCTCCAAAACTGACTGCCTGTGTCAGGACAGCAAAGGTACAGTTAGGTGTCCAGGAAGGAGACAGAGCAGATAAAAGCAAATTTGTAGCTTTAGTCAGTACAGAAGCCTTGTTTGAACATACGGTTAACGACATCTACACAGGTGGATAAACAGTGTTGGTGCCTAACAGGTAACTACTTCAAAGTGCCTTTTAACCCCTCTTTGAGTTTGCTTCAGCTTACCTGTACATCTGCTGTCTTGCCTCGTGGGATTTTCTTCAAACTTCTGTCACTCGAATTCTGCGTGCAAAGTAATGAAGTTGTTACTATTGGTTGGAAGTTCTTCCATTATCCCAAATCCATGTATGTTTTGTGATCCTTTGTTAAGATACAGCTAACTTAGAAAAATGGAAGTGATGCATACGAGCACCAACAAAATGCTAACTGGAAAACCTAGGGAAGCAGTCCTCTGACCCAAGAATTAGGCTTTTCTTCAATTTCACACTCATCATTCAGTTTTAACTGTTCTTTCTTCTACAGCTTACTTGTAGCATTAATTGAAGATTTTCAAGTTAGTTCTAATGACATTTTACCACAACGGGACAAAAACCATCTCCTTTATTTTGACAGATTTCTTTTGAATTTCGTTCACTTCTACACTCGCAACTTGCTACACTGTTCTTCGATGAAGTGGTAAAGCAGATGGTTGCTGCCTTTGAAAGAAGAGCATCCAAGCTCCACGGCCCTGAAACAAGCATACCTCGGGAACTCATGTTTCACGAAGTTCATCAAACATAATGGGGAAAACCTCAGCACCCTCCACCATAAACATTTTTTGTACACCATTTGTAGAAGCGGTATTATGCTCCTTTTGGGGCACCTATTTCATTTCATACCTGAGCTTCGTGTGTAATTTTCTACTGTACAAAACACGCACATGTTCAGCTGAATGTATGTATTCTATTCAAGCTGCTATCAAGTGCAGTTCAGAGTGTTATTGGTAACAGGCAACTGCCATGTATGTAATGCAAGGTAATTTAGGCTGCCATTATTAATCTGTCAAACCATTTCTGTAATCAGTTTTTCTGCCTTATCTAAGCTTACGTCTTTTCAACATTGTAATATATTAACTCAAGTTTTAGCTGTTAGCAGTGTGAATGTTACTTACCAGCATCAACTCACTCAACTCTGGTTGAGTTGAAGGGAAATCCTGACATTTTAGCTTTAGGGCATACGGAACGCTTGTCCCAGCATCAGCAACTTGGTGCTTTTGATCCCAGTGGCTGACAGGGGTGGTCAGGTGCCTCTGGCTGCTGTTGAATTCTGACCAGAAACTGCTACAGAAAAAAAACAGAAAGCAGCCTTACCCCTGAGTTTTCCAAGAGGCACACCTAACATAAAGCACAGCAGTTTCAGCTATATCCACTATCTTTGCTCACTGGGCTTCAGGCACAATTGTGTTTGATAATCTGAACTTACCTACTTGCCAGTTTCATCGTTAGGTGTTGCAATTAGGTTACACTACATATGCCCGGTATAATGCAGAGTTCTTAGTTCTCTAAAGAGTGAATGTTAACTCAGTGAGAGCCAGGGCATGGATACACTCCCTTCTGTGCTGCACTACTGCTCTTTAAAAAGAGGGAATGCTCCCCTTAATAGTCTAAGGACACCCAAAGTCAACTGTCATATAGTGACACACAACATAGAGCAAAATTTTACTTATCTCAGTACTGTTGTGCCTTTCACTTATCAGTGCAGTAAGTGGTACCAGCTGTCTTGATTAAACTCATTCTCACTAAATTCTCTTCATTACATCAGTACTCTTTCCAGTCTCTAAAGAAACAGGTGTATAGGTTAGAACAATTTCAGATTCTGTCTATGCACTTTCTCAAATTTCATCTAGTTTCAGTCATGAAATTCTGTAGTTTCAGATCAAGCACATATCCCAGCTGAGGTCAGCCAGCACACCCAAAGCCTCTGCAATCCATTTGAGTACTACAGGATAGGTGGCAAGATATCACGTAATGTAGGGACGTACATTTCAGGACAAAGGATAGCCCTGGAGCTGTCTTGGGCATCTTATAACACGTCACCAAAAAGACTAAGATTTCTCACCTCAGTTCTTAGTACAGACTTACACAGACAGTTCTTAGCAGCGGTAGGCAGCTGGGGAAAGTGACAGCTGGATTAAGAGGTCAGGTTTAAAGCACCTGGGGAGCTATAAAGGATTTTTTGTTTTGAAACTGTGCAAGAAAACATGAAGGGTTTGTGAGCACCACAGGAGGTGGAAAGCAGAAAGGAAAGATGGTACACAGCAGTCTTACTAGCTGTGCTGGGTTAAAGAAAAAAGGAGTAGGTGGCATACAAGGCTGGCTTTAAGGGCAAACTTCACCTAGTGCAGACAACGTAATATGCAAAGAGCTGAAGACCACAACTCTCAAGCCAAGAAGGCAACTAGGTACTATGCTTAAACAGCAGTACTAACTTACTCAACTCTTAGCAAAGAAAACTTACCTGTTTCATACCCTCAGGGCATTCTCCCTCCTCCCACAGCACTGTGAGAAATTGTCTGTTCCAGCATGTAAAACAAGCAGTATGGAAAAGGCAAAATAAAGTCAATGCACGTGCCTTATTTTCATATCATTGTTTAATATTTCAGAACTGTCTGTCAGTTCAGCTTACGTATTTCTTACCAGAGTTAACGTCATTTCTATTTCAGAGAAACATTCTAGACAGGAGGATGCTTCCTGGAGAGAAATGCCCTCTAGGCTTAAGTGTCAGATTTCTAGTAAATCTTACAAGTGGGCTATCAAGTTTATCCCAGAACTATGGCTTTGTGTACAGAGGAATAAGGTGATACATATCAATACTCTTGCGCAGTTTGTTTTATTACATGAAGGTCACATAAGAGTGTATTTCTCTACTTTGTACACAGTTGTCTAGTCTTATGCACAGTGGCTTCCAAGTTCTTCCTAGTTCTGGCAAGCACCAATAAATTCTGAAACAGAATACCAAGTGCCTTAATTAAGTTTAAATCAGAACCTTGGTAGATGGATCTTGCACTCAGTTATCAGGAATGTACAAATGTCTTTATTCAAAAAATACAAAATAAATTATCTGTAGGCATGGACAATGACTGTAAACAATTACACGTGTGTTAAATGAAATCCAGTAACTGATGGTTACAGTGATTCTTTTAAACACCAGCCTCACTTCAGTCAATATCCATCCTCTCACACTGACATCTGAAGTTTTTAAGTCAGAACTGTCAGTCTTAAACAGCACAGTTCATGATGCATCAGTATCCCAGGAATTAGAACATGCCACCTCCCATTCCTCCACCCATCCCACCCATTCCTCCCATTGCTGGCTCTTTTTCCTCTTTAGGAACTTCAGTCACTACTGCTTCTGCCGTTGATAAGAGAGAAGCAACACCTGCAGCATCCATCAGAGCCGTCCTCACAACCTGAAGACAGGAAAGAAACAACTTAGTACCCATTTAGCACGCCTTGCAGAGGGAGGAAGAGAAGTTAAGGCTGGTTTTGGTTACCTTTGTTGGGTCTATGATTCCTTTTTCTACCATATTTACAAAGTCCCCAAGCATTGCATCATAGCCAACTTCTGATGGACTCTGCAGTATTTTTTCAACTATTAATGATCCTTCAACACCTGCATTCTTTGCAATAGTCATTGCTGGAATTTTCAGTGTTCTCTTAATTATTTCAATGCCTGAAAGAAAAAGGATCTTTAGGAGTTAGTTATTACTTACACTCCTATTACGAAGACATACATTTAAGTGCTGGAGATTAATACAAGAAGAAAAAGCTAGCAGAGCAAGAAGTTAACATATTTTTCTCTGTTCACAGGGTGTGTGAGGGGAACTTCTTGAAATATGCCAACAAATTAAATCACTGCAAGAAATTAGCTCATTTTAGTTTTACCTGCCCAAGAAGTACTAAAGAATATTGTTGTCATAGCAGGTGTTCATGGAACACCTTACAAAGCCATCTTCCATTTGATGTGCTGAAGTGTCTTAAGCATTGTTGGAATTCATGCATGTTTGCAACAGGTTAAGTAATTCAATTATTTCCTTAGAGGCTTTTCAACTTTCAGAGGATGCTGCTGCTTTATTGTTTTTCACACCCGAGCTAGGGAAGCAACAAAAGCTCTTCCCCGCTGTAAAGGAGAAATGTCATGCCAAAGGGCATTGCCATACCAAAGAGATAAGATGTTCAAGTAACTAAATACTCACTGAAATCAATCTATTTAATCCAGTGAAGCCTCAGGAAAAAAAAAAAAAAAAGTCTATTCTCAGCACTCCCACACAAGCATCTGAGTAATGCACTTACCAATTTTCTGATCCTCGTTGGCTGGTTTTAAGGCATCTAATGCTGGAATGCAGCGAAGCAATGCACATCCACCACCTGGAACAATGCCTTCCTCTACAGCAGCACGGGTCGCGTTCAGGGCATCAGTAACTCTGTCCTTCTTCTCATTTACTTCAACATCACTTGTGCCGCCAACCTACAAGCAAGCCATACGTCAAGGTCTGTAATGAGAAGCCCATGTAGGTAAGCCTGCCATGGACTCTGCTGCCACAAAATTAAACAGCTCCTAATGCCACGGTTTAGCACTGCATTAACCCAAACTCCTTATCTGAATCAGCTGGTTATGAGACAAGCAAACAGTAAATCACATCAGCAAAAAATGGCTGGTGCCACCACCTGTCCTGAGTTACTCTGACAGCAGTCCAAGTACAAGCTGCCTTCTTGAGTACTGGCTACATTTCCACTGCTAAGAACACTACGGAGCTGACTCCATGCCCCTGCACACCTCCCGCCAGATCCAAAGGAAAAACCCATGGCTCACAAGTTACGGTGCAGCTGCAGCGTTTGCTGCTGGTTCTGGAAGTAACTCCATTATCATCTATGTGCCATTCTCTGTCTTTGAAAGTGACTGAAGATATTAGTGAAAGATGGATGTGAAAAATTTTGCTATTTTAAGTTTTAGTCCTAATAAATTTAATATCTCACCTTCAATACTGCTACCCCATCAGATAGTTTGGCCAATCGTTCATTCAGTTTCTCTTTTTCATATTCACTTGTGGTGACTTCTAGCTGTTCAATAATTTCTTGAATGCGTTTTTCAATTTGAGCCTTCTCACCCTTCCCCTTTAGAAGCATGGTGTCATCTTTGGTCACAATCACCTCTCCAACTTTTCCAAAATCATGAGGCTGAATATCTTCTACATTTAGGCTCAAGCCCTCCTCTCCAAACACCTGAACACATAAAAAGTATAGTTGGAATTTACAGCTTTTCCATGTATGAAATTATTATTTCTAGATAGATGAACACACGTACAGCAGCCTAACAGCACACAATCACCATACTGTAGCAGCTAAGTGCAAAGAAGTTCCCCCCTTCTCCTTACAGGTGAGGCATGCAGGCATCGCATAATCTCGCTGAACGGGGAACTACAGAACTACAGGCTTTTAGTTCACAACTGATTTAACACATTAATTTAATGTGGCTGGAGATTGTGTACAGGTTCACCCATGTGCATC
Organism: Centrocercus urophasianus; assembly: GCF_019232065.1. NCBI lineage: Eukaryota > Metazoa > Chordata > Aves > Galliformes > Phasianidae > Centrocercus > Centrocercus urophasianus. The sequence goes on from NW_024884756.1 coordinate 9,798,299, forward strand.
CAGAAGTTATGAATAGTGGCAATAAACTAACTGTAGAAGAGTTTGTTGGTTTTGTTACTTCAGGTTTCATTTGGCTTAAACATCTATTTGCTAGGATTCTGAAGCACGTATTAAAAAGCATTTAAAAAAATGACAGTAACAGTCAGTAACATCAACTATTCTAAAACAGAGATAGTACAATTAAACATTTGTGTAAAATAAAAGTAACTACATTCTCCAGCTTATTCTTAATCTTCAGAACAATCACATTCATCCTAATTCAGGTCGTAAGAAGGGAACTATACTTTGCTATTTTTCTCAAGAAGTGTTTTGGGCATTTCTCCTCTAAGAAACTAAATCCTGCAAGGAAACCCTGTGTGTAACTTCAGCCACTATTACTCAAAGCTGGTCAGAGCTGTGTGACACAGCAAGTGTCACCATACTTGCTCTTGTACTTCTTCAAGCATCAGTTACCATTGCCCTTTTGAAAGAATAAGAAACAGCTTGCAACACAGCAAACAGAAGTCATGGACTTAAAACTATATTATTCACCTCCCTAAATAGCATTTGTGTTTCTTAGAGGAAAAAGTCAAGTAAAATATCGTTACTTACAGCACCACCTGTAGCAATTGCCATATCCTTAAGCTGGTTTTTCCTGTTGTCACCAAAACCTGGTGCTTTTACAGCAACAACCTGAAGACCAACCTTGAGCCTGAAGAACATAATCGAGAGGGCAATACTTCAAATGTGTTCACAGAACAAATCTAATTGCTATAAATTGATATTTCAGTACCAATGCAACGGTCAAGCAAACAGGGACCTTCATGAACTGAGCTGCTGTTGCTCAAACAAGTAGCTAGGAAACCAATTCAACCTAAGCAATAACAATTATGGCTATGTGTAAGAGTTGTCACTTCCTAGTACTGGGAAAATTCAAATACATGCTTTCCAATGTATTCCTCTAAAAGGCTGAAAATGCAGGGAATAAAAAAAAAATTTATTGTTCCAAAGCCCTGAAAGTATGAATTTCAAACCTTACCTGTTCAAGACTAGAGTGCTGAGGGCTTCTCCATCAACATCTTCAGCAATAATGACCAAAGGTTTGCGGTGACTATTGGCAATTTCAAGAGCTGGAACTATGGACTGTACACTGGAAATCTTCTTTTCACTGATTAAAACGTAAGCATCCTGGAATTCACATTTCTGCCCTGCAGAAACAATATGCACTGTCTGAGCAATCTCATTAAGAAAGCAGATTAAGCCTTCTCTGAAACTTACTGTGCAGCTTCAGAGCTACTATTTTATCTTTCAACTTCAACTTGAAAATAAACCAAAAGCCCCTAACAACTAATGACAAACACAAACCCCATAAAAACCCCAGTGCTGTCTTCTAAGATATTCAGTTTTGTTATCTGGAGTGCCGCAGAGCCAACTTAATGGTAGCACAGAAAATTGTTCACACTGAGCATGAAAGTATAAAAAGGAAAAAAACTATCAAGCTTTTGCCATGTTTCTGATAGGGGAAGGACCCCAGCGTCCTACTGCCATGATATGTAGCATAACAGCCTTTGTAAGACACCATTATTTTAAAATAGGCTGAGCCATTAAGGTAGCTGGCACACAATTTTATTAACTCACCTTTGGCTGTATTAATGAAATATGGAGAGATGTAGCCTCGGTCAAACTTCATACCTTCAATGATTTCTAATTCATCATTTAGAGTTTTTCCATCCTGTTTAGATGCAAGGAAGTCTTGTTAGACATCTGCTTACAAGAATACCACATGTAACAGAAAAAACTCTACACCACATCTGCTTCACGTGCTTTCTCTCAAAGGAAAAGAATAGTATGAGCAGTACAAATTACTGAAATTACTGATCAGTACAAAGTACTGATCTAAAAGGGATGGGAATGGAGGAGTTGTAGGTGCTGACATCCAGTGCCCTCCACATCACACACCACAAAAGCCAGCCCTAACTCGGAAAGGCAGACATTTTGCTCTTGGTCCATATGCTGACAGCTCTCACCTTGACAGTGATTACACCTTTCCGGCCGACCTTTTTCATGGCATCAGAAATTATATTGCCTATTTCCTGATCTCCATTCGCTGATATTGTGGCAACCTGAAAAAGCAAAATGCTTAAATTCATTTCACAGTCCACATAATTTGTTTCCTTACTATAAACAAAATGATCATTTTCAATTCTAATACACACAGAACAAGTGACAGTAGCACATCCACACCACAACTACAATACAGTGGCTAGTGGCTTCAGGGCAGCTCCAGCAGTGGGCAAGATCCCACATGCCGGGTTCAAGCAGCACACACATCTCAATGTGCAGCTGCAAGAGGAAACGAGCCACAAAGCCCAACACGCATGCAAAGTGCACCCAGCAAGGCATCTGCCTCAACCTGAACCTCCCACAGCTCGTCTGTAACAAAACTCCTGCAAATCAGCCATCACCAAACTCACCAATACATTTTTGCTTTCTTCAGTTCTTCCCAAATAATCACACTTAGGTTTTATGACCACTTTTTGAAAATAGTTCTGATGTAAAAAACTGCCTACTTCTGAACCGACATCTAAGTGAAGATAGAATACTGGGCATTTCAAATAACTCATGAATGTGTTACCAGGGAGATCATGCAATGAGATGTATTCCAAACCTTCACACGTACAAATAAATACTCAGTTCTTCTGTATCCACCATCAAACCTGACTTCACTAATCTTTCTGAAATAACATTATGTGGTGGTTTTTTTTTTTGTTTTGTTTTTACCTGTGCAATTTCTTCTGGAGTTGTAACTGGTTTAGACAGCTTCTTCAGTTCAGCTATAACAGCATCAACTGCAAGCATCACCCCTAAAGATGAATGGGACACTTGTGAGGGAACAGAACAAATTATACAGTACAGGAAAAAAAAAAAACCACAAAAACAACAGTTTCAAACCCAAGAAGCCCATGTTACAAAAATGCACCATATTTGCAGGTTCAGAAACAAGCTGTTCTAGTTCTGCACTGTCATCTTCATACCTCGTAATCTTGGCTTTTGAGTTGGCATGACATACATTCAGTCACAATCAAAAGCAATTCATGTGAAACCAGTGAATTTATATGCTAACCAGATACAAATTAAAATGGATTTTGTAAGTGTGCCTATATCAAATTAACCATTTTTCTGTTTTGTAGGCAATAACGTGTTCAGAGAAAAGACAGATTCACTCAATATATCACAGCAAGTAGATTCTGAATGCATCACTGCTCAAGTTAAGTTTTACCTGGTTCTTCAGCAAAAGGCAACTTCTTGAGGAAGCCAGCCAAATTTAGCATATGAAAAGCAAAAAGCCAGCAATTAAACATTAAAAACACTGAACAAAAAAAAAAAAATTACCCCTCCTGATTTCCACTGGATTAGCTCCTTTGCTGATCTTCTCAAAGCCTTCTTTGGCAATAGCACGTGCAAGTACCGTTGCAGTAGTAGTACCATCTCCTGCCTCTTCGTTTGTATTATTGGCAACGTCTTGAACCAACTTGGCTCCAATGTTTTTGTATTTGTCTTTTAAGTCGATTGCCTTTGCCACTGTCACACCATCTTTTGTCACTTTGGGGCTCCCCCAGCTTTGTTCAATAATAACTGTTCTTCCCTAGGGTTACAAACAATAAATATTAAGTAAAAGCCAGGCAACCCACAGCACATCACTGCAATGAAAATCCTCTGTGAAGTATCACCTTCCACGTTAAAACTTGGTAAAATTCCCTTCAAATCACAATAAAAAGCATGTGGTCAAAAAACAGTAATAGGAAACTTGATTCTTTGCACATTTTGAAAACAGAAAAATATAAATCTCATTGATGATGAGTATGTGGAACAGAAAACACTCGCTGTAATTGTATCCATGTGCTGCACTAATTTCTCAAAAACCGTTGGCACTTGCTTTAACTAGAAAGCTGGACTATCCTAATTAAAATACAAAGTTGATATGGAAAATTATGGACCATACAGGGAACACAGGGCAGATGCCTCTCACAGAGCTCCAGCTTGAATAGCTGCCCCAATCAATCATGCTCCAGAACTTCAGCTGGAGACAGCAGAAATGCAACTGCCTCTCTAGCACCGCTGCCCTGAATCTCTTCAGCTGTGGTGAAGGCTGGAGCAGTTGGAGGTGGGGAAGGAAGACCGAACACCCGCCTCACTGCTGTGACTGCCAGCCAGTCCTGCACAAGCCCCCTCAGCTGGCCCATGAGGCCCAGGTGAGCGCTGAGCACACTGCTCCTGCTCACACTGCTGTAGCTGACTGCGTGCCAGCATGGCTTCAGCTCCGAGCAGAGCCTGGCTTGCAAGCCCAGCCATCCAAGGTCTCCGACACAGCGTGCTGCCACTGCGGTGCACTGCGTTCCCTGCCTGTGCAGGGCCCTCTCACGTCTGCCTCAATGATTCAAGCCATGCACTGCTGCTGCGCAAGAGGCCACGTGGTTCCTGAAGTACAGCTAATCCTAGACACTACAAAAAAGAAATGTAAAGCTGCAGTTACCAGCTGAACATGTGAGAGAACCTGCACATTGCTCATTCTATGCTGCAGAACAGTTACATCAAGTTAATATTTAACACAACTTCTTACCGCTACTTCATTCAACCTGTGCTGTTATTAAACCCAAAGAGCCTCAAGAAAAAAAAACTCTGTCTGTTAGCATACTGATAAGTTCTTCTTCATACAGTCCCCTCTTTGGTTTTCTCTGTTTCGTTGTTTTGACCTGACCTTATTACAAACGAGTTTGGTAGTTAGGGAGACAATAACAAAGTAAGACCTACTTATATCCCATCACATTAAACAGCTTACACTCAACATAAGGATGCTATCACTGTGAATAAAAGAAATACACCTGCACTTTGAGTGGTCCTGCATATCAAGAACTACAGTGACAAAGCAATGGGCCTGCTGGCAGCAACATCAGAAGATTGTGCAAAACTGGAAATTGTGCTTCTTTAAATAAGGAAGAGTGCAGAAGGGAAGTTCCCTCAGAGTATGGTATTTCTTATAATTGCTAGAGGCTGAATCAGGTAAAAAGAGCAATCTCTACAAACACCTGGAGAACAGCCGATGCACCAACTGCAAATGAACAAGGATTCCATGAGGTTGCAGTAAGTTGCATCAGGATCTGCCCTTTAACCAGCACATTTAAACCATGCTCAGACAGTCACAATGTAGCCTAAGCCCAAACCAAGCGTTAAATCAGCTGATCACACTGCAGCCTCATTCTTTTGGAGAACTGTCCTTATGGAAAGCAGCCAGAGATTGCTGACATCACTGCTGCTCAACCTTAACCATGCTCAGTTAATGGCATCTTGAATAAGCGAAGCTCCAAAAACGTATAAAAGATAAATAGTTTCATAGAGGCCAAGCAGCCTTGAAAAGATCAACCATGCATACAGTGTTACTGCACATTTTGAACCTCCTATGTTTACTTTAGTCCACATTAGTTACAATATCCTCCCTATTTCAAGGTTATACTTGGAGCTGGTGTATTAAATCTTTCAAAATTCCAAACAGTGAATTTATTGAAAGCTCCACCTGTCTTCTGAGATGTAAGGAGCTCAGCAGGGAGACAGGACACAATTGTGACTACACCACTCCTACTGAAAAACCAAAGTGATTCCATCTAACTCCTCACCATGAGGAGCTGCACAACTGCAGCCAGCTCACCCACCATTCCACCAATGGCAGATAGCAGTAAGCAACAACCACGTCTGAAATCCCAGGGAAACTGAATAGCTGATCTGGAACAGGCATTGCTATGAATATTATTCTACGTACGCAAAGAATAACAAAGAAAAAGGCTCCTCTTCCTTAAGCAGGAACCTCATTTTGTGTTGTATGACTGTGCAGAATACAACATCTCATTTTCTGAAAGGCCTAAACCTTGCAGAGGTTCACACACTGTATTTCACCCTACAGACAAAGGATGCCAGTGGCACGGATTTCCCCATAAGGCCTTTAGGAGCTGGCTGAAAGCTCAGCATTATGCCCTTAAAGCTTTCACCTCGCTACTGCTGGGAGATGAAGACATACAAAGCCGTAATTTCTACCTAAAATAAATAAGTGCCAATTTAACTATTCCTTTTGTGAGGAGAGTTAATCATCTACCACGCCGTTAGGAACCGCGACTCGAGCCATTCACGCTCAGAACACGGCCGTTCCCTGGGCCTCATTTATTGCCAGCTACCTAAAGGAACCCACCCAGGGAGTGACTCCTTCTGCCCACAGGAGGCCGACAGACGATCACAGGCAGCCCGCAGCCCGCCCTGGTCCCCGCGGCCATCACACACACACACGTGCGAATAACGGGACGCTACACAGACAAACGTGATCCGCTACGGCGTTTTAAAAGAGAGCAAAGCACACGAAACCGGCGCGCCCCGCCGTTACCTTCGGCCCCATGGTGACGGCGACAGCATCCGCCAGCAGATCCACTCCCTGCAGCATGAGGGCTCGGGCGTCCGCACCGAACTTCACATCCTTCGCGTACGCCCGCGTCAGGTGCGGGGCGAGCGCTCTGGACACCGGCCTGACGTGACGGAGCACTGCGGGCAAGCGGAGCATGTCTGAAAAATGAAACCCCGCGTTGAGCTGCGATGGAACAGAATGAGCGGAGGGTCCCGCGGCGGCCACATGTCCGCAAGCCCGCACGCCCGCTCCCAGCAGGACACGCGCCGCAAGGTCAGAGCCGCTCGCCCCCTGCTGCCCACCGGCCGCGCTGCAGCCGCCCCACACCGTGCCGGCATCGCCCCGGAGCCGCGAGGGGCCGCGAGAGCCCGCGGCGGAGCTCGCCCCACACGCCGAGCCGCACGCCGAACGCGGAGCCCGAGCCCGCGCGCAACTCGTCGTAAGGCCGGAGGTCGGCCTCCCCGCTACCAGCGCACGGCAGTGCCTGGGCGCCGCCGAGAACAGAGTAACGGTCGCCGTGAGAACGGAGAGCCGCTCTCAGCTCACCTGCGGGGTTACGGGAGGCGCCTCCGCTGTCCGGTCCGGTTCGAGCGCGCGGCACACAAGTCTGCACGCAGGGGCGGGAAGCGCGCGGCACTCACTCACTCACGCGGCCCCGCCCCCCGCCGGGCAGACACCCGTGCGGGGAGCGGCGCGGCCGGGCCCCGGAACCTGCATGGCCTCTTCGGCCCGCCAATGGAGGGAAAAGGGATGCGGGAGTATCGCGCGCTCTGCGCGTGCGCAGGACGCGCCAAGCATGAGTCACTCAGGTTCCGGGGCCCGCCGATTCCAGAACCTTCTGGAACGCCCATGCTCGCTCCGGGTCAGAGGTGAGCTGACTTCACTTCCGGGTGGCTGGCTGACCCCAGCATCGGCCAAGCGTTGAACCTCCGTTTCGGCGGCACCAACAGTGCTGAGGCGGCCCGTGCACCCACGACGCGGGCGCGGCGACCAAAAATAAGTGGCGGGGACCGAGCGGCTCACGGCTGGGGGCGGAGCGCCGCCCGGGGGCAGGGCGCGGCGCGCGGGTCGGTGGTTGCGCATGCGCACGCGGTGACCTTTCTCACGTGTGCGAGTAGCGGCGCGGTCACTCGGTGCTGGAGCGCAGCAGCCGCCATGGTGAGTGCCGCGCCCCGGCTCGCGCCGTCACAACCCAGCCCGCGCTCGGCCGCGTGTCAGCATCCGTATATCCCTGCATCCCTGCGTGGGGTTGGGCCCGCCGCTGCAGCTCGCCTATCTGCAGGGCGAGTAAGCCCCGATCGGGGGTCGTTGGGTGCGTCGGCAGCGTGCCGCTTTGCGCGGGTGCTGCCCGGCACTGTCGGAGGGCGATAGCGGCCGGTGGGGCTGCGTCGGGCTGCGGAGCGGCGTAAGCGGGCGGGGATGGAGCGGCGGCCCTCCTCGTCGGCGTCCCGCCGTAGCACCGCGTGGGCGCTCGGTTAGCTCGGCCCGGAGCTGGGAGCGGGCCTTGAGGCGACCTGGAGCGCTGCGAGGTCACCGAGTCCTTGGGGGGGCTGCGTTGGGTCCCGTGAGAGCTTCGGCTCCGTCCCGTGCCCTGCCTGCAGCGCTCAGCTCCCGTCCGGGCTGCGCTGTGCGCCTGTGGAGCGCGGGAGGGAAAAAAAGAGCTCCTCGTGTCGCGTTCGGCTCTGTAAGCTGCTTCCATCCAGGCCTCCTCTGGAGGAGCACTGCGTAAGGGCAGAGCTGTCCTTGTGCCTACACCGATATCTCATTAGCAATCGTAGAATGGCCCCGGTGACAAGGACCGTAACCATCATGTAGTTTCAGCCCCCTTTCTGCGTGCAGTGCTGCCAACCACCAGACCAGGCTGAAGCTTTCCCCAGAGCTTAAGCATGAAGTGCCCGCGTTCTGAAGACTGCTTACCGATTTCAGTTAAACAGAACATTCCGTTTCAGGGAATGAAAAGAAAAAGACATCAGCTCTGGTATTTTCTTTGAATGAACATCATCATAGTTCACAGTCGTTTCTGTGTCTTTTTCATCATTCTAGCAGTAACAGTTTTCCCAGGGATGCATCTTTCACACGCTAGTTTTGTGCCCTCACACAGCCTACCATTTGGTTTTCCCCCAGTTTTAAATCTTGTGTGCTGGTGTCTGTCAGTGAGGGGTGCACAGATGCCAGGCTGATCTAGCTGTTTCTGTGAGCCCAGGGTACCTGCCCTGCACTACACTGTCTCCATGTGACTTGGCAAAGCTCCATATCTTTCCTCCTAAACCAGAGCAAATTCCTTCTTCTGCCTCTGCTTGGTGGGGCTGTGTGCTTGCCCTTCATCTCCTGTGTGGGAGCTGGAGTGCTGCTTCACAAATGCTGCCAGTAAAGGGGTAAGGAGTTGCTTTTAAATGTAAAAAAATAAAAATAAAAAAAAAATCAGTGAGTAGAGGTAGATAGTGACTGACTTATCTGCATGGAGGAAAAGCACTCAAGGTAGAAATGTGCTTCTGTGGGCTTAGTCCTAAATGTCTGTGGCTAAGGGTAAGCATGTGGCTATAAATCACTCCAAGTAACAGCAGTTTCCATTGGGACTTCAAACTTCAGGAGCGGTGTTGCATCATGTGAAATGCAATTGCCTGGAAAAGACTGACATGAGATACAGGCCTAGGTTGACACTTCGTTACTATAAAATATTCTGCTACAATGAATAAAAACGCAGCTGTCCTCAATCCTGATTAAATCAGTCTGTGAATGTAAAAGCACACTTTTTATCATCAACAGGCTGTTCTTAATCAGCAGTATGAAGTAACGGTTTAGGATTAAACCCCTGCAGAAGTTGCAGCCGCGTGGGGCTCCTGCTCCACCTGCTGGTGGCGTGTTCCTTAGCTGTGCCTCAAGGGCACACATTGCCCACTAGGAGCCCGTGAAGGCCGCTTGGGAGCGAGCTGCTTCTGAGGAGCTTGGAGCAGTTGTAGCACAGCCTTGCTTTTGTCTCCACCGATTTCTGATGCAATCAAAGGTGTGCTTTGCTTCTATGGAAGAGAACTGCCTGGCTGTGCTCTTAAACTCTTGTTCTCTCACAACGGCTGAGTTGTGGGCTTTCTTTTTTTAGTTGCACTTTCGTTCAACTATTTTTCCCTCAACACTGTGCTTCTTTGCAGGCAGGAAAAGCATTTAGGAAATTCCTTCCCCTGTTTGATCGTGTTCTGGTTGAACGATGTGCAGCAGAGACTGTAACCAAAGGAGGCATCATGATTCCAGAAAAAGCTCAAGGGAAGGTGCTGCAAGCAACAGTAGTAGCAGTTGGATCGGGAGCCAGGGGGAAGGTAAGCATCCTGAAGCATCAGCTTTGGCAGCTGGAAAATGGTAGTAGGAAAGGGATGGCTGCAGTGTAAGTTTAATGATACAGCACAAAAATTGAGAGAGGGCAATTGCAGTTGGAAGTGCAGGTCCAAAGAGGAGGTAGAAATCTTCAGTTCCCCTGCCTGGCTCTGGCCTTGAATTCATCTTCCTTTGAACATTTGTAAAATGGAAAATACTTGCTTTTTGAAACATCCTTAAATGATAGTTACGTGGTTTTCTTTGTTGTTCTGAGCACAGCATTCACTGACTTGTTCAAAAAGTATTGACCGGGATAGGGCTTACTGTACTACAAAAAATCAGGAATTGGTAGAAATAAATGTTAATTGAGCTTTCTTAATCTCTGATTGCTAAATACTCACAGGATCCTGAAAAAGATCTTTTAATTTCATTTCACCTTCTTAAAATGCCCGTGGCTTCACTGTTGGAAGATTTTTCCCCCATCTAAATAGTGATCAGTTAGTTCCAACGGTAGGAAGCAGGTTAAAATTTAACTCGAGCATGTTGACTCAGACTTTGCCTGTGAGTCTCTCCATAATATCATGGTTGTTTTTCTCTGTGCCTGCTTTTCAAAGCATTACATTGCAAAATGGCACTATTATTTGACTAATGCTGTGATATTGAATTTATGGTATAGAATTGTAATTGAACTTTCCTCTGTCCAGAACAACTGATATAGAATTGTCAGTAATACAGAAATTATTCAAAGTAGCAGAAATGGGCAAGTAATACTAACTGGTACTTAAAGAAATTAGTAATGCTTATTGAATATTGAAATCATTATGCTATGGAGCAATTCTCATAATACCTTTCCATTTAACTTCTGTAAAGTAAAGGATTTTTTTTTTTTTTTTCAGGATGGTGAGATTCATCCAGTGAGTGTAAAAGTTGGTGAAAAGGTTTTGCTACCAGAATATGGTGGTACCAAGATTGTACTAGAAGATAAGGTATGTTTTCCCATTTTGTGAATGTAAATTAAACTGGTTCCCAGTATCACGCAGTCAGTAGTAAATATTAGAGGGATTAGCAGCATTTAATAAATGCAGTTGCTAATATTCAAGTGGGAACAGCTAAATCAAACCACATTTTTTGTCCCTGCAGTACTTATTAATTCCACCCTTAATTAAAAAAAAAAGTAACCGAAGTGACATCTTGGCTTGACCTTTGCTGGATGGACAAAGTGCCTTTATCTGGCAAGCAAGCAGTAGAGGGAAACCTACGGGGCTTTGAAATTACTGGGCCATCCTTACTTTTGATGGGGAAAGCCTACAGAATTGTCCTCTTGTAGTACTTATGCTTCCTGCTGCTAAAATGAGTAACGTGGTAGCATTCCCAAGTTGTGTCTCCTGGAAAAGAAGAATCTTTACAAGTCCAAGAGGTAGAACAAGCTGTGCTTAGCTCACTTTTGTTTTGTACTTTATGATGCGTGGTAGCCTTCAGAACCAGACAGTATCTGCAAAACAGCTGATAAAAATCAATTGCGATGCTAATATTTCTTCTGCTTGCAGGATTACTACTTGTTTAGAGATGGTGACATTCTTGGAAAGTACCTGGACTGAAGTTGTTGCAGTATCCATCATCCATTCCACTAAAATTCTGAAATGCTTTCTTTCATCATGTAAATAATGTCCTTTATTTTATAATAAGCAGGCATTGAGTCGCTGAAATAACTTGTGATCTCACTGTAATGATGGAACAGAAATAAAAGTATGTACAGTCAGAAATTGGTTGCTCTTGCTTGAGTTCCACTGAACAGTGAAATGCCACCATCCAGCCTTAATTATTCCAAACAGCATCATTTTTATATCCTTATCCCTGTACTGAAATTGTAAAGGCCTTTACAATAAACTTCTAAAACTGTGCTGCTTCTGTCTCAGTTTCTGCTACTGCTCTGTGAAACTGAGTATCAGTTGTGTGATGTCTTGAAGTAATCTCTGGAAATAGTTTTGTTTTACTAATGCTTTAATGAAAATACATTTGTCTAGTGGTGGGAGACAGAAGTGGTTATTGCAGAGAGATGGTGACAAAGGAGACAAAAGCTTTGTTTCATCTCAAACTTTACCTGAAGTAACAGATCCGTCTGACATTGTTTCCAGCATGAGCGAGTGGTAGACAACAAGATGTTGAACAAGATGAATGCACACAAACCATCCTGCCCCACTCTGAACAGAGCTTGCTGCTAGCAACGCCTCCACTAGAAAGAATTCTAATGATTTTTCTTACCTAAGTGATTCTTTTTTGCCCACCAAATAACTTCCCTACAGAAATTAGTTGGCAGAATTGGAGCTGATGCTGATCTTAATGCAGTAATTGATAACAACTTTGCCTCATCTTGCCAATCTCTTACTCTCCCACAACTGAGTAGAGAGCTGATACTATGTTTCACAAATTATACTGCATTTATCTTGAATGTAGCATTCTTAAACAGTAAGATACTTACTCAACTCGTGCTGAAGCAATCACATTAGTGTATTTCTAACTGCCCTCTTTTGCCTTGGGAATGCATTCAAGGTTATCTGCACATGACTGCACAGATCTGCACTTTATACTGTTCCTAGGTATGCCTTCACAATTGGTATGTTGACTGAGTGTAGTCTGAGAGGAGGGACTGTCTTAAAAGGCTTTAATATAGGCTTACGTGAAATAAATCCATAAAGCACTCATTGCTACCAAAATCAATACTAGCTAAATAGTTCTTATTGAATTAAAGCTGTTACAAAAGCAACATTGCTAGATAAACTGTAAGCCTGCAGATAACTGCAACGGATTGTAATAAAGAACATTTATCACTTTCAGTAGCTATAGTAAGGAACTTCTGCTTCCACATGCCCTAAAACAACTTATTTTCTGCTGGGTGTGATCTGTTGCTACTTTTTACACAACATTAATTATCACCCAGCAATTCATTAGAAGTTGGCTGTAATGCCTTCTATTCCCTGTAGCTGGTGAGCACCTACTTCGGAGCTGTAGGCAAACCACACAAAAGCTGCTCTGTCGAGATAGTGGTAGAGAATTCCCAGTAAGCAGGAGTGGGCACTAACAAGAGAATAGAGAAATCCTTTGCCTCCACAGGCTGACCTGAAACCTGTCCTGAGGCAGTTAGAGCAGCACACGTTATAGCAGAAACGAGGTTATCGCACTGCGGTTATCTTAAAAGACAATTCATTGCACAACGGAACACAAAGCTCGGTGAGAAACGTTATCTTCCCCTGCAGCAAGCACGCCTTTATCTTGTGTGATAAGGCAGGTATTCTGGTGTAGCCCCATACTGAAAGGGGCAGGCATTTAACGTATTCACAGCTTATTGAACTTACAGAAACTGGATGACATCCTAAGGAGAAAAAAAAGGTGCAGTAGGAAATAATACCCAACAGGTAAATGTTATTTAAAAGCCTAGCATTTAAATACTGTCTTTTAGAGATCATTTGTGTAGGATCCTAACTCATGAAGTTCACAGTTCTTGTTTGTGAAGAGCTGCTCTAATCCACAGTGGTGCAACCTGAGACCCTGGCAGGCAAGCAACCCTGAGGAACAGAGGTAGCATGTACACCTTTGGTACCTGCACCACTTCCCTGCCCGTACCCAGCAGGACTGCACTGAACCAGCACTGCCATGTTGCCAAGTGCATAACACACATCACTGCTCCCAACTCAAACTCCAACTCATGCTTTCAGCCCCAGGAGATTTTCAGCACCTTGCTGTCATTAAATAAAATATTTCTCAGGTACCTTTATCTACCTTTTATACAGCACACTCAAAACCAATGTCATGTTATGCTCAGAAGTTTCATGGGAATAAAAGATACATGGACAGGGGAAAAAAAAAAAAAAAAAAAAGCATCCCTTAGCTTAATCAAATGAAGGACACACTTGTGTATTGGATGGGTCAATAGACAGAACATTTTATTCCTGCACTACAAAGCTGTCCTTGTCAGTGAGGGCAGCGTAACCTACTGCACTGCCAAGGTAATCCATCTGCCATTACTGTTTTTTAAGTCCATGGCTACATACCATATTTTATATTCCCTGGGTTATAGAGTGAAGGTCAATATCACTGACAAATGCTTTCTTGTGCTTCTGTAAGAATTCAGACTTGTTTGTTCCACCAATTTCTGGAACATCAAAGCTCCAATTTGTGCAAAAAAAAAGAAGTCACATACAGCCATACTTGTTATTTGGTGAGGATCCAGTTCTTTCCAGCTATCTGAAGTATAAAGAATGAAGGCAGACTCCATCTACATTTTCCTTTTCTTTCCATTCTGGAAAGGGCTCCCCTGGCAGCAGTAGCACTGCTTTCAGAAGGCCTTTCTCATCATGCCTGTTACCTGCCACAGTAGAAACAGGGCGAAGCTTTCACAGCCCACTGAGGAGAAGATTTAGAGAGGAATGTTCAGGCCCTAACAGCACAGGGGACAACAAGATGACGTTGGCCAAATATTCCCCTTTTCACTCATCAAACAACGCAGACCAGGTAAAAACCATGATGTAGAATTACTGTTGATCAGGTTTTGTTTAAGAACCACTGGAAATTCACTAAAAGAAAAATAGAAAGCAGCTTCCAGTAATAAGGGGGTAATTATCAAGGAGCAACAGAAAAAGATACACAGATTTACATATCTTGTTTAAGAAACACTTCAGAAACATTCTTTTTTCCACACAACTGAGCCAGTTTCAAACTGAAGGATGGGCATTTCTCACGGAGAGGTGGCTGTTCTCAGCCAGATGTCCATGAAACAGAAGTCAGGGTCAACTGAAAACGTCACATCTCCCCCGTTCTGTGCTTTAGATACCAGCTGAACCTTGAAATCCATTAAAAAAAAAAAAAACCGAAAAACACAAGACTATCTTATGAGGGACTGAAACAGCACCTCTGTTACTTTGGGGCTGGCTAATTATAAATCAATGTCATAAAAAATTAACGCAGGCTCACAGCAGACCTAACGCGGCAGCACGACAGGCAAACCCTCAGCACAGCGGTAACTGCTGCTATTAACCTCCTCACATCGGAGAAAGTGCTGAGAGGAGCAGTTTCGCGCTGCGGGGCCCAGGCTCGCACTCGGGCAGTCACGCTGACCCGCGGCTCACCGGTAAAACAGTAACCAGAGCAAGCGGCAGCGGGCCCTCGAGACGCGCCCGCGTTATCGTGCCGGGCACGGAACCCCCGCTTCGTCTCATGAAGTCGGGGTGCCCGCAGCCAAGCGGGGAGCGGCACCGTTCCGCGCTCCTCATCGCTCGCGCGTCGCCCAGCTCATCATCCACAACCCCCGCTGTGGCCGCAGCGGCTCTACCCGCCAGCGCACCGCACCCCCACCACCCGCAGCCAGCCCCGCGGACCACGGTTCTTCTTCAGCGCCTCTCGCGAGACTTCCCGCGCCGCACCGCCCAACAGCCGCTCGCCCGGCCCCTCGCCCCGCCCGGCGCCGCCACATCCGGGTCCCGGCGCGGCTGTCACTATGGTCATGGCGGAGGGGACGGCAGTGCTGAGGCGGAACAGGCCGGGCACCAAGGCCCAGGTGAGGCGCCGTCGCCGCGCGGCCGGACCCGGGGAGCGGGCGGTGCCGCCGCCGAGGCGCGATATCGGGCCGGCCGTCGGGGCGCCGATACCGGTCGGGCCGCGCTCCGCGGGACCGCTTTGTTCGGCGCGGCCGGGCCGGGGCCCGAGTACCTCCGTGCGGCGCCCGGCCGGGCCCAACGGGCTCCGCCGCCGAGTAACCCGGCGTCACAGGGCCGAAGCGCGGCTTCCTCGGCCACGCACCTCCCCCGCGCGGCGGCCGCTTCCCCGTCCGCGACGGCGGCACCGGCAGGCCTGAGCCGCGGCCCTGCGGAGGCCTGGGCAGCCCTTACGTAATGCGGCCGTCAGCCGCTTCCTGCTCACTCACCGCGCCGCGCCGCCGCTTCCGAGCCCGCCTGGAAGGGGCGCGTCTCGGGCGTCTACGGTCCTCTTCGGATCGCTCCCGAGACGAGCCTCCGTCGGGCCTTCGAGGGGGTCATCTTCGTTCCGCCGTTGCCGGAAGGGCGCGTCGGCAGAGCGGTGGCGGCACGGGCTGCGGAAGGGTGCCTCTCTTCCCCCGTTAGCCTTCGGCAGGATGTCCGGAACTCCATCGCTGCGCAGCGCCCTGCGTGCTTAACCTGCGGAGGACACGGAGCATCTGCCATCTTCTGGGTATCCTGAATAATACAGTACTGCAGTCTGTGGAACTAGGAAATAGCAAAACTCACGTGGGCTGAAGAATTTTGGAGATGCTTCTCTTGTGTGTGACCATATTTCATCCTAGATGACGCTGTGGTATAGCTGTGCAGTGCGTAAATGCAACAACCCACCATCCAAGCACTTGCTACTCCTTTCCCTCAGCTGTCACAGAGCAGCCTGCTGAGCTGCACAGGGAGGATGCCTTCTCTGAGTCACTACAGCATAAGGTCAGCAGCAGGAGGCCAACATGTAATGCTTCTGGCTCCCATGAGAAGCAGCATTGAATGGGAGATGCAGAAAAATGCTGAGTTAGAAATCCCATTTCTCTGGGGTTATCATATTCACACTAGGTGAGAACAGCTGCAGAGCGCTGACATGCAGCTGGGCCTGATGCAAGACTTCAGGTGGTTGTTGATGTTAGCAGCACTGAATGCTGTGGGCTGCTAGAGCTGTTACCTCAGGTGTGCAGCAGCACACTGGGCCAGAGAAACACAGCACAGAGCTGGGTCTGTGGTGCAGCATCAGCTCGCAGAAGCTGCTTTCAGTGGTCTGTTATTACTGGAATACACTGCGATTTTTAGCCTAGTGCCAATACCATAATGCTGCTCTCTACAGACCTCTTATTTTCCCATTCTTATGTTGTCTAACTTGTGAAGCTGACACTGTATGCAAGCATTTGATTTAAATATCCAAGGCTGCAGCAAGATGTGTGGAAGAGGCAATGTTTACCACACACCGAGTCAAACAGAGAGGTTCTAATAGCAGCACATTAGGAGCCTAATATGAATAATGTGAATATACTTCACCCTATTCATACCAAGTTTGTATGCTGCTTCTATTAAGAAGTAGCTTCCTGGAATTGTATGAACTGAGCCTGCATCTACATTCCCTCATGTTTGAGTGTACTGGGCCTTTCTTCCTCCTCCCTTCTTTTTGTTAAGTTAGTTGAAATTTATTTTTCTTTTTTAAACAGGATTTCTACAATTGGCCCGATGAGTCCTTTGAGGAGATGGATAGTACATTAGCTGTTCAGCAGGTACTCTTACTTATCTAAAACTCTGTTTGTAAACTCAATTTCTTGAGTTCTTTTATTTTTTCGTTTAAAAACAAACAACCAAACAAAAGAAAAACAAAGGGGTCATAGCATGTTCCTTTTCTGCTTACAGTAGTTCCACAAAAGAATCAACTTCATAAACTTTAAAAAATGAATTACTAACGGGATGTGGAGAAATAGCTAGAATTCTCAAACATGATTTCAACAAACCAGATATAAAAAAAAGTACAGTTGTATAATGCTGGAATGTGATGGAAAGTACAGCAGTAATAGCAGGGTAGCACAACCCTAGGCTGCAGCAAATGAGAACAAAACCAAACACAGCACCCATGGACACACAAAGAAAAGGAAGGAAGGAAGGAAGGAAGGAAGGAAGTCTGCTTACCTTTGTAAGGCCTCAGGTACACAGGGATCTCCAGCAAGATGCTCTTACCTCCACTGCCAACCCTTAAATGAGGTCTGGGAAGGTGTGGATCCTGACTCCACCCCTCCCAATCACTCAGGTGCATGGCATTGCATTGCATGCACCTGAGTAGCCCTGGGTTGGCTCCACCAGATGTTGAATCACTGCTTTAGGCAGTGACTTACTTAGCATTTCCACTGCAGGTTGGAAAAAAAAACCAAAACAAACAAACAAAAAAGCTACTTTTTAAACTTTTTAGCCTATCCATTATTTTCTAAATAAAAGGAAAATGACTTTATCTCTGGGAAAGTAAGTCTCTTGAAGGCATAATAATGTCCTAAATGCGTTGTTTTACTGTAATTACAACAAGATCTAGTGTTTGTTTCCTTTCCTCCACCTCAGTACATCCAGCAAAACATAAGGGCAGACTGTTCCAACATTGATAAGATCCTTGAACCTCCCGAAGGCCAGGATGAAGGTGTATGGAAGTATGAACATCTAAGGTGAGAACTCATCTTCATCAGCATAATGTCCTGAGTCTGAGTTTTGTTCATTGATAGTGGTAGGGAGTTTCACTGCTTTTAACTCGTCATATTCAACTTAAGAGGTTAAGGAATGCACTTCCAGACACATTCTGCTGGAAGCTGCATTTCTATAAGTCTCTCACTCTGTTAATCATCTGTGGTGGTACTTTAGGTACTTAACTGGTTTGGAGGATGTGTATCTCAGCAGGATGGAATGATGCACATCTGCAAATTATGCCCTTAATTTTCTCAGTGTTCTTTAATTGCTTTAAAAAAAAATCTGTATTTGTGAGATAGTATTTCTTCCCTAACGAAGTTGGTATCTTAAACAGCTCCACAAAATTGTGAAATTTAGCCTGTGCTGTCAGGTAAAAATTCAAATATAATTGTTGTAATCAGTAAAAAAGATATGCTGGTAAGCATTCTGTTTCTCTCAAGTTGTATTTTTATAGTGTGTTAATTGGTAGCCTGTTGTATATATTGACTTTTCAAATCTCACATCAGCTGAAATTACATGATGGTATTCTTAAAGTACAATGTTTTTCTTGTTCTATTTTTTCCACTTAACAACTGTCATTTCAAGAAATGTTAACATCTGTTAAGAAGATCAGAATGTATCATTTTGTTTGTATTTAGTATCTCCAGTGTGAAAACAAATGGCTTGATTTTGATGCTGCTTTGTTCAAATTCCTTTTTAGACAGTTCTGCCTTGAGCTCAATGGACTAGCTGTCAAGCTTCAGGTAATTCTTTCCTTAATATTTTTATGTCGTATTGGGACTTGATGCAGAGTCTGTAGAACTTTCTTTTGAATTTGTACATCTATGCTTAAGCAGTGGATTCAGGTAAGAGGTTTTTTTAGGGTTTTAAGGACTTGTAGGAAATAACTCTTTTTGGTGGTGGGCAGGACAAGGAAGTGATTTGAAAAGACCATCTGATTATTTTTTTTTTGCTTTTGGGTAACTGAAACTGGTTTTTGTAACTGAGCAATTGTCTTCACAGAGCGAGTGTCACCCAGACACATGTACTCAGATGACAGCAACTGAACAATGGATTTTTCTTTGTGCAGCTCACAAAACTCCCAAAGAGGTATGGATGGGTTGTGTAAAATTGACCTTATTGATGTAAGGCTTTCTTCTACACCTCACAGCTCACGAGGAGACTGTTGCAGTTGTTTTCTCAGTTGAGCTGAGAGCCTTTGTGGGTTAAGAACAATCATACGAGGTTTCCTTCTTTCTTGTTTGGTAGTGAGTGTAGATAAGGTAGGAGGGAACTGCTTCCTACAGCAGTACCAGAGATAGAAAGACAGCATTCTACCTGGGTGTTGTTTGCAGTCAGAGAAAAGAGGAGGTGATACCCGTTATCTCTGAGCATCATTCATCTGCTGTTTTCCATGTTGAGAGCTATTGCCTCATGGTCAGGGAGTGAGCAAGGCAACCCTGAGAGACTGCTGACCAAAAGTTACAGCTGGGAAGTCAGGGAATGACAAAGGACAGGCACTGCTGATCTCTCTCTGCCTGGCCCCAGTTCACGTTGGCTTTTGTCCTTTTCTTCTGCACATACTTGATTGCAGAGACAGGTCTTGGCTTATTATATATTTATCTAGAATTATGCTTTTGTTTTTCTTTGACAAGGTGGTTAAAAACAGCAATTACACTTAAGGGCAGTTCTGTGTTTTTGTTTTTGATTTATAACTCCTTTTGGATAGGATGTACAAGCATAGTCTGGTAGCTCAACAATGTGAGAAACAAGTCAGCTGTGACATAAGGAATGTTTTTCCTTTTAGTGTACCTCCAGTATGTGTTTACATTATAAGGTACTTCTCAGGGAGATGCATAAAATTCACTACTCACGCACACGATCACATTTCCATAGTAACTTGTCTCTTGAAATAATTGACATCGGTTGTAAAACAAAGAAAAGCAACAGCCTTCTTGAGAAGGAAATATAGCCAGACCTTCAGAGAAGCTGTAAGAAACTTCTGGGACTAAAAATGGCTGATTATATTAAAAGCATCAGGAAACATAATTGTTTTTCTTTAAGTAAGTTATGTGATAACATCATGCACGTGCTCGCTGTATTTTGTAGTGTCCTGCTATAGACTATACCAGACACACGCTTGACGGAGCTGCATGTCTTCTGAATAGCAACAAGTATTTCCCCAGCAGGTAAAAATGTTTTATTTTGGGAGCAGAGAGGTGGCGGGGTGTAAATGGCATCTAAACATTTCAAGACCACATAGAAACATGTAACACCATTTTGGTGGAATACTACTGAGAGCATCAGAAATCCTGCAGAATGGGCCGGTGTTGGTACAGTAACTGCCTCTTTTAAGCTAAGAAAGAATTCCTGCCTACTGAAACAGTCTGCCATTAGCTGGAACTGACAGAGGTGCTTTTTAAGTGGAAACTGTTTGTTTTCCTCATATTTCTTGGTATTAATACAGGGCTTCCACTGGAATGTCAGTCTAAGTAACAGGACTTAGACAGAGGACTTATACAGTACTTAGGAGACAGTTGGACTAGATGATCTTATAGGTCGTTTCCAACCTTGTGATTCTATGATTCTATGATACTGCACTGAGAATCACCAGAAAGCAGCAGCAATCCAGTGTGGAACAGCAGAAGACAGATTGAATGCATTCATTGGGCAGCATGCCATGTTGGATCATGGAAACCTCACCAGAGAAGTCAGAATGGTGCTTCTCTGGGAATCCTCTGTTGGTAAGGAGGTGGAGCTGGAAGTCTTTTTTCCTTTGCACTTCATTGCTAGAAACCAGAAATCCAGCCTCCACCAGATCTTTCTGTAGTGCAGGCAAAATGTACCTGTTTCCATATGTGCAGGTGCATCAGCATTTTCATTACTTATGCAGAAAGAAGCAACTGCAGGCATATCTGTAAAACTTCACTCTAAGTTTAGCATGTAACTTCACAGTATTAACAGTCAAAATTCACGTTGACATGTATTTCACTAGTTATGGCAGTAGATTTGTTTTGTAACCTTTCTCCTGGTGCTTACAGGGTTAGCATAAAGGAATCCTCTGTAGCCAAATTAGGATCTGTGTGCCGAAGGATTTACAGAATATTTTCACATGCTTATTTTCATCATCGGCAGATATTTGATGAATATGAAGTAAGTAGTTCAATAGTTCAGTTATTGCTGAAATTACAGCTGGGATAACTGTATTGCCTTCTTTTAACACTTACAGAAGATCTGCATTGATGTGAAGTATTCATTACAGTAGATAATGCTTCTGTAAGAACTGAAATTCCATGCTGTGATTTAAGTCTCAGGGCTAAATTACACACAGGAAAGTGTGTGTGTTTATTATGAAAAGTTTATCTGTTATTATGAAAAGTTCATCTGTTTAGTTAACATATCCAATTGGTTACCCTTCCCTTTCCTTGGTTTTATTCAAGCAAATACTAATTCATCATCTTACTTTCAAGATTCCCAAATGTATTCCAAAGGCTTACAGAAATATTTATTTCCTGATGGCATGTGTTATGCAGGCAGTTAAAGGATTATAATTATGAAACTGCATAAAAGCAGATCAACGAGTGGCACTTCCACAGGTTTGGGGTTTTTTTTAACCAGGACATAGAAATTAATGATGAAAAATTAATGATAAAAAAAAGATGAGGAGAGAGCTGCAGGCAGAATGAAATGTTTGCCAACCACTTCAAGTTGCTGGCACAGCTGTGGAATGGCTGTGTTCCATTTTGGTGGGGATGGTGTATGTAGCAGGAGTTTAATACCTTAAAGTCCTTTTCTGGAGAGCAGAGCAGAATTGTGGTGATATTTTAATACATTCTTCCTTACGTACTGTTAAACTGAGGTATGACTTGAGCAATGAACCAAAACCCCAACTGAAGGTTCAAGCTTATGATCGAGTAGTAAAGGGGCTGTGTTAAAAGTAGTAGTATAAATCTATCATTTAAGCACTGCTCCTTGTTTCTAAGACTCCTAAATCCATTACATAATTACATAAAAGCAGTTTAATTGTACTTTCCTCGATTGTTTATAATATTCCTTCTCTATATGTATTTTTTCCCCTTTTTTCATCTCCAGAATGAAACTTTCTTGTGTCACCGGTTCACTAAATTTGTGATGAAGTATAATCTGATGTCCAAGGATAACCTGATTGTACCAATTTTGGAAGAAGAAGTGCAAAATTCAGTGTCAGGGGAGAGTGAGGCATGATGGGGATGACTGTACTGAAGCCTGTACTGAATACAGACAAAAAAATTACGTACTGTATATATCATTTTAGACACTTCAATCATGTATCCTTATAGCTTTGTTTAGTATACTTTTTGTATGCTGTGTGCATTGCCTTTTAATATGGGAAATACCTTAAGTTATTCATGAGCTGTATATTCATCAACGTGGCACTCATGGTTTTTAAATAAAAGTAGTAGTATCTGTTTATAATGCCTGTTAATAAAAGAATTTACAGTTCTCTAAAATTGCTGCTAAACAATCATTGAATCACAATCCTGAAGAGGACAGATTGGGTGGGGAAAAAGCAAGATTAAGATTACACAGCAAGCCATTTTGTAATACAGTCGCTAGGTTAGTTCAAAGATTTTCACCTTAAATGTAGAATTGTGCAGGAAGCTCTTTGCAATGTAGCTTATTCCTAATTTAGCTTTTATTTTTTTAAGATGGCTTTGAAGATTTACTTCTGGTTGTGCATATTCCTGTATGTTTCTATCCAAACACTAAGAGCATTTATAGTATTAGTAATACCAAAAGGATAATTTTACTATGATATTTAACAGATATATTATTGACATGTGTCTAACTTTCTTTTTCAGCCTGTTCTTTTCTTCTGTTATCAGTGGAGGCCTGTGTGCAGCAGGTTTCTGTCCTGCTAAAGCAGGCTTCTGCTGTTCTCCACTCCACAATTTCTTTAAGAGTAACTGTGGCAAAAACAACACAAACTCAATGGCTTACACCTGTTTATGGCAATGGCTTACAGATTATACCTCACAGAAATATTCTCATTATGCCATATAACCCACTAGCATAGTCTTTACTTGTATTGTCAGAAAAGAACACTCAAGTACTTGAAAAATTGAGCCTGACTCTAAGAGTTCATCATATTTCCAGTATACGTTGATTTTTCTTTGTTCACCTGGGTTACATTGGCAGAA
This sequence comes from Centrocercus urophasianus, assembly GCF_019232065.1. Classification (NCBI taxonomy): domain Eukaryota; kingdom Metazoa; phylum Chordata; class Aves; order Galliformes; family Phasianidae; genus Centrocercus; species Centrocercus urophasianus. The sequence goes on from NW_024884756.1 coordinate 9,821,395, forward strand.
AGATTTGGGCTAATGCTTCTGTTCCCTTGTAGACGTTTGTTTCAATTTGTGTTTGCAGCTTTGCAATAACTGACAATTTCCATGAGTGCTGCTTAACTGTGTTTTGTCTAGAATGATAGAACTAAATATTTTAGAGATGAATATAGCAGACAGATATACTGCTACGTGGGCATGAATGCAGGGTATAAAAGCACTAGTGGTGTTCTTATGTTAAATGAATTTTGCTTGTTTGAAGAGGTAGCCAGTCATTTCTCTTGGAAGTTGTTGGGGGCTCTGTTATTTCTTTATGCAGGTCACAATGGGCTAACTAAGCTAGTTTCTGTAAACTGTACTTGATTTTCTAAGTTATGCTTACCTGGAAGGAAGGGAGTTAACCTATTTAGTACTTTTTTTTTCCTCCATAATATACTAAACATGCCTTAAATTCTATTTTTCTTTACACAAATCAAGCACACCTCAAGCAACTGTACCACCTGGATGTAAAGGGAATTTTAACTATAAGATAATAAAGAGATTAAGCTTATGAACTACTTCAGCAACTGCTTTCTTCAGCAGCTCTTTTGTCTCACGTTTATAGCTGTATTTAACCATCAGCAGGGCTACTGCATGAGATGTTGTATGAGTGAACGTAGCTGCCTATACAGTTAATTCTAACTTGCCTTTATAGACCAAATAGGTATCTTAAGTTTGTATTAGAGGCAGGAAGACAACTGTATTTTGGAGATGGTGAAATGCATTTAGTTTTGGTACGGTTTGCTGCAGGACCATTCACGGTGTGGTTCTTCCGTGCAGTCACTCCCCATGCTTATATTGTCCCGGTGACTGACAGAGGCCAAAACATGTAACTTGTGTTACTGATTCCATTTCCTCGACACAATTGAAGAAAATGTGGTGCTCAGGACTGCATTAAAGTTTTGAACCTCTTTTCATCCTCTTAACGCTTTAAGGGTCTCACTTCAGAACAAAACTCTGGAAGTTTTAATCCTGTCGATTCTCCTTCAGATTTGCACTGTAAATTGACTTGCTCTCTTTAGCTGATTTTATATACGGCTTAAGTGAAACACTGCTTGTATTTTCCCTTGCTGCTGTTTACATGAGTACTGTGTACACACACGTGCCTGAATGGTACCATGAAACTTAACTCCGCCTAAGGAAATCATCCGTTTGTCTAGCTAAATACATTAACAGATTTAATTTACCCTCTCCGTAATAGGGAAATGGAAGACTGTCTTTGAAATATGTTGTAAACAAACCAACGGTTAAAATTAAACTGTTACTTTATCCATACCGCTGCGTTTTAGTAAGTGATCCTCATTTCTCATGTTGTCCAAGAACGCAGGCAACCGGGTGCTTCCAAGGCAAAGTTCAGTGCTCGCCCATCTTTGCTACCAGGGGTGCTGAACTTGTATTTCTTCTTCCCAAAGTAGATAAATACAATACTCACAAGCATCTAGAAGCTGGACTTCAAACGTATTCATCTCTCAGTTCAGAAAATGCTGGTTCTACAGTTTAAAAGTCAATGAGATTTAGAAAGGACCTTTCAAATACCCAAATAAGCACAACGTTACACGTAGCCCATCACTGATGGAACAGCCTACCACAAGCAGAGGCTTTCACAAGAGGCTTTCTCTTTGTCACTCAGGTTTTCCCCAGTGCTTGTCTTAATGTGTGTTGGATCAGGTCAGCCCCAGCGATTGCACTGCTGAAGTTTTAGATGTTGTCCAAGTTTTTGCTTAAACAGATAAAAACACAGCAGCAGACCCATTTCTGTAAGCAACGCTGTCTGAAGTTATGCTTTCCTGCAGATTTTTCATCACTAATTCATACCTTTCATCTCAGTTCTCACACAGAAAACAGGCTTGGTAAAAAATCTTAATCTCAGAAATAGCACCTCTCATCCACGATCTAACCCTTAGGGAATTGTCTTAACAGCAACCTGAACTTTTCTTTTTTTAAGCTTCCAGATTAATAGCCTAAGTAGAAAGAAAGCTAATTAGGTTCTAACAGGTGATTAAAATTCTACAAACAAGAACCAGCAACAATAACTGAAGGAAGGTATACACTGAACTAATGGATTTAATGCCAATGTGAGACAAACATAATTAAGACATCAATAGCTGATTTGGTAAGTGCTTTTAATGGTGAGAAGCTTCCTCTCAGATATATAAAAAGGAATTTAACATTACACAAAAAGCACTGCATTTTATAGAACAGAAACAGGAGTTAAGCAGCAGTTTATTGAGGTATGTAAAAAAAAATTGTTGGGATAAGTATGAGCAGGGCACAGCACTTTTGTTTTTAACAGACTATTTCTCCTGGTTTGCAAACACTTTTAAAAGCATTTCCTATCCAAACAGTTTAAGACTTGAACTACAGTCTTTTGCAGTGCTTTAGGAAGAGCATTAATGGCTTTCCATCTCCGTGTTTTCTAACAGCTCTAGGGCATTTGTGTTGCCACATACAGGTGAGGGACTCTACTAAACACACAGTTGAAGCCACACTGGAGAACAAATTTGTGGGTTTTTTTGTTGTTGGAGAATGCATTTGTGCTTTGATTCAATAAAAAGGCCTAAGATAATGAAATACATAAAAGACATTCTTGTAAAATGAAGACTGAGCAGTGTACATAAGTGTATGTAAAGAATTTTAATAACAGGAGCATTCAAAGAAAACTTACCAGTCTTACCCTCCCTCACAGCTCTTCTGCTTTACAAACTTTGAATTAAAAGAAAAAAGGTGCTAGCAATGTACAACATTAAGAATGGCACACCTCAATGCTCTAATTTGTGTAAGAGCATAACAAAACACGTAGCTTCAATTAGAATCCCCTCTACAGAAAATGTACCCCCTCCTTTTCACTTCTTCAAATGAGATGGAAAATCTCTTTGTTATTAAAAGTTCTGAAAGCTGTCTTTTGTTTTAGAAGCATTTTCAGATATTTCAGCATTCGTGCCCCAACCCAACCCAAGGTGGGTTAATTCTGTGTTCTTCAGATAGTGCATGAAGGCAGGTCATTCACATGCAGCCTTCATACGGACCAAGCAAACCCTTTCCTCTGTTTTTAAAAGGTCTTGCAGCAGAAAACCACTCTGCTACCCTTCTCCAACAGGCCAACTCAGTCCAGCTCTCCCAGAGATGAAGAACAGTAAGTCTAAGGACTAATTAGACCACGTGTTTGTGGTTCAGTGACTTTCAAAGAGAATTGAGTGTGTTTTTTCCTTTCAGGAATTTTTCAGTCACCTTTTAGATTCACGTAGCTTTATGTACAACATCCTGCAGCAGGAGTTGCACAGCCAGCTGAATGAATACTTGTTTCAAACCTTACTACTTACCATTTCCATTATTCCCTTTAGCTCTTGTATTAAAAAAAAATGTGCTGAGGAACTTAATCTTTTGCTGCTCTCTCCATGCCACTCCCTTTACACATATCTCTCCTGCAATCTGGCAGGAAACTTTTTTTTTTTTTCCAGGTGAAGAATTGTATTCAGTACAGAACCTAAATGTAGCCCTGTGAGGTGAAACACAGCAGAAACTAGAAGACAATCTAGATGAAGGTTACTGCAGAAGGGGCAACTTTGTGCCCTGTGAGACAAATGGCATTATAAACCAAATGAAAATAAACCATTCTGTCCTTAACTGAATACCCACTGCTAAATCAGTTCAGAGAAAGAAATTTAGCATATTTACATATCAATAAATTTACAGAAGTTTGCAGCACAATCAAAACGCATTGAGACTCAAGAGCGAGGACTGAAGTACATTCACAACTCTGAAACAGAGCCACGTTCCTGTTTAGTAGCCTGTTTAAGAAAAGCTTCTCTTGCTTAAAAATGGGAATATTCCAGAATAGACTGGTGGACATCCAGACTGCTCTCGTTGCAAAAAATGGAATCTCCTGTGCTTATATCCCATCAATCATATGGGAGAAGCTTTTTTAGAAAAAGCATCTGGATACTCGTTGGACTTTTCTGCATTCTCACCACCTGGTGGGAAGAAAAGACCTCAATTAAAAGTTAAATGATTCTTTTTATCCAATAAATGCATTTTGGAAATAGTGACTGCATTTAAGTTAGTGCTTTACATATTATAACATAAATAGCTGCAATTTAGTTTTAAGATTCATTAATGTTAACTACTGTGGTAGTCCTTTATAAGGGGTAATTTTTTCTGAAACACATGGAAAGCTTTTAAATGTGTGTTGCCAGTTTTTTGGACCAAATTCTGCTGCTTTTTACAAGTTTGACTTGTATGGAGAACCATCAGCAGACAAAATTAATGGCACACATGAGAGAGTATTGTGGGCTTTTTTGGATAACTTCTGAAAAACAGTTTCAGGAGTACAGCATCATATTCCAAGCTGCAGAAGACCAACAGCTGTCCCATTTTTAATATGCTGAAATTATTTAGCATTCTGCCAGAGACAGATTTTCCACATGTGTAGCACCATAGAGGAGCTGCCTGCTCTTCCAGGGCCACAACTCAGCGGGCTGCATTAGATGACAGCGCTGGGTGGGGACACACAGCCACCACTCTCCCCTTTAGCAGGGAGATCCCCTGCACGTTGTCCCAGATGGAAAGAATGTGAGGTTTGTGCTCCACATCTGAGAGCTCAAGATGCCAGTGGGAAAGCAGGGAGAGACCTCGACAAGGCTGCATTTCTTACTGTGCCTGCTACCCCAGGTTCTTCCGCAGCCCTCCTGCAGCCCCACGCTGTGCACAGTGCTCTTGCTACTCCAGCGGCATGGATTTGGCTCTTAGAACAGTCGCATTCAGAGCTACTTTGCTAAACTGCCACCATTTTTGCTAAGAAACACAAATGAGAGAAAGAAGCTGCACTGGTCAGCAGCATGCAACAGGAAAATAAGAGTAATTCATGGGCTGTCTCCAGTTCCAGGATTTATGGACAGGGAGAAGAAGACCTCTCTCGCAAACAGTTGTTAGAGTTGCTATTTTCTGCAGTGAAATTGGGAAATAACTCCAACGACACCATTTCAAGCTCCCACAACAAATCTCAGACAAGTGAGAAAGCTGTCAGTGTCACCCCAGAAAAATAGCTTGCAACAGGACTAAACATCTTTCTTTAGCTTTGCTCTTAGGTTTTTTAAAAATTAAGCCTTGAGATTTCCATTAGTTTCAACTTCTTACAGACAGCACAGGCAGTAACTAAGTTATGGTACACTATGTAAAAATGCCAATACTGATCTGAGGAAAGAAAATAAATTAGAATTTCTTTTCTTGAGGCTTTTAACTTTTTCCCAACTGTAGTGGCAGACCAGCTTTGAAGGAAGCTGAACATCAAACCAATTTGCCTCTCCTTACAAGAGCCCGCCTGAGCTCATCCCTACAGTAAGGATGGAATCCCAGGAGCTTCCATCTTGCCCCTGAGCAGCATTTACGGTATCTGATGCAGTTGGATATAGTTTATCCAGTGTGATATTCAGTTAGCAAGGAATTTTTAGAATATATATATATAATCTGTCAGCGTTTTTGTATCAAGTCTCATGTAATATTATCTACTTCTTCCCCAGTGCATATCATCAGCATCACTGTGCACCTCGCTGTCAGTGTTTCATATACAACCCCTCAAACTACTTCACAGAATGCAAGTTACCCGACTTAAGTGGCAAGGTTCTGCACTTCCACTCATATTAAGTCATGAATATATCATGCCATTTTCATATACAAAGTGATATACTGAGATAGCTTGGAACATGGGACCTCAGCAAATCCTGCATAGGTGAGATTGTATTACAAGAACCAACGTCTGCCTACAGCCTTCAGAAATCTTCTGTACATAGCAGGCTGAAGACAGCTTAAATCAACCCTCTATAGCATACGACTTGCATTTCTCCAGGCTTTTGAGTTCAGGCAGAGCAAGTGAAAAGTAAAGTGAAAACATAACAAAATGCAGATAATTCTTCCTCCCCTCCCCCCCCCCCCACTCATATTTACAAGTCTTAAAAAACAGTAATTAAAAAAAACAGGCAATAACCAGTCCTCCAGCTTGTGGAAAATGCTCAGCATCCACATTCTCTCTTACAGAACACAAACTGTCATTTCTTTTTCTTTTTTTGCAGCTTCTGTTTTCCTATTTATTAAAAATATTAACAACAAGCAGCAGAGCACCCATTTAGGTAGTTATTCTACTGAAGACAGACAGGAAGCCGAATTATTTTGCAGTAGTATTATTACTACAGTAGGATTAGCATAACAAAGAAACAGACACCAACACAAAATGAGTCTGGGAAAAGTTGTAAGCTTACACCAATGCAATGAAAGAAGTACACTGTTTTACATTTGTGTGAATTATGTACATGTCCATCTGATGCAGTTACTTACTTGATCACATACATGTGACCTGAGTGACTCCATCTTCCTGGTCAAACTGTCCATCATCCAGCTCCCTTAATGCTCCATCGCTGCTACCGAAGCCTGAGAAACCCCCATAGTGAGAGGAGGCCTCTTTGACACAGCATTGCTTAGAAGGAGACAGGTGAAACTCATCAGGTGGTTGTCCAATTTCTACAGGGTGAGAAGGAGCAGGGTCTAATCCAACACTTCTGCTACCAGCTTTGCCTTTTTCCTCCCCAGTAACTTGCTTCAAGGATTTCTTCTGAAATACAGGAGAATGTTTAAACATTAGCTTACGTAGAAAAAAAAGCCAAATGCTTTGCAGCGAGCCACCGATCTGTCTGGAATTAATGCAAACTGCATTCTAAATAAGGTAGCATTTAACACCGGCTTAAATTATGAACCCCTCTGGAGAAAAATCCCAACAGATACATTTCTATCCAATATAAATAAATTGCGAGAGCGATGCAAAAGGTACAGCACAGTCAGGATTCAAGGAAGCATACACAAATGATAAAAAGAGAAAAAATATTTCAGCAATATTCAATTCCTGTGCAGTACTTCGTAGATCCAGAACAATTTACAAGTCTTACCCCCTGATAAAACCAGTTGTTTGCAGAAAGCCTAACACACATGCCTGACTGTGACCAAAGCAAAACAAAACCAGTACAGCTGTTTGTGCCACGCTCCGGCAAGTTCTTTGTTCCTCCTATACATCTATAATGTTTTTCCCAAACCCTTTTGGAAGAGTAAAAACAATGGCCCTTGAGGCGAAAGGAAATGTATTTAAGGGAAGCTGTTACAGGAGACATCAAGAAATGAGACCAACGGGAAATACTGCTGCCCCAAGAGAAGCAGAAGGAAATAAACTTTGCCTGGATGCCACAGTAAGAGGATGGAAAATCTGCCTGAAAGAAATAAAGAAAAAAGAGAAAACTCTTGAACATGAGTGTGGTTTAACATCAGATCTCCTCCTGATTCTGATCTGGTTTCTTAGAAAAGCAAATGGTATGTGATGAGGAACCCATCAGCACAATGCAGCCCTTTCAAATCCAAGAGGTGTTTGAACCACAACATAAATCATAATCCAGAGCATACTGCACAGGCCCATGAATATACAAGTGGACAGAGATATGAGGCATGAGGACATAAGATACAATCTCCTCAGAAAGAGAATAATGGGAATAAAAGACCAGATAACAGGATTTCCTCAATCCTTACTGAAACAAAGTTTTTTAGTATCAATCTACTAATTACAAAAGCAGCAACAAAGCCAACCCTAATGACACAAAGCGACCTGCATCATGTCCTGCCAGCCCCCACAAGGTGAATCACAGTGGACCAAGAGCTGGTACTGCCTGTGGGTCAAAGCCCTGCCATGGCCCCAGCCCACTGTGCTACTCTGCTAAGCGTTTCAGCTCTAGCCTCAACCACCTCTTTATCCCATGCTCAAATGACCTCATCAGACTGAGATTTCCTGGCAGAGAAGTAAAATATTCACTGGTATTTAAGAGGCACATTTAGATCCTATGTCTCCTCAGATTTTAAATGCTGTAATGCTTGTGTAAATGGCTACAAAATCACCTATTTCTTGTTGATTTCCAATATTTTAATGCTTACATCAAAGATTTTCCATTGCAGCAAAACAGTGATCAAAAACATACTCACCATTCTACTCTATAAATAAAGAACATGCAGGTCCAACAACTTCTGAACACCTCGCAATCAGGCCACAGCATTTACACAGCAAGCATAATGCTTCCTCTATTTCTAATTTCAAACACGTCTCAAAGACTCACCAGTTCCTCAGACTGAATGTTTTTACAGAACTGGTTTGTATTACAGCATCTCCTGGCAGAATCCAGTCTTAACCCTTCTAACCTGAGTCATGTAGCTAGGCTGCCTTTCACAAGCTGGCTGCAGCTAGAAACAGCATGTCTTACAGCTACCAAGGAAAGAATATTCACACCAGGAGACCATATACTTAGTTAAAAAAAAAAAAAAAAGTTCAGGAATATCAGAAAATCTACTTTATTTGATCATAAACCAACATGGTTTTATGCATTTACAATACTGATACCAACCAAATTATGTTCCAGAAAACGCAGACTACAAAAGCAAGAAAGCCAAGGTCATAAGCTGTGACAATGTGTGGCACATGGGGAGAAAGTGAAGGAAAATTACAAGAGGAACTGGCAGAATTTAGAATAGTGCATTGGCAAGGGAGACAGCACAGGACAGATATGAAAAAACTAGCTCAAATTTTGTAGATCAGGAAAACAAGTTACAGACAGCATACAAGAACCAGCTAGCAATTAAGGTGGTGATGGAGATGAAAAAGAAAGCAGAATTTTAATTGTGCAAGCTGAAAGCCATTCTTCCAGGACTGGAAGAATAAACTACCATGGGACACAGAGAAAAGGAAGTTAAGCTGGAGATAAGCAGACATCTGGAAGAGAACAAAAAAGAAAGACTGTATTTTAGAAACACTAATCAGAGGAAAACAGTTGACAGTAGCAGTCTGGATAAAAGCTGAAAAGATCAAATAAGAATTTCAGATATTTAGAAACTTATGGCACTAATTATACAGATTGGGAAAGAAGAGGTTAAGTATCATTCCTTCACCAAAGTCTAAAATCATGTAAGGCAAAATTTGTAAAGTTTCTATTCCAGTGTTGGCCTAAGTTGAAACACATAAAGCTCTCATAGCTTCTTAAAAGACTGTAATGGGAGGAGAAAGTTAAAGACAGAATAGCCATTAAAAAAAAAAACAAACAAAAAAAACATAAAGGAAAATGCACTGTGGGATGCATAAAGACTTGGCAAAGAAGAAGCCTCCAGTTTATCCTTCCCCAGCCCTTCCTACTGCACAGCACAACAGGTGCCACAGCTGTTGTGAGCTTGTGAGCAGGATGTGACGTTTATCAGTTGTTTAATCCTCAAAATACAGCCACCATTACAGCAGCCTCATTCAAAAGGGACAAGGGGCTGCAGTGCTACAGCCACAGGCATTCTAAGGCCTATATTTCTGTCATACATTTTCATGCAGCAATGGCTAACACTCCTTCACTCTGTTAACCTCCAGACTGCAGAATCCATAGTGCAGCTTGAAACTCATGTTCTTTTACAGGTGTGAAACTGGATGCTTTGGAGGTCAAAATAAAGCATCATCTTTTTCATAGGCAACAGAGGCAGGATTTGAGGCAGCTCACTTAGGAATTCCCTGAGACTTCCACAGAAACACTTGCAGCACAGCCTGCTTCACTCCCCCAAAATCAGTTATTTCTTACTGTACATAGCTACTGTGTGAATTACTCATTTTTTTACTTATTATTTTAATATTGATGCCATCAGCACATTACTCACCTCTGGTGTCTGGACAGCAGAATTCCATACAACAGGTCTCTGAAGAAAAACAACTTGCTTTGTGGCCAGATTTCCTTCACTAAAATGTAAAGAAAATGGTTTGAACATTTGAAGACAGTAATATTCACTGTAATACATTCACACGTTTCAGAGTCAATTGCGAATTGCTGCATGAGTCAGGAAAGCACAGACTGCCAAGCATTTACTGCTGTATTAATTCTTAAATAGGTCTGTAATTGTACTGAAAAAAACCAGAAGCACATAGCTGGGTTCACGTACTGCACATGAAAACAGAGTATAAAGTAAGGGGTTATTTGTTCTGGAGTAACAACTGCACTTGAAAGCTTAAGTCCACACGTTTACAGCATCTGAAATTAAATCTCAAAGTCTTTTCATCTGTCTTCGCTGGCAGATGTACAACATGCAACTACCTGTCAGCACCACAGGTACCCTCAATCTTGGTAGCTCCACAGCTCCAAATATCTCAAGACCTTTGTGATATGACATTTGTGAAGTCAGACTCTTCTTTGCTAACTAAAAGGTCCTTTCTGGTTCCAAGGTGACATCTAACTAGGACGGTGGAATAAGCTTGCCACTTCATCACCTATGATTAAAAGGTCTCAGCTCAGTTTAACCTATACATCCCCAATGAGATCAATGCTGCAAACTTTTGTGCATGGGATGGAGAATGGCATAGAATACACAATAGAATAAAGAAGACAAACAGAGGAAAAAAGGGGGAATTCAGTTTTTCGCTCTTGAACTTTTACAAATATTGATGCAGCTGCAGAAGTGATCTAAAGCAACTGCTATTTCATTAAAAAAGACACATGGTTCCTCAAAACCAACTCATGTTCATATCTCACAACCAGTACATTCTTTTACTCTTGGTAATAGTACAATCCTTCTTTACATCCTCTTGAAAATATAAGGCATACGTACTCACCACCTTTCCATCAGAAACACAGGCCAGCAAATTGATCACGTGTCTTGCAGAGCAAGACTGGGGGAATTAGATAAGAATAGCAAGACCAGAGCTCTCATACTGTGTTTTGATAAATTCCCTCATAAAGGAATTATGATAATTATGATAAGTCACAATCTTAACAACCACGTACAGAAGGCTGAAGCAACTGATTTGTGTTTCATGCCAGTGCTGGAATGATAGCATGAATTTGTATTTCATGCTAAGGACCCGCTCCAAGAACAACTGGGAATTAAAACGGCTGCAATGGGATCAGGAAGAATTTATTAAGAGCCTCCCCTAGCAGAGGCCCTGAAGTAAGCTCTGAGAAAATACACAAAACAGCAGTACTCCCAGCTGTGCTGAGTTGATCAATAGTGAATCACAGTGACTTTGCAATGGTGTTTGGCTCCTCACAATCTTCTCGATGCAGCTGAGCTCAGGCCATAGTGGGTCTTTGCATATCTTCCTTGGATGAAAAAGAGAACTATCATAAACTACAGCCTATGGTGTAAGCAGGGAAACAGGGCAATGAGCCCATTTGTTTCTTCAGTTTATCATGTTTTCTCTTCTGAGAATCCCTACTTCACTATTCCCATTCATTGAAAGAAAATGAATGTGTTACAGTTCCACACTATAACAAGAAAATCAGTAATCCTGCAAACTTACTCCACTTTGCCAGTTATTTTCCCCAGCCTGATTGTGCCTATTTTAATAGTAATCAAATGGGAAATCTCTCTTAAGAGACAAGGTTGTGCAGAGTCCCTGCTATGGGGAGATGCCTAAACCTTACTTCACAACTGTGTCTGCATTCCTTTAGAGAAAACAAAAAGAAACAAACTTGAAGCTTCCTTCAGCTTGTGCAAGTTCTCCTAGAACAGAGGAAGGACACGATGGTGAGTAGACAATGAGTAAATTAGCAAATGCCTAAGACTGACCTGATTAAAATGCTGCACACGACAAAGTAGCTATGAGCTTCATTCACAAAGAACTTGATGACAGTGGGGTTTCCAAAGAATTTAAATGAGGAAAGAAATGCTTAGAGCAAGCTACTCCACAGCTTCCCTCACACTTTCTCCTTCCCACTTTGCTTCCTAAATTAGGACATCTTGAAAGCTTAGATTAAGTTGCTTGTGATGACAAACTAATAACTAAGTCAGTGTTTCTGCACTGTATTTGCCTGCTTGCTTTTCTATGCTAGCAGACAGTTTGTGCTGCCCGTTTTCAAGGACTACAGTAATCACTGAGGGGAAATAAAGGTCACTGCTAAGTAAGGCTGCTGAAGCCTTTTCCTGTCCCTTCTTTTACAAGGGATGAAGAGCAACAGAGACTCTTTTGTTAGAACACCACTGTTTTGCTTGTCTGCTTATGCTGTTTGAGCAGCAAACTCTTCATCCAAGGAGCAATCCATCCTCTTCATCTACATGTCTCTCAAAAAAAATATCTCTCTAAGAACAATCATCCTACTTGAATCCAGATAGGACCACAAACAGCCAGGATTTTCACATCTGCTTTTACTTCTGTGCAGAAACCTTTTATATAAGGATCAATTAAGGTTGGACGGCATACCTTGAAAAACGAAGAAAAGGGGCAAGATAAATTCTTTTTAACCAATTCAGTTTATCTGCACTTCCTAAGAGAAATTTTCACACTCTTGTGGAATTGCATTGCATTTGGACTCCCAGTTATGAGGCAAATAGCAGTGGGACAATAAGGCTGATTTGAACCACAACTGTTCCATCAGATATATTAAAAAATACATTTTAATAAAATCTTGCTTTAAATCATAATCATGCATGAGGTTCTACAAAACCACAGTACTTCTTTTTTCTTTTTTAACTGTAGTAGCACTAAAACACCAACAACATATTTTCTGACACGTTTTTCCCCCCAGTCACTAGACTTAACATCTAAAAGGAATTCATTTTAGTCGTGCCATACAGCTTCTGAACTTGGAATAATTATGGTCAAATTCTTGTCTTGAAAGCATTTAACTACAACTAACAGCTGTGTATAAATGTAGGAGGCTCCCTAAGTCTCTTCCATTCTTCCTTGGTCTCATTTGTTGGTTAAAACAAAAAGTATCAAAGATATCAATAGATACAAACATTGCATCATTGGCACTCCAGTTTTTATGTTGCATGTTCTTATATGCCTGGAAAAAACAGAATCCCTGACAGAAGGCAAGGAACTTGTATGGGTATTATAGCCTGCTAACTGAAACAAAAAAAACCCATACTCCAAAACTGTCCTTACTTTTCACGCAGTGTGGCACAAAAGACAACTCTGCATGCTATCTACTATTGCTCTGTTTGTAACAACAAAGATCACGGTTCTTAAGGAAATACTTCCTGTATCCAGCATGATTCAGCCTGAGGTGGGAACTGAAGGACAAAATAGGCCTACAGACTGCTGCCCATGCCTGATAAGGGACCATGATGCATGACATGCAGTTAGCATGTGGCAGGACACCTCACACAACAGGACATTATTTTATGGAGAAGAACAGCTTTCAGGACGACAGACAACAGAACCACACAGGAAGAGGCTTTGTAGCCTGGAACTTTTCAACCCTTTCCTAACCAGAAGAAAAAAAAAACAACACAAAAAAAACCAAACAAGAGAAACACCCTGTGCATCACACACCTGTTACAATAAACAAACTTAGTCTGTGGTCACATCTTCTGTCTATGGACAAGCAGCAGGCTTAATGGCAAGGAGCAGATCAGAGAAATCTGCAATTACCAAAGTTTTGCAATACTTTAGGAGTAGATTAAGACAGAATACACTAAAACATGTAGGCAAATAAAAGTGGGCAGCAGGCTGCTCTGCTTACCTACATCTTTTATTCTTGAATAGAATTTCATTTACATATTTTGCACAGTTTTAGTTCTTAAATAAAAGTGAAAACATTAATTTCCCATATCATCTCAACGCATTGTTTACTCTGTTTGTTCAGTGGCTCTGGACCCTGTTCATATTCAGCCTGAGATGTGAGGTCAGAGTTCTCAGTCTCAGAAAAGAACAGCTGTTTGGCAGCAGTAGTATCCTTCTTTATTCAGCATTTAACTGACATTCCTAGATAATCTGCCAACACAGTAATGGCATCTTTCATATCAGACACATAGTAATCATCTAGGAATTTCCTTCTCTTCTTTAAATTCCAACATCAAGGCCTAAAAATAGCATTCATCAATCAGTCTTTTAAGAATTCTTCAATCCCAATTAGGAATTCCTATTCATGAGCTCTTAGGGTTTGTTTTTTTTTTTTTTAAAAAGAAACTGGGATAGTTGTGTATTAGATACATCACAACCATTCAGGCCAAATCGCTCTGCAAACTACCAGGCACAAAACAGCATCATTCTGCTCTGCCACATGGCTGCTCAGGACAGACCCCCCCCTGCCCTATGAGCCCTTGGGGATATGCACAGTTACACTGCTTGTGCCATAAAAGAGAACGTAAACCTCTCACATCTTGTGACTTACAACCTTTCTATCCCATTGTCCACTCAAGACCTCTCAACAAGTTCACCTGGATCTGAAGGTTTGCTTCTCAAGCTTTGAGACAGACTAGAAGTCTCAGATGTTTATCAGCAGTTTGCATCCCTTAAGGCATATGTCCAAAGCCAACACACTTAGATTAGTTTTTAAAAATGAACTGAAAGATAGCAAAATTTTGTTTCATGTTCTAAAAACAACTTCTCTCTGGAATGGGAGCTCTGGAAAGCAAGTTAAGAACTTCCTGTGCTTCTGAAGAGAAGAAAAACACACAGCAGCCCTTAATAGCAGAATGCACCAAATTTATTATCTGAATTTCTGCTGCCTTTGCTCGTATCCAGTTGGTTAAAACTATTAAAAAATCCCAACAAAACAAATACACAAAATTAAAAAAAAAAAAAAACAGAAAAAAACACAGAAACAAAAGAGGTTCTTTCTGATCAGAAAAACCTCCTTCTCACATGGGTGAGTTTGTTTAATTAATTCATATCACTTCAGCAAAGTTCCATGTACTTGGAGCAGCTCACTTTGAATCTTCCATTCGCATCCTTTTTTAGCTGTCTTGATTTAATACAGTAAGGTCTGGTTCCAAAGATTACTGAAGTTACTCAGTCCTTCCGTTGTTTTTAATGAGTCCCAAGCTATGTCTCAGTACATTTATTTTTTTCCCCTGAACGTTGGCATTCTTAATCTCTAAAAAAGCCCCCACACCACGTCAGCTTAGCTCAGTGACGTGCTTGCCATTTTTTAGCTTGGTATTACGAATCAAAGAGCAGTGCATTTTCCTTTAAAAAGAAAAAAAAAGTCTGGAACAAAACAGAGGATCTATGTCTACTGCTTTGCTCTTCCTATACGTACAAATGTTTGTTTCCCTGAAGAAATCTGAAGTAACATTATAGCAACAGAATAAGAGAATTGAAATCCAGTACTTTGGTACTCCATGTAAACTGAAACAACATCTTGTTACAGATGAGAAACAGCTCAATAACTTGCTGGACCAGCACATTCTCCTCCCTAGTTTGTCATATAGTGCATGACTGTCTTGTGACAAAATCATTTCTTACATAGTCTAAAATAGCCACTGACCAAGGCCCCAAGTTAGTGAGAAGTTTTGACACTTGCTTAAACATGAAGCATAAGAATAACCCCATCATTGAGGGCTGGGTGTGTGAGAAAAAGGTTACTAAATGAAATACTTTATGCTTATATATAAACAATGGATTTTACACTTTGGATTCTTGGTGTAAGTTTGAAACTTACTAAAGTTGGTAGTCCTGACACAGGGTGGTACAAGAAAATCCACCATAATGCTAAACAATTACCAAGTTTTACATGCAATTAACATTGCTAGCACATTTCTCGCTTTTATATTTCAGTATACAAAGTAAATGCTTGATAATTCTCTAAGCTGTGTAACTTTGAATATACACCAAGATGCTGCATACCTGTCATGTCGTACAATAGGTGTAGGCAGCACACAGGTCAGGAGCCATCCAAACTCAGCCAACGTGTTCAGTAAAGGTCCATAATCTGTTTTCACTTCACACCCCTACATCAATAATTACAGAATTACTGAAGACACACTGCACAGTTTTCTTTGCATTTCTATACTTAACAAATCACAAATACTCTCAGTTCTAATGTTGTAATTTGTTGTGGTTGGTGCAAAAAGATTTTTCACATTTCAAACAAAGCACTTTGAAAAGTTTAAGACAAGACAAGCTTAGGAAAACAAAGAGGAGAATATGAACTATAGACATGAGTCCTGATTCAGCAAGACACTCAAAGCACGCCTCTGTTACGTTTGTCATGTACATTTGTCATTTGCACATGTCAATTAACCCCCAAAGCAAAACTTTTCAAATAGCAGAAAAGTTTTCACAACTGATACATTTTGTTTTTTATTTCAGATATGAGTAACAAGCATCTCCCTCGAAATAAATCTAAATAAATCCACTTTTGTAGGTATTAGTCTTGTACCATCTCTTTTCAGGTAAGTAAATGTATTTACTATTGCCTATCTCAAAAGCAAGCCCTTAGCAACCTTCCAGTCATTACTTTAGATGCTACTAATTCATAACAAGCATATTATTTTACATTTTATTATTAGTTTTATTGCTTTGCCACTCTATATGAGCACATGCAACTTTACTAGAAAAAAAAATTAAGTCTTCCCATATTTAAAAGAGAAGCCATTCCATATTTACTAAGAGAAGCCCTACAACTGAAAGACCTACTTAATTCATTTACTACATTTTTTTAAATCTCACTTCTAGATTTTGCTATTTGTCTTCCTCTTTAATACCTCAGCATGTTGTCTGTGAACCAATACTTGCTGAAATTAAATAGACATTTTTCAAACCAAAATAGCTATAAAATAATTAATTTTATTTAGTTGTTGTATTTGCCGGTGTGAACATTTATTAGTATCAAACCAGAACACCAGAACACTGACCAATGATGGCCAGAAGTCTGACTTCATTTTTATGACTCAAAGCTAGTTTTAACTTATCCAGGTGGCTTAAAGAAAGCAGCCTGTAAAGTTCATCAAACACTGGTACAGCAATTCTAAGGATATGAATAAACTGTAAGCAGGAAATTGTACTGCCAAATAATCACCAATTTACCTCGATGACTGTCCATTGTTCAACAACAATTGCATCATTTCCTTTCCTGCTGGAACCTGGAACCCCAGAACCTTCTTCTTCATAAATAAATAATCCTTCTAGAGATCTGGGCAAATGGTCGCCTGTGAACATAAAGACAAACTTAAGCTGAAATACAGATTTTTAGGTCAGAATCTCACTGTGACGTACACATGGGCTTATTTTTTCACTGAAAAATCCTTTAAAGTGAACTAGGAACTCAAATTATGTAACTCCTATATAACATAACTGACATTTCTTTCTGCGTCTAGTTACAACTTCATGAAGCAGGTCAGCCAGCTTGTTATTCAGAACTCCTTTTCCTATACAAATTGAGCTACGAACTGTTTCATTTTCTCAAAAGCAAGTCTAAATTGAAGTTTCCCATATTCAACATATCCCCTGAAGCAGACAGGCACAAAACCTCTTTATTCAACTTCAATACTGTATGTCTGACAATAAATGTGGCTTTTGGTGTGGTGAGAGAGGCTGTGAAGACAAATGAAGCATGAAGTGTAAAGCCTAGCTGCAGTTACTTTAATATGTGAATGGGCGCAGGAAAAGCCTGAAACAGAAGTAATTGTAGGAAGATTCCTGATGGGAAGGAAGTTTGAGAGCCCACCTCCTTCACTTAGTTGTGAAAGTCTAACAGTACAATCACCCCAACTAAAGCTGCAAATCAAATATGAGTTCATATTTTGGCTCTTCCCTCACAGTGATGTATGGCTTTGGGCACAGTCATATGAACGCCTGCACAGCTCCTGCTAGTTCAAAAATACTCCACCTCTTTAGTTCACCAACTTCAGCCATTCTCCAGTACTCAGGCAGATACTAAAAATGGTCAGCCAGAATTTTACTTTCATCGTTGTTCAAACATAACTCTAAATCTTACACCAGGTACCACCATTCAGTGGCTTTTAAGACAAAGCTCTAATTCAAAGCGTATCACATCCTCCAGGTTATAATTATTGATATGATTACAAAATGTGCTGCATGTCCTACATACTTGTATGGCTAAGAGACTCTGCAAGGAAGAATGGAAGTAAACCAAATGGCTGGTAAAACAGGATTACTCAGATTACTTTTGTGATTGGGTTCTCTTTTGAGAACAGAAGACAGTTAAGAATTATGAGTGATTTGGTTCTAACAAACATCCACCTGTCTTAAATCAGGAATTGAGTTTTGAGAGGAGCGTTTCTGTGGCAGCTCTACCTGCATCTGCTGTCTTCATTTTTATTTAATCAATAGCTAAAATCTTGCTCAATTCACTAAAGCAACGTGGAAGAAAAACTGCTGCTTAAGGCGCCTCACAACTGAAAGCAAACTAAAAAATGGAAGTGAAGACAACTAGATGTATTGCAAACTCAGCAGCTGAAATAATCCTTTACTGTGGTCACAGATACTTGTCAGCTGCAGAACGTGATTCACACGGTGGGCTGTGCCTTCAAATGCATTCAGTTTAATTCAGTAGCGTCACACCTATGTGTCCAGCTGAAATCTATACCCGCCCAGTGGGCCTGGAGAAGGAGCACCAACTGCTGCAAGAGGCAGCACGAATCCAAGCAAGTCATAACCTGGGTATTAAAGTTGGGAAAGTTACTCACATAGAAAAGAGCAGACAGCAACAGAGGAATGGGAAGATTGCAAAAACTGTTTTTGGAGAACAGCTGCAAAGATTAATTTCAACAGCTGCTGAAAATATCCCATGGTGAATTGTAACTTATCTCCACAGAGTTATTTTGCAGCTCTAAAAAAAACTGTATTGAAAACCAGTACCATTTCTCACCTCTCCACATTCAAAGTAATCTTGGCTTTTGTACTGACTTTAATAGATGGGAATTTAAATCTAAGAGACCGAAGAGACTGCCAATACAAACTGTGCCATTACATTCTTTATGTGCACAAAATTTGCAATTTAAGAGGGAATAGGTGACAAATTCAATTTGATGGAAATATAATGATGCTGATGCACTTGTTCCTTCATAGATTCTGGTAAGTACTAAATTGACTTTGTTTCTGAGCTAACAGAAATGTAAGTAACAGTCAAAGCTAAGTTATTGAGAAAAAAAAAAAGTTAAGCTCATTCTCTCATGATTTGATTTATGAAGAACACAATATATATAACCTAAAGATCTCATACCTTTTAAAAATTGAACATTTATTACAATAGACAATGAGTTCTGAAACGATCAACTGTGTCAGACTCCCCTGGACTGTTCACTGAGCACTACAGTACTGCCACTTCCTTAGTAATAATTTCAAGTAACTGCACAATGCTAACTACATATGGTTTCTACAACTCTCGCAACTCCTGACTTCAAGACAAATTCAGTCCTCTTAATCACGTTTAGGAACTCTGAAATAGCCAGGAGAACAACTGAGATCAAACTCAGAATGAACAAGGAAATACAAAAATCTGAGGGAAAGTCCTGCAGGCTGAAGCTTTTTATTTGTAACCATTTCTGAATGCTAACTGAGCTTGTACATCTCACAAGGAGGGAGCATCCAGTGTCTTTCCCTCCCAGCTACATGAAAAGATGCTGGAGGATCTCCCTACAGTTGAGAGCAAGAGCAAAAAGCAGATTTCTCTACTCTGTGTATTTGTCCAATTTTGACAGAACAATGTAACAAAAGATGCTGGATCTGAAACTTCAGGATATACAGTCAACACAATTCATGGTTTTGCTAAGAATTTTAAACCTGGCAGAATGCTGAAGAAAGGAGAAATTATTGGAAGCCTTACTTTGACTTTAGGCTTAATGGTACAATAAGCACAATGAGAACTGAAGTTTCTGTATCTCATTAGAAATGTTTCAAGAGAGCAGCAGCAGAACATGTGCAGGAGTGAAACATATCTTATGATTTTTTTCCCATTATCTTTCCCTTTAAAAAAAAAAAAAGAACTAGTGAATAAAGTTTACTTCATTATTATGCTTTGAGAATTGTGAATTTCAATTGCTGTTATTCAGAGTTATAACTGCACAAAACCATTTCCTTTTCAGGCATCAGATTCTACTAACTTACTGTGACTATCCGAACATGTTTACATACTGCCTTTCACCATCATGCAAAACAAGACCTACTTTTTGCACAGTAATTAGATCCACATGAGTAAGTAAAAGCTTCAAGGAACTCTGGGATAGTACTCACCTTTAGAAATTTCCCAGTGTACAAAAGAATCAATTAAAGATAATCCTTGTTTGTAATAAAATGTGGTTAGTTCTAGCCAGTCTGCTTCCAGTGTACTGATAACTGGTCCCTTTCTTGTTACTTTCATGGACAAGGTGCCTTCATGATAGGTCCAGCTGGTAGAGTCATCATCAAAAACATTGAAGACTGTATAAAGCTTGTCTAAGAAAAGAAAAAAAAAAACAAAAAAAAACCCTCTAGAAGACAGAGCTTTCAAATAAAGACATTTTCTTATTCCAGCCTGTTTCTCTAAGTAACAGTTTTACAAATTGTTTCCTGACATGACTGCACTCACCTAGAGCCCTAGGCACCAGGAAAAAAAACAAAAAACAAAAGATGAGGCTTTAGGAGGGTAAGCTGTGGGGTACTGTACAAATTGGAACATACTGCAGTTGGGTTCTCACCAGACCTTTTGCGTAGCCATATCTTGAAAAAAGGAAAACATAGCAGATTTAAGTGAAAACCCACTGGAAATACACTTTACTTTTGCCAGTCGTGGAACTAAAGGCTAAAAATATTTGAAGTGACTGCAAAGAAAGATTAAAAAACACGTTCTAAGTTTTTATATATTACAAATACTCATATTCATTTTTACCATTCTTTTCTGAAGATGACTTAAATACCTGTATAATCTGTGGCCTGCTGGGGTTTTCCACACAGAAACTCATGAGAGCATGAGTGTATGGAGAACAAACAGAACCTGCATATTCTCAAATGTGCTAAATACCTACCTATTGAGATAGTGCTCTTACAAAAAGGTCAAATATTCATCCAAAATAAAAATTGGAAAAGTCATACTATTTAAGTAATTGCTGGTGCTGAGTTACAAAATCTTAGCTAACTGAATGTATTCTAGAAGGAAAGAACAAGATAGACTCATGTCACTGTAGCAGGGAAATAAAACAATTGTTTAAAAAACAAACAAACAAACAAACAAAAACCAAAGCCTTCATGTTATGTCTGCTACTGCAACTTCTGAGCAGCCTAAATCAACACAGCCCTCTAGAAAGCAGAAGCATTCACAATGCCAAAACAGGGGAACTCGGATGATCCCAGTTAAGATGTCAGTCTCTCTAAGCTCAAGAAATAGTGGGAGAATCCATTCTGTTACGGACAGCAAACTCACTATCTCAGGCTGTAAGGAAAGAGTTAAACTTTAATGGATCATGCTATAAAGGCTCAGCATGTTGTACGAGAACTGCTTTAATTGAAGTGTTAAAAATAAGAGTGACATTGATTATCTCAGTGCTTAGTCATTATCCTCACAGCCCACCAGCTAGAGAGAGTGCTTAACTCTTTTGCAGGCAAGTGAAAAGACTGCAATTAAACATGTGGCAAATCACAGGTGACCCTATTATCAGTGTAATCTTACGTGCAAATTTCATATTTCATGCTTTCAATATAGTACTATAATACATTACTTCTTATGAGTTTATGATTCCTTCTTCCTTTCCACATTTTCCTCCTAGCAAATGAGAAGGACCTAGTGCTTTAGCATCAGAAGTCACAGTTTCAGGCAGCATCTTCTACACTACGTACCTTATAGATTCTTGTACAGCTAAATCTTCTACTATAGCAACAACATTTTTCAATGACACTTTTCCTAAGCAACTTTTCAGTGCTTCATTTTCTCTAGTGTAAATTCGTTCTGTAACAATTATCCTCTCTGATTTCACGGTCAGTGCATTAGTTGAAGTAATCTCTTTCAAGATACTTCTTGAAGGCATGTTAACTAGAAAGAATCCATTATGAATGGATTTGCTTGCCGTACATTATGCGAGCTGGCTAGAAGCACGTAGAATCACAGCTCTGAATGAATGGGGATCCCCTCATTGTCATTTTAAAGCAGACGGGAGGACTGGGACCATTACAGTGTATTTTTAGATGCTTATTACAAGCTTAGGGTCAATATTAAGACAAGGTAAAAACCAACATATTTGGAAATAGCTTTAAAAGCATCCGCATCACATTTTTCCTGCCACGTTTGCTACACATATATCCAGCAAAGAAGTTACCTGTTTGCACCCCACTTAAAACCAGGGCTTTTAAAAAAAAATCTAAATATTACCATAGTTCACATACATAAAGCAGGAAGTAATGACTTTCTAAAAAAGTATGGAAGCATTTAGGAAAGATGTATCTTCCAAAACCAGTATTTGATGACAGGATATGCTGTTTTATTCTACTCCTTTTTAAAGCAACACCCTATCTTATTTCTGCCACAAAAAAAGCATTCATTACCATTTCCTTTTCGTGGTTTAATAGGGCTGACTTCTTTTCCAAACTGGAAATCTGCATCCTGTAACAGTCCGCTATCTGCTTGCATTTCCTCTTCATTCCCACTCTCAGATAGGTTATCACACAGTGACTTTTCATTCCAGTTTCTATAGTCATCATCGGAACTTTTTCTTCTGTGTTCCCTATTTCTTCTGCCCAGTGTCGATTCCAGCTCTGCATTCCCATCTGTGCTTGCTCCATTACAGGCTTTAATTTGAGGAAAATGTTGTGTTACAAATCCCACAAATTTCCTTCCTCTTTTAGCTGTTTCATTAACCTGCATTTAAAACCAAAATTTACCTGTAAAGCTGTTTTAAGACACTGTGCCACACATTAAAAAACAATATAGTGTATATTACTATAACACACATTTTACTTAGTAAACTGCTGATTTTCAAGGAGACGTGGGGTTCCAGTGTTGCACTACGTAAGGGTAGCTTGTCTATGTAAATTGTCTATGTCTTTCAAGTAAATAGAAGCCTTCCAGCATGTATTTGGGCTCAGGCCAAGAAGGACGGCCAACACTGCTACTGACTTCAGTGTACACAGAATGCTTCAATAAGCACAAAACCAAAGATTTTTTTTCCCCTCTCTGCATCCCAGTGACACACAGCATGCTGGTGCAATAAGCAGTATGGTACTTCTGAACTCGTGTGAAGTCAGTCACTCTAAGATTACTAACTCTTCACTCTGCTTTTAGCCAGGGGTGTTTTTCCCTCTCCTGGGGTCCCCAAAGACAACTGCACAATATGTGCAATCAGTAGGAAGTATCTGTTCTTGGAAGCAGGGTTTTTCTTTTCTTTTGCTGGGATAAAGAGCATTTCCTCTTACTGCAATAAAGACTTGACAAAAACACAGGGAAACCCCAGCCCCAAAAGAAGTACTCATTTGTGAAGCACTCAGTGAGGGCAGAGAGGGAAAGATCTCTACCTAGGTAACTATGGAAACTATTTTATTCAGAATGATTAATTCTCTATCCACTGGAGGTACTACAAGATCATTTAGGTATCACAACAGCATTACAGTTTATCACCATTATGTATGCACAGCAATGATCTGGACATGTACCTGCATTCATTATGAAAAAAAACTTATTTTTTCTTGTTTTTGAGATCTTGAAAAATGTGTATGTAAGTTTACAATGGATTCCTCCCTCATCTTTTTAAAAACACCAGGAACATCTAAAAATAATTTTTATGTAGCTCTTCTCTTCTACATTTCCTTGCAAGACTGAGTCACTACTTAATTTTAAGCATTTTTCCCCACTACTAACGTGGCAATAGGCACATCATATAAATGCATAATGAAACAAATCACAATTTTTAACTCCTGAAGATTTCAAAAAAAGCCATTTAGAAACTTTAAAGAACTCTGCTAATTTCAGTGATCATTCAAGTATTTCCAATATTTTTACTCTGCTTCCTTCTTTGACAACTGATGAAAAGATAACTCTTACAATAACAACAATTTCCTGTTTAAGCAAGTCTTCAATTCTGCAGAGGAAGTGAAACAAAAATAAGTGGAACTAGAGTTTCATTTCAGTGGAAGTTCAGTTTTCTGTAATTTACAATATTTTCAGAAGCTCTGCCAAGTAAACATTGTAATATAATTACTGTACCTATTAGATTTTGCTCAAAGAAAGACGTACTTAGAAAAAAATCAATAAATTCACTGGAGGTATTCCTAATGAACTTTACACAGAATACGATCAAACTTGAGATCAAAAACAAAACAGAACAACAACCACCTAACTCAAGGAAAAACTACGAAGCAAGCGATTTACCACGACTGACCGAAAGTTTGGGCCTGATTCTGCAGTTCTGCTTGCAGTGCTCTCAGCAGCTATTCTCCCAAAGCTTTCCAGGTCTAAATAATAAATTCTAAGTTAGAAAATCAGTGAAGAAAATGATCTCTCTGCATAAAGGAAACACTTAGCTTCTAAAAAGTAAAACCAAAAGCTAAAGCTCAGAGACAGCTAAAATAAACACAAACAAATCTGTCATTTGCTAATCCTCAGCTATTTACATGCACCCTAGAAAAAAAATCCAAGGAGAAGTTTGAAAAAAAAAAAATGAATACCCAAAAGCACAACTCACCACCACAAAGCGTAACAAACAAGAACCCACAAAATTCCATTACCTTTTCTAACAGTTCTTTCACTACTTCATTTGTCAGTGTTTCACATGTTAAAGGACATTCCTCAATCACTAGCCTGGGGTTCCTTTGTCCTCTGGGTGCTGCATGCTTCTGGCTGGAACACAGAAAGAAAGCAGGCTTTGTCAGTAGTTTGCTGCTAACTTGGGCAAATACAGAATTCTTTTCTTCTGGTATAAATGTTATAAAATGAATCCTGGAAACATTTTTTCATATTTAAAACTCCACTTTTTTTTGTGTTTTGCTCTACTTCTTACACACCGTAAGTTGCTATTTTGTACTTCAACATCAGGATAAAATATATTTTATATAGAAATTTCATTTGAAGATCATTTATAGACATTTTCTGAAACTCAGCTTTGAAATGGTAATTTTACACTATTAATATGTTATTGATTAATTTTAGCAATCAAGGCAGCTAGATTATCAAACAACAGCCCAGGCACATGTTAGAAATCAGTCTAGTCACAAGTACTTTGGGTTACACAATGTTAATTTTACTCCTAGGTTTCAGAACCCTAAAAGCTTCCATTACAGAGTAGTATTAATTATTTTTTATCTTAAGTCAGTTACGCTGTTAATCACACAACATTTGGTGTTTATCATCTATATAACGAGACCATCTTAGCTGATGATCCCATTGCATAAGCCCCTGCCTTAGAATGAAGCACCAGTGAGATTTTTCAAGTATCAAAGGTTTCCTTCCAGTTGGTGGCTGGACAAGCTGCATCTGCATTCAAGAAATCCAACAGAGGTAAATATGGCATCAGCAGAGGAGGCTGAGAACTTACACCTAACAGGTTAGAGGAGATTGCAGGTTCTTGTCCCTCACCTGTTCCCAGGGCCCACCAGTTCAAATGACAGCTTCACAAGGATCCCACATCAACAGGGCTAAGATGTGCTGAGAGAGCTGAGCATAGGCAGCCTCAGCTCTTGGAAACCTCAGCTTCACAAAGCAAATTTTTTTCTTAAAGCATTTGTCCACACAGACAACATTCACCCTGTTTGTAGGTGAATTTATGAAGTTAAGTTGTATCAGCTATGGGTGATGCTTGCTTATATAAAGCATTTGACCAAAGAAAGGTCCCTCAAATGAGCCATGTTTTGTAGAACTCCAAGAGTCACATTTCTGCAGACTTTCAGAAGCAGCTGGAAGAACCTTTGTGCATCGTACTAGAACAGATAGAAGGGGAAGCATGACACCTCTTAATGCAAAAACAAAACCGACCCTTCTAGCTACTCAAATTAAGAACAGAAGGCTGCTTTCCTTGCAATTAAAGGAACATTTCTTTATACCTTTTCTTAATGATCACATGGTGATTATAATTCAGTGAAATCATGAGTAATATATAAGATTATGTACCTGGAATGAAAACAAAGTCTTGAATCTCTTTTGCTGTAGCAAACAAGTTTTGTATGGCCTCCCCACTCACAATCATATAACACAGAATGGCTTGGGTTGGAGGGTTAGAGTTAGGTTATCAGGTTCCAACCCCCTGCCACAGGCAGGGCCACCAAACTCCAGATCTGGTACTTGACCAGGTTGCCCAGGGCCCCATCCTGAGCAACCTGGTCACAGAGTGCCTCCTCCTTAGTAAGAAGGATCACCTACTTCTCTTTGAGGGACTGTATTTCACCTACAGACAAGTAATGATCTTACAGAACAAATTAAAAGACAAACTTAAAAAAAAAAACAACAAAAAAACAAAGAAGAAAAGACAGATGTGAGAGAATTGAAGCAGGTTATTAGTCTCCTGGCATTTTGTTTGATCTTTTACTTGTTGCAGGCTCTAAGACATGGTTCTTTATTATAAGAGTGTACTAAAAATGTAAGGGGTAAATTTTAACAATCTCTCCACAAATTCATTTTAAAATTCTGTTATAATTACAATAAGCAAATTTAGATTTGTTTTAAAGTTAACTGAAGTAAACATTTACCTATTATACACTTAGGGTTAATTAAAAAAAATATTATTGAATTGGTCACCTTTCCAGATAGGGAACGGTTACTTGGTTCTTTGAGGTACTTTAAAACCACGTGTGCTGAGCAACCCTCTTACAAGCACTGGGGCAAAATAATAAAATTATTTCATTGTTACCTTAATTTTAATCGTGAAAGTACCACCCGATACATGTGACTTGCAGGGAAATTTCTTCTATGTCCAATTGGCAGCAGAATAGGATGAACAGCTCCCACAACATATCCTTTGTTGTAATATTCTTCTACCTTAGATGCTATATCCAACACAGAACTGATCCTGATAACTTCTGGATTAGAGGAAGCTAAAATCATTGAAAGGATAGAAGAGAAGCACATTATACCATGGACACACATACTCCTAAGAGAGTTTCTATTATTTAAAATACACAAATCCTATCCCAAGGTGCCTACTAAAAATATGTCGTACACGGCTGATTACTAAGTGCACAACTAGGTGAAATACATGTATTTACAAATAAACATGATAATAAACATGATCTATTAAGCAGTACTTCACCGGATATAGCTTTGTCAAGCTAATTTAAAAGCTACATCAACAACAAAATATGCAATAGATCTGAATACTAAAGCAACTATTTCGTCTAGCCAGAGCCTTAAGCATATTGCAGAACCCTCTGAATCCCTGTTGAGAGGTAAATTTCCACAGAACTAATTTAAGCCTGGAACAATTGGTTTCTCCTCTTCAAATACTTTTTTTTTTTTTTTTTTTTTAATCTCTTAGAAGTGATTTGTGGATTGCAGGTTGACATTTTTACATAATCCCAATTACAGTTTTCAAGTAGACTTAAATTGATGTCACAATAAGCTATGTGCTGTCACTAATTGCCAAGCAGGATCCATCTGAGGGTATGCAAGCATTTCTGATTAGTAGGTTAACAGCACATAGGAGTTGGAAAAAGCTTTTGAACAGTCTTGTCCACAACTTTTGCATAGAGAAAAGAAACATTCTGCACTGTCTATAGCTCATGTATTTTGCCATAGTATTGAAGTACCAAAGAACTAACTATGCTACAGCAATGCAAACACAGAAAAAAAGCAGTTGAGTGCAACATTATCATCATTTCAGAGATTTTCCAATTGCCTTAACCATTAAAGATCATTTACTTCCCAATATGTAACCAAAATACTCATACAAATAACAGAACTATAGCTAATGTGCAAATTGTATAATAAGCTTTAGAAGCACCTACTGAAGATGATAACAGCTACTCCACACATATTGATACACTCTGTTGTTCAGAGTGACAACTTAAAGCATGTCATTGTCATGGGCCGACATGACATACCCTTGCCTCAATATTCTTTCTCCTCCCTCTAGTAGGAGGGTTCTGGAAAAGCCTTATGCATTCTGCTTGAAAAGGAATATTTAGCTTAGCCCTACATCATGCATAAGCTGACCTCCAGTTGCTTCTGAATCTGAGACATGCCTCATGACTGAAACGATGGAATTCGCAGTCCTTGACAGGCATTTTCAAATTACACTTTGGAGTTCACTGCTCCCCAGCAAAACGAAAGACTGGCTGTAATGTTTCTTGCTGGGGATTCCCCTGGTGCAGGGGTACCTCCATGGAACTCAGAGCTGATTCAGGCAGTAGGAACATGGGAATATTGGAGGGAACAAGAAAGTACAAGAGACAAGGTAAGATACACTGCTCACAACAAATTAAGATGCTCAGAAATGCCATCCAGAATATGTAGACTGCAGTACGGTAGATCTAATCTACATCATGGCTAGCGAGAAGATCAGGGACTCCTGCCAGTCTCTCAAATAGGCCTATTCCAACTTCATGCATCTCAAATCCAATGAAGCAGAGAATAAGGAACATAAAGCTGAAATAAAATGAGTTTATCCTTGGAGTACTTTCATATTAATGCAGGCTATTGCTTACTGTAGATCTTAACAAGGAAAGACATTCAGTTCGATTAAGGTGTTTTTTTTTTTTCTTTTTCTTCCTTTTTTTAAAAATTTTTTATTTGGTTCCAGATCCAATGGTAACACATCACATAAGGGGAAGACCTTGCTCTGGAAATCACCAGAGCATCATGAAGATATAACACACAACTTGACAGCCTAGTGAAAACTAAGTTTGGTCTGCAGTGATAAAAAGCTCGCTCTTAAAGTTGCATTTAGTCCAAGGATACTGGAATAGCAACAAGCATGCAAATGAGTTGAATGGGTTAAAAGGAAAGAATAGTTAAACTTATTTTCTACAGTGCTTCACCAATCCTCATGTTTTATACGCAAGCAACATTCAGAAATGCCTCCAAGAAAGACTCTATAGACCACTTTTACCTGTTTTCACAATTTTAGCTGTTGAGAGGCTTCAAAACAAAGACCCTCAGTGTTACATATGTGCACATAGCTAAAACCATTCAACAGAACCACATGTACGTTCACAAATCCAATTGCTTGCAGTTAGTACTTACAACCAAGCAACCATCTGATCTTAATATCACAGTAAGTTACAGAAGCTAAGCACTTCTGAATATCGGACTAAAAAGAAGAAAGTAAATCTTTGCCACTGGAAAGAATGCTAAAATACTTTGAAGAGAAACCTTTATTTGCAGTTCTCATTGCAATTTCTCCTTAAAGCCTCAATGTTCTTTAAAGCAGATCCTTTACACAACACTTCCAAAAGCTTGTTACTTCAAAACACAGCTAAGCTGTTCAGGACACAAACTACTGAAAAATATTAAATGCATGTAAGCATAAAAAACCTGAACTCTATTGTCCTTCCTATTATCAGTAGGTCAGTAGGCAATTCATGTATGCATTCAAGTCCATCTTCATTTCCAGCAAGTTACCTAGTACTACCTATCTACCCAAAGCTTTGTTTATCCCAAAAGAATAAACCAATGAGAACCTCATCTGTCTATGAGTAAATAAACAGAGCAATAAATACAGTCAAGTACTACAACTTAGTAGAACATTGCTTCAGGTAGTTCTTGTAGTTCTTCAGGGAACACATTGATAAATTTTAATAAAAACATTACTACAATCCTTTAATTTGGGAAGAAAAGTAAGCAAAGATTAAGTTTTGTTTGTGAAAAAGTTCCCGAACATGTAACAAGGCATGTGCTTACACTTCCTCCCTTTATTAAATCCCTCTATCTAGAACATTCACTATAATTACTTAATATTAAGAATTTGCAGTAGATTGGATGGGTATAAAATGCAAGTTAACAAAAAAGTGGCTGCAAAACTGAGCTGCCTGCTCTGAGAGGGCAGCCATCTGGGCTTGTTTATGTTTTCAACTTTCTGGAAACAGGGAGTTGCTCTGTTAGAGACAGGACACCCTCGGGAAGGAAGTACCCCACAGAGCACTGTCTGCCTCCAGCTATGCATACAAATTTTGTTTCATTTTGGTCACAATTTCAAAAGCCTATTCAGCAACTAGAAATGAAGCACTTGCAGAAAAAAGCCCAAGCAAAACTATAATACTCTTAAAAGACCTACCAAAAGCCTGGGATGTACCTCAGAGGAAAGTATTCCCTGTATAAACTAAGGAATAGACTTTCTCTTGCACAAAGTAACAAAGACAATGACAGCCTGTTTTCCAAATTTGAATGCATTTTAAGACAATGTTTCCTCAGTTAAGGCATCCTGCTCTCCTTACTGAGGCACGGCATATTTTCTGAACAGTTGCACTAAATTCAGACAACCGTTACTCAAAGTGAGTAAGGATGGCAGTGGCTGACTCACAGGAAACTAGGAAAATCTCTAGCAGTTTTCAGCCAGCTTCCCAACAAGGACAGTTGTGTAACTCAGACAGTTTGGTTGTTAAAAAATACTTTGGTAGTTTCCACTGTAATTTTATCTAAGTGAAACCTTCGTCACGATTTGCGTTTCAAAATAAAAGTCTTACATTTTGGCTGGCTTTGATTAAAATAACAGATTTACTACAACTCAGACACAACAGAACAAAGTTAAATTCTATTTCCTACTTTCTCAGAATAGCAAAGCCGTAATGTAAGAATTACCTTCTAAAGTAAAATCCAGCAACACATATTCATAAGCAGAATCAGTCTTTGTTTCAACTTGTGGTCGCTTCAATGTAGAAAAAATTTTTCCAGGGCTGCTATCATCTGGGTCTTCCAGCTTTCTCAGTCCGCACCCCATGGTAAGATCTGCAAGTGATTAAATCTCAGGAGAAGGAAGGGGGGAGCAACGAGATCTGCTGCTCTCACTAAAAACAAAACAAAACAAAACAAAAAAAAATCCACCAAAAAACAGTAACCAAGAGATTCCCTTTGATTTTGTTTTCTATGAGCTGTAAATCCAAATACAGGAAAAGTCTGTCTCCCGAAACAAAAAGTGGAGGTACTTCCCATTCATTTTTTATATATAAACAGCAAATCCATCATGATTTCAAGCCATAAACTTAGTTCGAGTAGGCTTGATTTCTGCAGCAACGTTAGAGCTGCTACAAGCTAGCAGAGATTTTCCATGCCACGTCAATTTACAGCCAGCCCCCTATCAGTGCTCTCTCGCAGAGGACACCAATAGTGCTTTGTTTGTCCTTCTAGACCGACTGAGTAAGAAGGAGGGGCGGCGGGTGTGGGGGGGTGGGAAGTAAAGAACCGAAAAAGAAAGTTAGAGAAACTTGTACGTGTGTAATTACTTACCTCCAGAAGGAGTACCCAAATGCAGTAGCAAGTCAGAGGAAAAAAAGCAAGTTAGTCAGAATGAAAGAATGAGAAAAAGAGCCTCAACATGGTTGGAGACGAAAATCATTTCCAGAAAGGAAGTCAGCTTCAAGAGGAAATTGCTTCTGGCATCTCAAAGGGCAGAAAAGTAAATGAAAAGCAGTTTAGTCTTTATTTTAGATTTCCAAGTTTGGTTCCTATTTCCTTTTCACAGAAACTTTCTTCCAGAGGGAGAAAAACACAAACATAAGGTAATAACGTAAAAATGTTGTAAAGAAGCCTCCTATCAAGAAAATCATGAAAATATGATTATGATAAAGCATATACATCCCTAAGACCAACTTACATAACTGGATTTGAGAAACACTGAAAAGTAACTCTGGCATTCCCTTCAGGTCAGAGGGACCTTTTCAAGCTAATATGAACATAATTACAAGACCGCCTGCCCCACTTTTCATGAGCATTGAACAACTGAAGTCCTCTTCTCTGTCAGGCTGACCTCGGCTGAATAACTGCATGCACTCAGCACTGCTCCCTAAGCATCTTTTTCCGACAAGTGCTGAAAATTTAGTACAATTCCAAAGGCTCAGAATACATTTAATTAAAAAATAAACAAAATAAGAAAAAAAGAGGGAAAAAAATACCAACCAACACCTAATATAAGCCCTCATTATTCTCACATTAACTACTGCAATCACTTGTAGTCGTATTACACCTGATGCAGACCACAATAACATACGGAGACAAAAGGAACGGTGAGTGATATTTCAGGGCTCTGGTACTGTAGGGATGGGCAGGAAAAGAATTTTCATTATTTATTTTTGGACTACATGTAGAATAATTCAGTCCAAGCCAGAGATTCACGATGCCATTTTGGATTAAAGGAATCGTGAATTTCAATTTTAAAAGCTTTTAAATAATTCTCCCTGAAGAAAAGCGATCTCATCAAAATGGCTCACCTTTTCTACAACCACTGTGATTTAGACAAACCATTTTTTGTTTTCTCCCTGCTCTAATGTAAACCAAATGATGTAACTTTATTATTAACATTATTATTTAAAGTAGCTTACCAGGAGTAATAAGGGGGCAGACTACACTGGCTCTGAAATCTATGCTGTACTCCAAATTTACTTATTCTGGAATAACTTAAGTCACTGAGCGTGGAATCTATGCAGTATCACCAGTTCAATCTTACAGCCTTTAACGCAAATCCCCAGGTGCCAAAACCAAGAGATCCTTGCCCTTTCTTCTGATTAAAACCTAGAAGAACATACCAACTAAGCAACGGAGCTCTTCAGCTTCCTGCATGACTGTTTACACAGGGATCGCTTCCAAACAGATTTTCCTTTTCCCCCCAGAAAAGGTAATCCATGACCCGTTGCTATCCCAAACAGACATGTAAGGGTCTATTCAACCTGGAGAATCCTGCTGTCCAATTCCACAAGGATCTTGTAACCTCCTGTACAAAGACACGGTGACAGCTAAAATAGAAAGCTGAAAAGCTTTCTGCAGCAAGAAACCAGCTGACACCTGGATTTTACTTTAACTAAAGCTATCTTTGCATTTAATGAGGCCAGTACTCAGTCATTTGAGCTCTTTGCAGCAAGGCTCAAACTATATCCCAACTCTCTCTCCAAGACAGGGTTTTTCACAGTATCGACAAACTCTCTGGACACCAATGCAGAAACACTGTGATGGATAAGAATGACGCACTTTACTTTAGGTAACACTGGCTTAGTCAAGTAAGTTACAAGCTACCAAATTGAAAGTCAGTCAATAAAGTCATTGAAGACTTGACTCAAGAGTTGTTAGACTGAACCAATGAAATGATGTTGATGGGAGAGAAACAATTTCCTTTGATTCCTGGCTATGAGAGGTGCTTCTGGAACTGTTTTGCTGTTGAAAATGTTCACTTTGCAACAAGGTACTGCAACAAACCTGCCCATTTCCAGTGATCAAAATGCGAAATCTCTGGCAAGTGGCACTAGAAGAGATTCCTCATCACACTGATTTACAGCAAGTCCCACAAAAAAAGAGTGCGAGACTCAGTCATCCAACCTCAGTATCATTTTTAGACCTTTCAAAGGGAAAAGACAGGCAGCATAAGCAAATGATGGACAAGTTAATTCTAAGTAACTCTGCTTTTGTGGAAGGCTCTCAGGGTCCTGTAATTGCTTTCATTCTGATGAAATGGGAAAATGCTACAAAGATTGATTCATAAGAAGGCTTATACAATTTGCTAGTTGTATTGCCAATCACGGGAAATTATTCCTCCCCAGCCATATGATTTATGACACTGAGAAAACTTTTTAGCCTGCCTGGTCACCACTGGGACAAAACCATCACCATCCAACTGCACCTTGTGAGAACATCATTCACTCAAACATTTGAACTGGTTAGTTTACCTGGAGTAAATTCAGCTGCACAGTCTTTGGAGATCCGCTTCCATTCTGGAGGTTAGAGTTGCAATCTTCAGAAATAAAAATACCTTAAAACTGTACTAACTCCCTACAGAATAAATCATTGCTATTTATTAAGATTTCTCTAGGACAACTAGCAGGAAAAGAAAGTTAATTCCTAATTTGACAAAGTAAAGATGCAAAATATCATTTGCACCAGCTGTACCTATAATTCCCCGTGTCTGCAGCTTACAAAGGCGAGCTACATCTTTATATTTAACAGCAACACTAAGGCATATTAGCATCATCACCTGCCACACAGCAGCCACATCTGATGCAGCTCTTAGCAGATGACAGAAATACTAGTAAGATTCAGGAGGATGGACTGCAAACTAGAACTAAATCATTCAACACCTGAGGTTAGCCGAACACTTACAGAAATGAAAAAATAATGCACTTCACAGCTCCTCTGTGTATTTCTCTTCAGGCTTACTTCCCTTGTTTTATAACTCCAGATAAAAAATAAAGGTTTTGCTTGGGAAAGGGCAGAAGGACAATAGAGAACAAAGGAAAAAAAGTTAAATAAATAAATAAATAAATAAATAAATAAAATTGCATTCCCAACTTCAAGAACTGTAACTAAAACAAAGCACTGGCACTTAGCAGATCTTTTTCTGCAAAATGATTTGATAGTCTTTTGTCTATAACTTACATAGAAATTTTGTGAAGAAATCCTTTTGAAGTCTTCTCGGCCACCCTCCTCCCCCCCTTTTAATGCACCTCTTTTCTTCTTCCTTTGCAGGAATAATATGGAAAATAAAACAGGAACTACAGCCTTGTCAGAGCAGAACAGCCAGCTCTTCTGGATTAATATTTACCTTCATAATCTAAAAAGTTTAACCAGATAGATGACAACAATGGTTCATTTTAATGACTGCAGAAGCACAGTTTAATGACAACAGCTCATCAGTTCCATTCTTAACATTTTTCTATAACTGTTTAAATTACTCATCTGTGCTACAATAAACAAAAAATGACAATTAATACAGTAGATAGGGACCAATGTATATACATTAAACTCCCAGTTACCAAACCAGAACTTTGTGAAATGCTAAAAACCACTATTTATTCTATTTTTAACTGCTATATCGCACACAGAAAGAGCTTTGGATTTGTAAAGCTGCTAACAATTCTCTGAGACCTACACATGTATTACATATTTTTATCTATGCACATCTCACTTAACAAGGCTGCATTAAATAGATCTTCTGTACCTGCAATACAGTATCAAATGTAACAACTGTGATTATATGAAACCACACA
Organism: Centrocercus urophasianus; assembly: GCF_019232065.1. Classification (NCBI taxonomy): domain Eukaryota; kingdom Metazoa; phylum Chordata; class Aves; order Galliformes; family Phasianidae; genus Centrocercus; species Centrocercus urophasianus. The sequence continues at coordinate 9,856,211 of NW_024884756.1, forward strand.
TTTTAGAATGTGTTTTTAATTATCTGATTTAAAAACAATTAAATATATATTTTTAAAATGTACACACTTATGTAGACAACAACTCCATTGGTGAACAGAGACATAAAATGACCATGTGAGGCCCACAATATTCGTTTCAGTATTTTCTAATTATTTGTGGCTCAAGAAGTCCAAGGTGGCCTGGTAAGACGTGCACTTTCCCATTACATCTCAGGAGCAATATTAAACATTGCTCAAATAAGAGCCACATATCACTGTTCTGCTTTCTGTATTTCCACTCAGACTTTCTACACTAAAGCTGTATGGGATTGTACAAGTGTATCAAGACACTGACATTTTTGATCTTTAATATAATGATACACAACGTGCATCTTTTAAAAAGAAAACAGAAGTGAAGAAAATTGTATACCAGGTGCATTTAAACAACTGTATCTGTTCAACATTACAAAGCCACAAACCCATTTTACTGTTATATTTACACTCAAAAACTTTCAACTATTTCACAACCATACAACTACTTACATTTAAAAACTGATAAAAACAGGAAAACATTTTTAGAAAGCCATGTGTTCTGTCAGGTTTTGTTCAGTTACTACTGGAATGCAGTTGCTCATTGACTATTTTGAGAAACGAATATCAGAACAGAAATAATCAAACATAAGTAAGCAAAAAACTAAATAGCTTACAGGGATGATGAACAGACTTCCAGTACACAGGATCAGAAGCAGCAGGAACCCGAAACATTAAGGAACTAGAAAATTCTACTTAATGCATAAGTGAATCCCTGATCAAATGCATAAAAATACAGGTGATAACTTTTGTAGCTCTCCTGTACGTCTAGGGGTTGTTAGTGTCACTTAGCACAACGTCAGAACTAGCAGTTTGCCATGGATATGTAGCATTAAACAAACAACAATCACTAGAAATACTGTGAAAGCTAGTTCAGAAAACAATACTGGCAGGGTCACTAAACTCTCAGCGAGTGAGAATCAGGGTGTTAATTCTGTTTGCTAATATGTGACAAGCAGTGCACAAACACTTGGCCGCTAGCTGGTGTGCAGGGAGCACAGTCCTCATCTGCTCCAATCTCTCTTAATATATGTAAGGCCTTACAGCTACAGACAGGAAACTGCAGAAGCCCAAAGGAAGCACTGCTGTTCTCCAAACCCCAAATCAAGACCCCACTTTTCTACATTTAACTGGATGACTTCAGTAAAGAACCACCGTATTGCGATGACTTTAAACGGTAGGAAAGTAACAGTGTAAAGTTTAAGAAATAAAAAAAGTGCTGAAAGCTGTGATGTCAAAATAATGCAATTTTAGGCACTTGTGAGAAAAAATTGTACAGTTCATTCTTAGTGCATCTCACCAGTGTATTCCTGCACAAACTACAAAAGCTGATTACTGTGCCTCCACTGTGTCTAAGAAAGGATTCAACTACAGGCAGCTTAGAAGTTCACTTCCTAGTAACTGGTATTATGCCACCATTATTGGCAGACATTTTAAAGAAAGAGAAGTTACAATGTCATTGGAAAGCCCTCAGTATTTCAACAGTTACTGGTAATTCCTGGAGGAAAGCCAAAAATTAGTGGTTCATTTTTTATTTTTTTTTTTCCCTCTAGAGATCTCAGATCGAATCTAAACACTGTTAAAAAATGGTGACATAACCTTCACAAACAACATCTCCAGACTAAGTTAGAGAGCCTGTAAAAGAACACCCGGGAATACTTCTGCACCCAATGCTGAACATGCTTCCAAATGATCAAGTTCACATGCAAGGTAAAACGAAGTAAATGTTCTTTGAAACAAAGGCCAGGAAATCAACTCATTTAGCAATAATTTACCATCTGTCCCAACAAATGGAAATAAATGACATTTTAAAATTTGCATTAGATGCCACTCCATCGGACAGATGGACAAATGACTGCACTAGAGTCGTACATTTTCAAGCAATCAGTTTAGAAGACTTCCCCAATACAGTACCTGCTGTGAACTTGACCTCTTCCATCTCTAAGCCACTACAGAAAAAGGTAAATCCTATTTGTAAACCGAAACTGCAAATGTCAAAAATAAGGATTTAGGACTAAATATTCTCAGCCTTGAGTCAAATGAGCTCTTGTTTCATGACAGAGCAAATAAGGCTCTAACAGAACACAGCACTTTCCTTTGACTCCTTCAGAGCCATTCCAGCATTTACAACAATACCATAACTACATAGAAATTCTTCCACAGAAATGACTTGTTAGGATGCATCAATATTTCTGTAACTTTTATACTGATGAATTCTAAAATCTAATTCTAAAATCTGCATCAAATAGAAGCCAGCTAGACGGCTCAGAGACAGGACAAGCTACAGCAACTATTTTCCCCCTAAAAAACATGCAAACAAGTTGCAAGTATCTGATACTTATTGGGCCCAACAATCTCCCAGTTTCTACAGTAACACTTCTTTAAAAACAAATCAACAAAAAGTTGAAATCGTATTGCCTAGATTTCTTTCCACCTAGCAAAACACAGAAAACACCTACAGCAAACATACCACCAACACAATAAATAAAATGACTGTGTGTGTCATCTCCTTTCATATAATTCCAAACCAGTGTAGAAACAGCATCTGACTCCATCTTTTTTCCTGTATAACACAAAGAGATGCCACTGGCTGTCAGAATCACCGTTAAGGTATTTACCTATTACACACAGTTTAGTGGCTGACAGAAATGCCCACGTGTAGGATCCCTGAGTGCTTCAAAAGCAAAAGAAATAAACAAAAAACCACCCCAACAACCAAAAAGCAAATTTCTATAGAGAAGATAAATTGAAAGCTCCAGGATATTATACATACATGACAATAAAGTCATTATAGATTCTTTTTGCTATTAAGTACACTGAGGCTGTGTCTTTGAAGAAAGCAAGTTTTACAAAATATAAAGGGTATTCAAGGGGGGTGAGGGCAGAAGCAAGGAGAATAAGTCACTTGCTGCAGCTGAGGATACAGAGCGTTCCATCTCCATTCATGGCACTGCCAACGAGTTCCTAAAGCCTTGCTCAGACAACAGAAAAATTGAAGGCAGTAAGGGGAAGTTTCTAAATGGCCTTGTCAGAGAATTAAGTTGATTCTTGTCTTCTTCTGTAAATTAAAACATAGCAGAAACCCAAATATATTGCTTTCTGTGTACCAGAAAAACATCACCCTCCTATGAAAATAACCAATCATTAAACTAGTGGTTCAAACTTTCAAGTTATTACCCTCCAGCACTAAAAGGACACAACAAGTGAAGGTATCTTACAAAAGCAGAGAATTCCAATTGAAAAAAAAAAAATCAAAAATAAACAAAAACTATTGCAATACAGATTTAAATAACCACATTTTAATCCATAGCAGGTAAATGCTGTTAGTACGTGGGGAAGATGGCGTTTCCACCTTTACTAACAAATCTTTTAAATCTATATAGTCCAGAAATGAAAAGTAACTTTTCCCTTGAAAAATGGCATATTTTATTAAATCTATGTAAGTAATCCATATCTAAATAGTAGGCTGTATACTAGAAATTACAATTTTGTCCAGTGAAAGTATTTTTATTAAGAAAGGCTATATAGAATAAAAACACAGTTTTGGGTGTTTCCCTGTCCAAACTGCAAAACCAAATGCTCTTCCTTTACAAAAGCTAACGGCATTTTCATTTAGGCACATCCAGGCAAATGTTACAAGTCAGGAACGACACTTCCTCCACGTGATAGGAACGCCAGCAAATGGGATGGCTAAAAATCCATTTTACAGAGTCTGTAGGTAAAGGTGGTGTAAGAATTTTATCTTCCAGTCTGTAATCTTTTCTAGGATGAAAATGGGGACTTCTTGTATACCAAGGTTTCAGACTCAAGGAGACAACAGATGTGAAAAATTTCTTCTCACAGAATGCAACCTTGATTCCTAAAGAGAGAGGAAAAATGCTGTGTTGTTTCCTCTAGTTTGAGCTGTGTCTGAATTATTACATTAATAATGCTCTAACAAAAAATAACTGTGCATTTTGATATTGCATCAGCAAGACAGATGTGGTTCAAGAAGGAAAGACAGACTTCTATTAAGTACACAGGTGAAGCTGACAGTGGCAAAAAGAACCTTCACTTGTGTATAAGAACATTAAATGAGTTCAGGTTTAATTTACCTAGAAGTTTTGTTCACTGATCATTTAGCCTTAGTGAAGTATTTTTATAATGTTATCATGCAAAACCACATAGCAGATTCTATATATGTATTCTCTATAAAAGCTCAAAACTCAGCTTAGCATTAGGTATTCCTAAGAACTGTTTTAATTTTAGATGTTATATAAATATATAATCTGACACCTGAATGCTTCAACGTAGCTCTCTGCAGCCAATCTTTGTACCTTTCTTTTGTTATTCAACTATTAACATTGTCCTCTCCCTTCAAGCTCTGTCAGTTTCCTAACACTATCAGCTAATACTGTACTTCTTACATTCCTATTAGGATATCCAATCAACCTGAACCTCAAGATTTCAGTTTATTACCATCTACTCAATCCAAACCATCTTGTGGACTTCCATCCCAAATTTCTAGGCTCACATGCTGTCTAGTGCCAGCCTTCATCTAGAACCCATTTTAATCTTCCTTATGTCAGCAGAATTTCAGTTCCAAATATTTTTCACTCTTTCTTTAGCTTTGACTCCTATAAAAATATGGATGGCACAAAATGTTTTCTCCTCTGTACTGCCATGTCCCAATGTGATGGTGAAGACTTAATTTCACACTGGTGGGACTTTTAAAAGTCATATCCGGGGACAAATTTTACAGACACTTAAGCAGACAAAAAGTCACATTCTAAGCACACACCAAACCCCTGCTATGTACTGTGGAGCTGTTAAAAGGCTATCACATAACAAACCAAAATAAATTACTTTAACATGTGTAAAACATATATTTTTCCCTAACTTCATCTTATTAAAATACTCCATTTTTGAAGAGAAGTAAACAACTCAAAGCAGCACCTTTTTCACAGAAGAACTATGGTTGAGCACTTGCCACAGAGTGTAACTCCATGAATACAAATCACCATGTATCACAAAATAAAAAGAGGGAGGGAAGAAACTACAGTGCTAATAATGGAAACTTAAACAGTTTCATGAACAAAAATCATGTACCGAAGAACTAAGAACTGTCCTTGTTGGTAAAGGAAAAGCAACCCACACATGCACTGAACTTGGAAAGTTGAGCAAAGAAAATAACTGTGGAGTGAATATACACACAACTATCCCAGGAATTAATTACACAAATTACGTTATGTCTGTTTTACATAAATATCAGAACATTTACAAATAGGCAAAAAGCAGTTAAGTAGTACCGCAGATTATGTTACATTCTCCCTTAGCAGGTTTTATTGTTTAGCTATTTGTAAATATCAAGTATTGCAATGGAACAACTGACCCTAAGCTTCACAACAGGCAGCTGCTAGCTGGTATGTTGATGATCTCAGCCACACTGGAAGGACTGGACAAGAAAATCAGAACAGGTACACTAAAGCTGCCCAAAGTGCTTAATAGTGAATGCTCCACACTGCCTGTAAAGAGAGACAGAGAGAGAGAAAGTAAGATCAGAAAAAGCAAAATAAACCACTAAACTAGAGTAAGAACAACCTATTAGAAAAATACAAGCTAATTGAAAGAACACAGCAGGAAATAATGTGAGACAAAGCATGCCATCTGCAACTTGCTATGTTAATATAAAATTAACGAATATGGTTTTGGTGGCGTTCAACCTATCCCTGTGAGGAGCAATAGATCATGCCACAGTTGGTGACAAACCTCTCATTAATTGTGCATGAGACAAACCTCTCATTAATTGTGCATGAGGACAACTTCTGTGTTATTCATGCTTCTGAGACTTAGGGAACTTAAAACAAAAGCTTTAGTCTACCTTAATTACACTACAATTTACTTAATTAATTAATTTACTAATGAAAAAAAGCTTAATGGACTGAAAACATGCTTTAAGGTTATATTTTGTTGTTGCTGTTCCAGATGGAATGCCCTAAGTGCACAGGTCCACATAATACAAAATTACTATACTTTTCCCAAAATGATTACACTAAGACTTCCACTTTAAAAGGTAACTTAGGTATAAATATGCATACATATATACAACTATATGCTTATATAAACATACAGATATTTACGTGCATTATATGCACACTTAAAATACATTCAAGCTTATTACTGCAAAGAAAAATGAAGTGCTCTAAGTTCAATTAAATTTACAGAACCATCAGTATCTGAGGCTGAGGCATTAGCATCCTGCACCAAGAAAACCAGAAGGTGTATGTGCACAGAAGTTTGCTTACACACCAAACGAATGCCCTAAATTCTGTTCTCACATTGGAAGATCTTTCTTTGGTTTTTGAGTTAGAGGCAATGCAATTACCTGCAACATCCAAGTGAACAATCTTCGATGTTTCTAAAAACATTTTCTTACAGCAAATATAAAATCTCATTGAAAAGCTATTGAAATGACTGTGGAGAGTAAAGAACAAAGTGGTGACAAAAACCAAACACACAAATCTGAAAACCAAATTGTTTTTCTGCTCTTGGCAGGTTCTTGATTCAAAAGCCAGCAAACAGCACATTCAGGAAAAAAAAAAACCAAACCAATAAAACAAACAAAAACCCCTATGTTCCTACTTTTGTACCCTTCTATGAATTTCTGCAAGATTTTCTGAAGGCTGAGCTTAAAATTAATTAATACCAAAGCTCAGTGCTCCATTCCAGTGCCCAGCACTTTCAGTTTCCAACAACGAGATCAGGGAAGACCAGCTGGCCATTAGCTAAAACTGTGAGGATAGACATAGAGGTGAAGTAGATCAATTTATGTCCCCTTACAGGACACTTCCAAGAGATAAAGTGTCAATATATATATTGACAATATATATATTGATAAATAAAAGAGATTTATAAAATAAATAATATTTATTTAATATTATAAAGAGAAAATAAAAAAGAGATAATAAAAGAGAAAGCCTCTTAAGGCCCTAAAACATCTCCCACAGGAAGACACCGTATCATTACGCACTTTCAATGTTGGCCAAAATGTTCCACTGGATAAAAATCATAGGGACAGCAAAGATACACCCCTACAAAGTTCACAACAGTTGGAAAAAATGACTGAGAAGAAATAAAAGCATGAAATAAATTTACTAAACCCATTCACCTACCCACCCCCACATGGCACAACTTTTTTTGTACCTACCCTTGGTTTTTGTAGACAAAACAACCAGCTCCCTGTGCCTCATGAGTTTCCCTCAAAGTAATTTGCCCTGGTCTAGAACCAGAAGAACTTCAGTCTTCCCTTACTGTTACCATAGACTACACAGATCTCTCTCCCAAAGACAATTCCCTATCTGCCCTCTAGATGCAATCAAGCACTAATCCCCTTATTACAAGAGGTAATACAAGATCTACAGAGAGAAAAGATGATCAAGGGGAGGCTACTAGTATACTATACTCAAACTGAATATTGGTATTAAACAACAAATTTGGATCCAATTATCATTTACTTTCAGAAATTGGGCAGTTTTATTCTAGCTTTAAGAGCATTACAAACTCTGTACCAAGAAAGTGACGTTGGGAAAATACTATGTAAATATTATTTGTCACAATAGAGAAAATGAAGAACAAATTGAAGCATCGTCAGAGCTGAAGCTTTGTTGACTGTTAAACAAATGCTCTACAAGACGAATGAACAGAGTTCTTATACATTCACAACAGCAATGGAAACACTGGCTCAGAAGTGCATGACTTTCTTCCTTGGTAAATATTTCATAGGTTTTGGTTGTTCACCTTTGTGGCTTCATTAAAATATGACTGCAGTGCACATTCTCTCAAGCTACATCTGAAAGTACTATGTTAGCAGTGCCAAAACTATCCAGACAGCTATCCAGACAGGGTCTGTTAGCCACTCTCACCATGTGACTTAAAGCTCCTAGCAGAACTAATATTAAAGCATATGTTTAATCCTAACAGAATTCCTATTGCACTGGAGACAATTACTTTCAATACAATGCCTGTATTTTAGAACGTGCTACCTCTTGCAAGGCCACTACTTGTTATTTTTCAAGCAAAGATACATTTGTTGGTATAGTTTACCAAGAATGCAGTCAGCAGGCAATATTTTTCTGCAGCTGTGAAGCAGGTGGTAACGATGCAACCACTCGCTTAATACACACCAGCCTGCTCTCAACATTTGCTCTTTTATTTCCAATCTCTGTTGAGTGTCCAGCCATCGAGACAGACAACACCAGCTGATACATGCATAGCATATTCAAAACTATGTGAAAAGTTAAAGTGAATGGAGAATTGTGTTCCAGAACTGTTAGTTACTAAATATAGCTAAAAACCAAACAAGAAATTAAGAACTGCCTGGAATGATTTGACATGATCCCATAATAAATAAAATCATCAGAATTCTACCAGTCATTAGAAGGTTCTGAAGATATTTGTGAAGCTGTTTGAAACCTGAATAGAACTTAGTTTCAGTTACAGTCTCTAATGGAAAAATTCTGAGAAAACAGGTGAGATTGAGCAACAAATACAATGAAGGAATGGACAGCATTAGTCGCTCCAAGCTTAATCAAGCTTCAGTCTGCACTGCTAACACAACTACTTGCTCCACCCTGACCCAAACTTCCAGTGTAAGTAGAAGAGCTTGTGCAATTGCCTGACAAAAATGGTCTGAGAAATTAACACAAGTTTAAGCTAATGCATTCTGTGTAGTGGGAATGAAGAATCATATTTAATAACATCAGTTCCCGGACCTGTTTTAACACACTGCCACACAAAAACTTGTACCAGCACAGGAAATGGGTGATATGGAAAAAAGATTGAGTTCCTGGGTTACACCAGCTTCAGCTGTGCACGAAATTACTGCTAAAGCTGTGAAAAGAGACATATGTAACACTGCTTCACAAGATAAATGAGTATGAGCTCATTTCCTATGCCACAGTAACTGTTCAAACACACTTTACCACGCACAGACATACCCTATGGTCAATTAACACGTCATCACTTACTGCTAAGTAAACAGCTTCACCATAAAGAAAAGCCTTGGTACCATGCTAATTACTGTGCAAGAGAAAGAGCTACCCCGTGCTACAGATGCATCTTGCAATTTACTTCACACTACTTTGCTCCTTAGGGCTAGGAGAAACAGTAAGTCAGGTACCAAGGAAAAAACCTCCTTCTGTGTTTGATACAGTAAGAATGATTTGTTTTTTACTCTGAGAGTACTGATATCAATTTTTTTCTTTGTTTTAGTGTCTTAATATGATGAGAAAATGGAATGTAAACTGAATATTATAGTCACTGTGTTATGCCCACTTCCATTAAGTGTCTAAGTGTATGAACTACTCAGCATTACTATTCCTGAGTTCATATCCAGCTTGTATTTTCTTTTTTCAGTTGGAGTAATTACATTTTATTTCCAAACAACTCTTAATGTTACAGCCCCCTCTACTGGCTATTTTAGTAGATACTGTTACACAGTGGTCTGGGAAAAGATTATTCTCAAGAGAAACCTAAAACAATAGAGATGCGAGCTTTGGAGTAGTCCCTATTCATTGTTATTTGTAGCTGGAGCAAGTAAATTCACTGAATAAACACTGCCATATCAAGTAAACCAACTAAGACACTTAATCCCCTCTTACGATGCGAGATCTAAGCTAGATTCAATTTCACAACTTTTGATATCATCCTTAGTGCTGCTCCGGAAGTTATGCCTCCTGTTTTATTACACTGGCCCACAACATCAGAGGTAGATGTTGTCTGGCAGTAGGGGCTGGACCTTCCCACCAGTATTCCATTACATTTTATTGCTCTGTGACACATGACAGCAAAGGGGCAGTCTGACAAAGTGGTGCCTGACAAGAAGAGTGTATGAAGCAGAAGTAAATTACTGAATTCCTCCTCTTGGAATAAAATGGCAACAACACTCATCAATACTTGCTGAACATGTAAGGAGACCAAATAATGGATGTGAGAGGTAGGCAGTGCATGTCAGTAGTGGCAACAGCTGCTGATGCAGAATTTTTACATGGGACACACACGCTCTCGTCCATCACTAGAAAAAAAAGGATCCCTAACTGTCATAGAACTGTAGGATGGATTGGGTTGGAAGGGACCATAAAGATTATCTAGTCCCAGCTAGTTTCCTGCCACAGGCACGGCTGTCAACCTCTAAATCAGGTACAATATCACACTGTCCAGTCTTATCCAACCTGGTCATGAACATCTCCAGGGAAAAGGCATTCATAACTTCCCTCAGCAGCCTGTTCCAGCATCTCATCCTTCTTTCAGTGGAAAATTTCACTCTCACATCAAATCTAAATTCCCCTTCTTTTAGCTTAAAGCCATTCTCTTATGTCCCTTTGCTACCTACTCCTTTCTGCACATAAGCTCTCTTCAAGCTCAGGAAAGTTGCCATGACATTTCCCCTGAGCCTTCTCTTAATGAAGCTCAACAAGCCCAGCTCCCCCAGCCTGTCTTCACAGGAGAGGTGCTTCAGCCCTCTGATCATCTTCATGGTCCTTGTCGGGTCCCACCACAAAAGCTCCGCATCCTTGTCATGTTTGAGGTGCCAGACCTGGATGCAGTATTCCAGATGGAGCCTCGTAAGCACAGAGCAGAGGGGGACAATCCCTTGCCCTGGTGGCCTCCTCTCATTTAATGCAAGCCAGGATGCAGCTGGTCCTCTGAGTCACAAGCACACACTGCTGGCTCATGTTATGTGTTTAATTTACCAGGACCCCCAATCCTTCCTGATGATGGTACCCTTAAAGGAGTTCTCCCAGAGTGTACTCATACTTGGGATTGCCCTGACCCAAGTGCAACACAATATACCTGGCCTTGCTTAACCTCATTAGGTTTACATGGACTGTTTTCAGGCTCGCTCAGGTCCCCCCGGATAGCATCTCTTCCTTCTGTTGAACTAAACCAATCCCTCAGCCTGGTGTTTTCTGCAGACTCGCTGAGGGTGCACTTGATTCCATCATCTAGTCAAGATGGAACCCTGGGGGAAACCACCCAACGTTGGCCTCCACCTGGACATAGAGCCATTGACCACAACACTCCTGCTGTGACCTTCCATCCAATTCTTATCCAAAAAATAGTCCACTCTTCTAACACATCTCTCTTCGATTTTAGAGATAAAGATGTTGAGTAGGACCATGTCAAAGGCCTTGCAGAAATCCAGGTATACCATACCAGTTACCATTTCTTTGCTCACTAGTGCAGTCACTCCATCGTAGGCGGCTTTGTTCAGCCACAATCTGCCCCTGGTGAAACAGTACTGGCTGTCTCAGATCACCTCTGTGCCTTAACACGTCTTCCAGGAGGATGTGTTCCACGATCTTTTCAGGCACAAAGGTGAGGCTCACTACTGTAGCTCCACATCTTCCTTTCTCCCTTTCTTAGAAGTGGGAGTAGCATTTCCCTTTTTCCAGTCACCAGGGACTTCACCTGACAGTCGTGACTTTTCACATATGATGGAGAGCTGCTAGGCAATCACACCAGCCAGCTCCTTCAGGACTCAGGGATGCATGTCATTTGGCCCCATAGACTAATACACATTCAGTCTCATGAGATGGTCTCAGACTTGCTTTTCTCTTGACAGTTGCTACCCCAGCCTCAACTTACTGGTTCAAGGATACAAGGTTCAGGAATGTGAGATAAATGATAAGTGTGGCTGCCAGTGAAGACTGAGACAAAGAACTCAGTGAGTACCTTTTCTACACGTGCTGTAGCAACATAGTGACTAAGTTGAAAAACAGTGCTTAGTAGCTGAAAATTTGCTCCATCAAATAATAACATTGTGGTCCTTGTATCTGTTGCAGTTTCCATGGAAATAATTAGCAGACATTCCTCTCAGAGCAACCCACGTAATTTAGGCAAAAGGTTCTCAAATCGACGCTCAAGCAAAACCTTGTATTAGGTGACATAGAAAAATCACTTTTTAGAATGCCCGTTCAGAACCAGAACTGCAGAGTAGACACGTGTAGGTGATCAATCTAAACAGTTTTGCATCCTGTTCTAAAACTCCACCTTGCCATAACAAGAGGTGCTTGCCTAACACTGTAAGAAATGACTTCAGTTTCTCAAGACAGGGACAAAGAATTCACAACAACAATTTTCTCTCAAAATATACCTTCATTTGCAGTTCTCTAATTCAAGTATCACAATAACTAGTCTTTTTCTCTTTTAATTTCCATAAGCTGTTTAAAAAAAAATAATAATAAAAAAAGAGTGATCTCTATGCCCAACCTCCAGCTCTATCTAAATCTGTAATAGATATCTAGATATCTAGATAGATATCTCTATCTATCTATAATCTCTATCTAAGAAAGTCTCATGTGAAGAAAAAAAATCACTTTCTCTGAAGCATTACCATTTTCCTTAATTATTAACCTATTAATAAAAGACTCTGATCCTTTCCCCTCTTCCTGACCCCCTTCCAAAGACTACCATGCTTACTTTAACTTGCTTAGTTTGACTCACAGGTGCAGGCATGGCTACAGCACTCTGGGCAAAAGGCTGGTGAGGGGTTGCTTGAACTCCATGATCAGAAAACGGCTGGAATAAAGAAGAAAGAAAAAAAAAAAAAACAAACAGAAGTGAGCAGAAAAGTATGTATTTTTTTATTCCTGGAAAACTTCCACACTAATTTAGACCCCTTAACACTTCTAACTGTGGTCTAACATAACCACACAAACCATGAACAACTGTTTAGAAACTGAAAACTCAATATTTAAACTTAAGTCTTCCTCGTTGTATCAAAGTTCAGTAAATACAATTTATTTAGATCACTGTCATGTCTTCATCTCTAAGTTACTTTACTTAGATAAGTGCCAGAAAGCACTTCTGCAGTACAAATCCAGTTCACTCAGCTCTAACTGGAACCAAGTTTAAGTGTGCAGATTAGCAAAGTGTAATAGTGTGGGAATTCTGTTTCAGACTATTTACACTTAAATAACACAAAGGCCTCTCTTCGAATTTTACGTTGTTTTCTGCATTTCCGCATAATGCTTCTTTTAAAACTAGCAAACGATACACCTGTGAACTAAGAGCACGATACAGCCAAATGTTTCTCAACTAATTTCATGTTTTTCTGCTTATTGTTCCTATACTCTAAATTTCTTTCTATAAGATCTATCTGATTATATCTGATTTATGAAATACAAGAGCTAAAACAACAACAGTGAGATTCCTGACTATACACTTAATACTGACATTCATGCATTTTATAAAGGCAAAAAACCCCAACAACCCAAGCCTTGTTTTATTCACAAAGAATTTTTGAAGGGAAATCATGTGTGCCACGATTTCTCACCAAAGATGTATGGAGTATCAGTTGTGGAACTTTTCTCTTGTAGTAATAAAATTCTCCTCAACTTTTAAAAAAATACTTGATTACTGCCCTAATTTACCATTTACTCTGATATCCCTGTTAAGGAGAACTGAATTAACAAAGCAGAAGAATAGCCATTATTTGTAACACATGTTCAATTCTTTAAAATAAGACTTTCTGTAGCCAATTACTGTCATTTTTCATACCCAATCATAAACAGCCTTATTGTATGTAAGTAACCTCTTGGAATTGGAACAGCTATTGATACAGAAGCAAGAAAAGCATAGCAAGGAAGAGCAGAAGAAACTGAGGTCACTCAACTACTCTTAATCCACCCCAGCCTCCAGAATATTCAGGAACTAGCCTGAATAGTACTTACATGGAAAAAGTATGTAACAAAATTGACATTGTTTGAGTAGTTTAATTCAGCATTGTGATGGACTCCTGTTTTGTTTTTTATTTTCAAATAAAATGGCTTGACTATCCCTTATACTGCTGTTTGTCAGATACCCTGTAACCTTCTAAGGTACTCCAGAATTAAGGCATCCTCCTAGAAAATGGAAGAGATACTCTGACCATAAGACAACTCAAACCAATTAGCAGAGCAGCAGCACAGGTTTGGGGGACACTAGACAAACAATTGACCCAAGTGCTCTGAACTACCTGTGCTGAAACTGAAGTGTGTTTTTCAACTGCAGATAAATGCTATGACTAAGAATAAAATTGTTCATAGAAATACCTCAGGAACTGCAGCTTCCACTAGAAGGAAAGGAGAAGGTACGCAACCACCTTCCTGGGCAATCCCTACCGGCTGATAAATAACTTCAGATGGGTGCAGATAAAACAACGAAGGCGAAGAGGTTGGAGACTGAAATAAAACACAATGCTTCCATACATCATTTAATTCTTGCACTATATCTAGCAAATCTGGCTTTACTGTCATCTTCGCTACATATAAACAAGTTAAAGTTAGAAGTTAAAACTTTTAATGAAAGTGTCAAATTCAGCTCTGCTAATTTAAGGAAACCAGCTGATGGGGAGTACTTAGTGAAGCTGGATAGCAGGAAAAAAGAAAAATGTCCTTTAAGCTCTTCTTAAAAAGTTTACCATATTTCATTTAGATTTTCCAAAACACTGCTGGAAAAATCCTAAGCTCTATAGAACAGACACTGTCAAAATCACATAGTACAGTTCACTGAACCATAAAATGGCCTAGGCTGGAAGGGACCTCAAGGATCATTGAGCTCCAACATCCCTGCCGCAGGCAGGGCCACCAGCCTCCATATGTAAAACTAGACCAGTTGTAATTCTCTTGCAGAGAGTTAAATAAAAAATACATTTTCTCTTAAAATACAAACCATAATAATTTGAATGCTTAAGTTTACCCATGTCTATGCACTGAAAGCACTAAACTCCCAACACATCTTTGGTTTAGTCAGCTAGCTATCTGAACAGACCTTGCATTTTCTCTCTTTACACTAAGAGAGAAGATCCCTAGACAAGTCAGTCAGTCCGTTATCTTGGAAGAGCTAAGCCTGCAGTCTAAGTGCAGGACTGCCTGATCCCATTGCTCAAGAGAAGTACCCTACCCTTTGTTGGCAGCAGGTGCTACCAAAAAGGGATCCAAAATTTAGAACTATGTAACTCATAATTGATGCAAATCAAACCTAACAATTTGGCACTTAAATTTCCAAGCAGCCAACTGATACTCACAGTGGAGTAATAAGAACATGAAGAACATAATAAGAATGTGACTGGCCAGTACTGAAGTTATAAAGACACATTTTAATAGTTCAACAGTCCTGGTTATTCTTTTAGCTTTAAATTCTAAATTCCCTCAGCGACAAAGTTTCCATATTAAGAGCCTCTGCTACACAGATCAGAAAATTGTGAAGTATATCCCCCTTTCTCCTGCTTCAAGGGCCTGGGTCTAATTTTGCCATACTTGCATGCTTACCAGCTTCTACTACTACTAAACTAGTAAAATGTCAGTTATTACCAGGTAATGAGCTAGTTAATATTCATTTCTCCTATCAGGCACAATGTAGTAGTTTAGACACACTTCTGAAAGTCTCTTTGATAAAGTAATAAAAACCCCTTGCCAAAGGAAGAAGGGAAAATGCCTTCCTTAAAAGAAGTTTACATTTTACATTTCAATAAATGCCACATTTTGTCTTCTATCCTACTAGTGTTGCAGATTAATTGATAAAATATAGCTATTTATTTCAGCAGTGCTACAATTAGTAATTTTTGCATTTGATTTGCAAACAAACTTAAGAGCACTTGATAAGCACACCCTGCTTTTAAACTAACTGGAAACTAAGGGTAAAATACTAGAACTACAAATGGTGTTTACCTGTGAAACAGACCACTGCCACTGACCTGGAAGACACTGCGTTGGTGCCTAAATTCAAGGACACAAGAAAGATATTACTTACATAATTAAAAACATATGTGAAGACATACACCTTTCTCATGTATTAGAACCAAAAATATCCCAAATCTTCATTATCATGTTCATTAAAAGGAACAAATATGATTTACATAAACCCTCAATTCAAGAATTTTGTCTACTACCACTCAGCTGGGCATCTCATAATAATGAATAATGAAGCATCTAAGAAATGTGATTACTTAAAAAAAGACACCCAATACAGCCAACTTTCCAGCATACAAGACAAACTGCCTAAGCTCAGCAGTGGGCTACCAAGCTGGTTAAGGGACTGTAAAATAGACATATCAGGTTAACAACTGAAATGGCTTTGCTAAACCTTATAAAGGAGTCATGATGTAATTACTACTGGCTACAACTACATATTGGGAGGGTATAAATATGAGTAAGTCAGACTCAAAGGTATTCAGAGCACAAGAGCTGACAAACACGTATTAGAACTCTAAAAATTATCCTATACAAGAATAAAAATATGCAATAAAAAAAGCCCCTGGATGATCTCCACCTAACCATTACTGCTTTGAGCAGGAATTTGGCTTAGAACAATTAAAAGATCATTAAGAATGATACTAAGCCAGTTTTCTAGCAACCAAGAAGATTCCAATTTATTCAATTTCCATGTAATTAAATAGGAAGGTAGAAACTGTACTCTATGGGCAGGGGGAGAAAAAAGTCTTCAATGAAATTGAAATCTGTTTCACCGAATTGTTTCTTATTTTTCAAGAATAAACAGAACAGACTGTGCTGCAAACAAAATTGCACAGCTGACTGAAAAGAATACTGCTGCTCTGAAACTCATTTACAAACATACCTGATAATGGCAAGTAGGAGGCTGATAAATTGGTTGCGTTACCACCACAGGTGAGCTGGAAACAGTGCGTGACTTGAAAAGACAAAACAGTTACAAGTCAATGCAGCAATTTCATCCTTTGTCGCTTCTGTTAAGACCCAATCTTCAATACTACCTGCAGGATTGTATCTCCTACCCTTTAAAAAATGGACTGACCATATTTTAACATTCATTTAGATTCTTCAAGATCATTACTTGCAAGGGGGCTTACACTACAGATGAAGCGAAAACCTGTCTTGTTATCACAGTAACAAGTGCTTTCTGGAATCGGTTAGGCTCAGCCATTATGTCCTCACTATACGTACATTCCTGTAACAATTTTAGCCAATACAAATTATCAGTGATCTATTCCTATCCTCTCATAGCCCCATCCCATCTTCCATTTTCCAAGTCCTTTCCTTACACCAGCCCCAGCACTCATCTGGTCGGGTGGTGATTCAGTTTAAATAACTAAACTAGCTGGAAACTTGCTTTTGTTTTTTGTAGGGTCAGAAAAACATCAGTGAAAGAAAGGGGTCAATCTCCCCATACCCATTAAAGCCAATTAATGAATCTACTGCATTCTTCCTCCTAAAATAAGCAGCAGCATAATCTCGGACAGACAGAAGGAAAAAAAAAAGGAGTATGGATGGAACAGTGCATAAAATTACTTAAGTTTTAGCATTAAGTTCTCCTTTTATATTCAAAATATTGGCCACTGCAGCCAAGAACACCTCACTCATGGGGCAATAATAAATGAAGCCAAGCATGGATCCCAAGCACCAACAAATCCCCAGTAACAAAACTTCTGGAGCAATGACCACACTGATTCTGAATGAATGCTGTCCCGCTCAGTCACATCAAAGCAAAGCCCTCCCACACAAGAACAATAAACTATAAGAACAATAACCTTAAGTAACGTATTTTTAATCTGAATACAAGGAAACCATTTAAATACCAAAGATACGCTGTAGCTGGAGAAACTGGAAGTAAGAGACTTGGAAACTCTGCGTTCATCACCTCAGTAAAACATACATACAAAAACATCAATTACTTACTGGCCATGGCTGCTGAACAGAAGCAACTTCAGGAGTATGAAAATAAGCCACTCCATTATGGTAAATATAAGGATATCCACTTGAAGTCGTTAAGTACATTGTACCACCTTCTGGTATCACATTAGAACCTGAAATTATTTTTTTAAGATGATTTACTTAACAGTATTTGTTGACCAATGCAAAAGCCATAAAGAAGAAGGAAAGATCATTTCTGATCTTCAGAAACTCAAAACATTCAAAGGAAAGAACATGGGAAAGAGCGTGTCTTGTGCCACCTCAGCTCTCAAACAAAGAATCACAGGCTGGTGCTGGGGTAGATGGGAAGGGGTACAGAAGATAACATGCATATTGATTACTGAACACAGACAACTCCAATTACCAGCAAATAATTTTTTTTATAATCTTCAAATGTCCAAAGGTAACTTCACATTGTGGGAGATTTTCATTGGTAACCTCCACATACTCATATTTAGCTGAAACAGGATCCAAGCACTAAAAACAACAGAAGGATTTCATTATAAAATGCAACCTGATTTCTCAAAGCACAAAAATTGTGTGATGGCACATTTCCTGACAAAAGAAAGAACAGATATCCAGATTTCAGCAACAAGGACACTTCTCAGCAATGTTACCACACTGCACAGGCTACAGTGTTCTAATCCCAAAGCACAGTTCTAGCTGTCCAGCTCCCTAACAGGAACTGACAATAAGCTTTGTTCAATTAAGGAGACTTCCATTCCCAAGCAGAGGTTGCTTATCTTCCTCAATCACTGCTTTTGGGATCACCTGGAGTCTGTTCCTGTCTGCATTTTGTGGGTAGGTAGAAAGAACATCGTGTACAAGACAGGTTTTGGTATGAATTACACACGATGCCAA
Source organism: Centrocercus urophasianus (assembly GCF_019232065.1). Classification (NCBI taxonomy): domain Eukaryota; kingdom Metazoa; phylum Chordata; class Aves; order Galliformes; family Phasianidae; genus Centrocercus; species Centrocercus urophasianus. The sequence goes on from NW_024884756.1 coordinate 9,874,828, forward strand.
GGAAAAAAAAAAAACAAAAAAAAAAAAAGTAAAGGAAAAATTATTCCATAACCAAAATGGAAATGCTGAAATCACATTTAACATGCAAAATAAATAAATCAGGAAAAACACAAGATGGAGGGCATCATCCCTTGCGTCTTCCTTGCAAAGGTAACTGCATCTGGAAACACCCTTTTATGGACAGGTACAACGCCGAGGGACTGCCAGAATGATAAGTGGAGACCAAAAAGGACCCAGCTATGATTCAAACTGCCTTTGTAGATGCTAGGAGTTTGGCTGACCCCTTGAAAAACCCGAGGATGCTTGTTTACAACAAAGCTGAAATATTATCCATTGAAATGTCACATGCTAAGTGATTCTTAAGAGAGTTAAACAGATGTGAGAAGAATCAGAGACTACATGAATTCCATTAAGCAACCTAGAAAAGCATTATCTCAAATCTTGTTATCTCAAATGAAGAAATGAAGAGAATTCACTCATCAACTGTTCTATCCACTTTGCCAAGTACAGAGCTCTTAGTGGGAAAAAAAAAAAAAATCTTACTAAATGAAAGAAAAGTTTAGCTATCAAACCCAAATTCACTGCAACAGAAAAATGCAAGAACTTGCAGGAGACAGAGCTAACCTGAAGCTTAGGAGATCCAGTCACAACTTCACTGCAGGTACTTGAACTTCTTGAGATACGTAAGCATTTTCAAGGACAAGTTGTGACTATTTTAAATCAGACACCTGTATTTGAGACCATCCTGCAGTATACACAAAAACAAAACTCACCTACTTACAACAAGCGATGGATGTAACTGCTCTTGACTGAACCAAGAGAACCTCAGTGCCTTGATTAGAACATGATCTAATCTTACACCAGATTTGCATGGCCTTAACTGTAAGAATACTGATCATCCCAATGTGGTCAAAGCTCTTCACAGAAAAGGTCCTGTGATAACAGCAGAGATGGAAATTGCTCTGCTGAACAGTAGGGGAAGACAGCAACTCAGTTGGGCTGGAAAAGACTGATTAGACCCCAGAATGTGTATCTAGATGCCAACTGGATCTTCTAACACAGTCTGATCATAGGCACACTGGGCAAAACCATCAGGAGAATTGAGTGATACGAGTCCAGCAATGCACTTGACAATGCTCACATCAAAGACAAAAAGAGAAACAAAGCACTGCAAACTAATAGACCAAACAACAACAACAACAAAAAAAAAAAAAGAAAAAACCAGCAAAACCAACCAACCAAAAAAACAAACAAAAAGTCACAATTGAACACAAAACCCCTTGATGATGGCTGAGCAAGGATCACACAACTATTTTCTAAGCAAAGAAACAACATAGCAGGAATGAAGAATTTCCACTCTCCTGGGCAAATCCTACTCTGCACACTTTAGAGGGAGAATGTACCTATGCATACAGGAGTAGAAATTTCCTTTCAAGTGGAAGTATGTCTGCAGCAACAGCAGTAGTGTGCATATGAGAATATGTACATACGAATGACCTCAATAGAGGACAACAAAAAATAAGAAAACTTCAGAATTAAAACTAAAGTTCCACAGAATTGCCCTCAAACAGAAAAGGTTCAAATGCTTGTGTTCCCCCCCTCCCTGCCAAAAGGTACCATAAGACAAACACTGAAGTACAAAGTTATGCTTCATTTGCTTCTGCATTTCTCAAGTAACATATTTTACTTCTCTGATTTTATTGACATTACTAAGGAATAACAAAATAGCATGTCTGGCTATATAAAAAGCTGGCAGCTCTTATCTTCAAAGTTAGTGGTTTACACCTTTTGCAATTTATTATGGAAACAAAACAGTGCCTAGCAGAAGGCAATGGTACGTTATCTAGAAGGAAGCCCATAACATGGAAAGACCACCCATGGAACTTTTAACAGCATACTTGCCCAAAGTAACAAATAGGCACCCGACAAAGGCATCTGACCAACAATTCTCTCTTGTATGTTTTCAGCTTAAATAGTTCTCTGCCCAAGAAGGAACCCTCAGCAACCCTGCCTTTATTTTAAAGCAAAGAAACACCAAGAATTCAACAAAGACTGGAAACACCCACTCGTTATGGTTTCTACTGAACAAAGCAAGGCGTAGTGGTCCTGATGGATTTTGCTACTAACTAGTAATAACCCAGAACCAGGGAACCTGCTCAACAATTTGTGAGGGCGGCATTTAGATTTGAGGTTCTGCATCGTAACTAAGAGAAGACATTCCCCTTGTCCCTAGATAAATAATCATTCCAAGAGGGTAAACATGTATATTAAGGGGGAGAAAGAAGTTCTGAAGATCAATCCTGGGCATACCAAATCTGGACTTCTCCACTGGTACGTATTTACTCTGTGTTCTGTCTATAGCATGAACGCAACGCATGATCAGGCATATTGTGGTTAAAAACAAGATGTGCAATTACATCTGTAACAGACAAGTGTGAGTGAATATACATACGAGGAATCCGTGTTTGCTGTTTTCTTATTGCTGGTCCAATATTCAACTTCTTATCCTTGTAATTAAGTTTTTTAGCCTAGAATTTTTAAAAATAGTATATTCAGTATTTGTAATTGTTTTTAACATAGATCGAGGCATTTAAAACAAAGAACAACAAACAGAGCCACTACTTCTTATTTAGAATGCATCTTAGTAAAACAAGAAACACACTAGTTCCTTTTTTAACCTGATCTTAGACTTTACATACTTAAAAGCAATCATTACTTATTTCAAGTACTCCTTATTCATCACAGAGCCAGTAACAGATACCTATAATTGTCAGATTTCTGTTTGTTCAACTCTTCTCAGTCACATTTCCACTATTTGAACAAAAAGTAAAACATATTTAGAAATGGACAATTTCAAGTGTAAAGATTAAACTTACTCTTTTCACAACTACAACATCATTTTACTAAAGATGAGAACAAGTCAATAAAAAGAACCAGAGCACAAGGACTGAAGGTGATAAAAAGCTTAAATTTTATGTGAGACATGGTACTGCCTTAAACTTTACTTTCCTTATATCCAAGCTAACAAGATATAAACTAAATAATAAGAATCTGAAAATAGATATTCTAGTAGGATTAAATCATAGCAGAATAGCTAAAAAATAGAGTGCTAAGTACCAACAAGTTATACAGTCTTCTGATTCCTACTCAGTTCTAAATGCTACCCTACTATACCAAGACATTTCCAGTGTCAGGTGTAATTTTTCCAGTAAGGAAATAAAAAATTATTTATTAAAGAAGAATATAGAAATAGTTTGAAATCACATTGAAAAGATGGACAACAGTTACAAATAAAAACCAAAGCATTCTCTTTATTTGAACCCTTCTTAGTGAAACATGTGAGCACTTCATAATAACTTATATATCTGAACATAAGTAGAAGCCAAACTTCTCTTTTAGATTTGGGTCTTCATAAACAAATACTAACTACTGCAAATATACCAACTAAACCAATTTAAAACTAACCAACTCCCCAAAAAACTGTTGTCAGTTTCAGTCCAACTGCATTCCACCACAGACAAGAGGAGATGACTCTTCCCAACACATTTATTTCATTTCTGTGATCCATAAGAATTCAGGCTGCTTTTTCAAATATGACTTTCTCAGTTAAAGGAAATTTCTCATCTGTGTGGATTTCCTCAAAGCATTCTATATGGCACTGCACGAAAAATTACACATGATGCTACAAAAAAAGCACATTAATAGGAGAAGCTGTGATTACTTTAAAGTAAAATAAAAAAAGATGGGAAGAGGTAGCATTAGATGTAGTAGTACAGGACTGAGAAGAGGCCCCTACAGAAATTCCACACAGTCTGTTCTTCAGATGCAATTCAATACTTTTGAGGAATGAAAAATACTAAGAAAAAAATCTGAAGATATTATTGATGACCAAGAAGTAGGATGTTTATAAATGAGAAGAAATTCAATAGCATAAAATACAAAATAATTTACATTACAATAAACCATTAAAACTGGGAAACCATCCACTCAAATAGCCTAAAAAAGGCTTAGATCGTAACTGATCTAAGGATGAACGAGGCTAAGAAATTCTTACAACCTAACTGCAGAATGTCTGAGATGAAACATTTGCTGCAGACAAAGAGGTTTTGGTCTCACACAGTCAGATACCACTAAGACTTGACATGGAACAGCCTTTCAGTTACAACACAGGCAAACATTCTGGACCAAGTTCACAAGGGTAACCTCGGTATTCTATTTCATAGAAATAAAACAAAATCCATGAGGAGAAGGAAAAAAACAAACAAAAACCCCAGCGTTTCTGTCTGCTTACTCCTCTGCTTACACTAGTGATATTTGTTTGGAAATACCCAAGAAAATACCCAAGATTTCTTTTTAAATGTCCCAGTTTGTATTTTGAATTTTAACACGTAAACATTCAACAGAGACTCAGTATTCTGGTATTTTAAACTTGCTTTATATTCGGCAGAAGACATTTTGCAACCCTTGGATACTGTCTTCTGTTTTCTTTTTCCCCCCACCCGTGTCTTCTAATATTTCTGCATATATGAACAGATCCACACCAACTGATTTATCCAATATATGTCAACCAGAATATGGAGCACCTATCTGCAAGTAAGAGCTGAAAGGCTAATAACCACCTAACAGCTAATCCTGTCTCAAGGAAGGCTCTAGAGGGAACATCAAGATGGTAACTTAGATAAGTGGAAAAGCAACCACTGCGTAACATTAAATGAACTTCACTGTTTAAGACTTCTCAGGAATAGATTTGTTAGAGGTGTTACAACAGCTCTGATGAGCAAACGTGTCAGAATAAAATAAAGCAGTTATCTTTTCCAATTCCCCACAAGATCTTAACAATGGATTTTCTGGTAAAGCAAATGAAAGCAACTGTGAAGGATAAAGAGTAATCAGCATGCATCAGAAGAACAGACTGTATGGAGCACATGTAGAGTAAGAAAGTAAATACTATATATCAAAGTGAAGTATTCTAATATCAAGTGACAGCTCACTTCCCTAGATTCAGAATACTTATATATACATCTTGTGTTCATAGAATGGCCCAGGTTGGAGGGGACCTTAAAGATCATTTAGTTCCAATCCCCTGCTATGGGCTGGGTTGCCAGCCACTAGATCAGGCTGCCCAGGGCCCCAACCAACCTGGCCTTGACTGCCTCCAGAGATGGGGCATCCACAGCTCCTCTGGGCGACCTGCTCCAGCACCTCACCACCCTCTTAGTAAAAGAACTCCTAATATCTAACCTAAATGTGTCTTCTTCTAGTTAAAGCCACTCCTCCTTGTCCTATCACTTTCAGACTGTGTAAAAAGTCAGTCCCCCTCCCGCTTAAGCTCCCTTAAAGTACTGGAAGGTCACACTGAGGTCTCCCCAGAGCCATCCCTCCTCCAACCTACGTAAGCCCAGCTCCCTCAGCTTGTCCTCATACGGAGGTATCTTGAATCTCTGTCTCTCTAAATATTTTCTCAGCTACATTGTATGAAGACAGAATGACCAATCTTAACAGATCTACCAAACCATGCAGGCCTGCAGAACAGGGTCAGAAAACCAGAGATACCTTATGGCCGCTGTGAAATAAATTATTTAAAAGGGAATCGTAACAGGGAATATTACTCACCTCTTGTAGTATCTTCTGTGCATCTTCCTGAGTTTCAAAAGTAATGAAACCATACCTAAATAAAAAGAGAGCTAAGTCTCTGAAGATCATTATCACAATCACATATTGCACGTTCATACTTTACATACAGTAATGATATCAGAAGGGAAATTATTGGGGAAAAAAAATCAGTTGTAGAAATAGAGACTGTAGTAACAACTGTAATTTTCATTTGTTAATAATCCTTGTAGTAGTCTACTTTCTAATCTAGTTCAATCTAATTTAGATACATGGTCATACATTATTGTTTCCATGCAATAAATGAGTAGTTCACCTGCACAGCTAAGCAAAACCTGCAGGACTACTGGTGTTGCATGGTGAATGTATGTAGATATTTCTTATTGATAAAAGAAAGAAATTCTGTTCTGGATCTCTCCATTGTTAGGAGTGCCCAAGATGAGATGCACTCCTAACTTTTTTTAAATTATTATTATACAGCCTTTTCAGCATAGCTCCCATTATGCCAGTGAAAACTGTGAACACTCCACATCTCCCTAAGCACTACGCAGTACATTTAATTGAGTTCTCAGACAAAGCAGCAAAACACAGCTATGGTTTACCTGGGAATTATTCTTGCCACTCTTGACACGACTAACAATAAACAACAGTTTTGTGGCAGACTCAAGGATAAAGTACTCTCACATTTCATGACATAATACATCTCCTTCACTGTATATCTCTCAACTGTTGCAACAAATCAAACAGGCTTTTGATAAAGAACTCCTACTACACCACAACACATCAATATTCCCACATAAATCTGTCACTGAACCAAGTACTGTCTGTGCAAACCAAGTGCCTCATCACAATTAAAGTATGTAACACAATATGTACATGGAAGATCACTGTTTTGTCTTATTTTACAGAAAGAACTGCAACTTTCTGAATTGTAACAGTTTTTCTTAATCTTGTAATAGTTTTGAATGCATCATTTCTTAGGTTCACGGCTCACTCTCAAGGCCAGACTTCAGAAAAATACTAAGAAAGCCTGAAAGCTTCCATCATTCCAGACAGCCTACCAAAATTTGCAATACAAAATAGGTTTTCTGAGCATCTCCATGTTCACGTGAGTACAGAGATACTGCTAAACCTACGGGCTCTTGCTAGATTGCCTTCTCTAATCAAATTTGGAAACATTTCCAAAACCAAGGGCACAAGAACAAGAAGGTAATTCCTTCATTTGGGATCTTACCTATACACAGACATCACATTCTACATGCAATTTGGACAATAATTAATCAGACATAGTCAATCTTAATTAGACAAAGAATCTTAAAATGAGTCTCTTAAACCACTTGTCAGCCACAAGCAATAAAGCTTGTGCTTGGATTTGAGTAGAAATCCCAAATATCACTGAAACATTCTTATCCAACACGTTTACTTTCTATATGGAGGTGTGGCAATTTAAGTGTCACATTCACTCTCAGAATTGAGTAAAAAGATCTGATATATATACCACGTATACCTTTGGCTCAATCTGCCATTTGCACTTCTATGTAAGCTAGGGACTGAACTAAGATCAGGAGATTTGGACACCAAATCTCATCTCTACTGACCTTCCTGCTAACAAGAAAACTCAGCAAAGAACTTTACAGGTTCCCACAGATATTCCTTTTCGCCCCAGCCTTCTTTCTACCCTTATGCTGCAGCACAGTTCCCCACTTTACTGACTCCCCTGTCCATGCATCACCCCTTCGGTTTAAACAGTAACTTTACCTTCCAGTTTTAATCTTCCTCCAGATTTTTCTCTCCTCTCATTACTGACATCTTGTCCCAGCCTCCCTTTACCGCAACCATGATTCTTTCTCAGATTTGCCTGTGTTCCCATTTTGAAAATCTCCATGAACTACCCTCTGATCTCGCCCTGCACTCCAGCACAATCCTCCTCATCTCACCTATTCCTCAGGATTCTTTCCCACGCTGACTCACAACAATAAAAAATTATGTATTCTTAATATATAATCCCCAAAAGGGCATTTTAATTCATGTTTTAATTCACATGACAACAATTAAGCACGTTGCAAAGGCATTTACTTAGGTAAATGTTAGAGAACACAAGAAGATTTTTGCATATGTGGAATATCTAAGGCCAATAACACAGTATTAATAATATTCTGAGCAAAGAAAAAATTAATAAAATTCACTACAGTCTGGCAATTTTCTGTTACATTTTCAGTTTCCACAACATGCTTAATCTACTATACCAACCCTTTTGATATTCCAGCTCTGTCATTTACTATCTTCACCTCTCTGACACAGCCATACTGAGCAAAAAACTTCCTCAGGTCATGTTCATTGGTCTAGTAAATTAAATCAAGAGGGGAAAAAAAAGAAAGAAGAAAAGCTGATTTGTATAGTTACTGTCAATGAGTACACTCCATAAGACTTCTAATGGATACACTTTGGATAAAGGTTACCACAAACTATAACCCCATGCTAAAAAACAAATTAATGAGCATAGACGTGTGCCTCAAAGCAAGAGAACAGCATTACTGTTTAATTGTTGCCTTTCCATATTCAGTGGTAACCTGGAAAACCACTAAAACATTCAAATGTTTTTACACAGTAACAGTCCCCTTACAAGTATATGCATTGAAGCCAGATAACACTCTGATTTTTTTTTCAAACTTATCAGAGCACTGTTGACAAATCACTGCAGTGTTCTCAGACTTCAGAGCAGAAAAATATGTAGGCCTTCAAATGTATACATGCATCTCTGCACTTGTGTACATGTATACTTACATATACATACACATGAAGGCATGCATATCATACACACACAGGCACATCATGGGAAAACCCTGCCATAAATTAAGTAAGAAAAGGTGCTTCTAATGGAGACTGCTCTAAATCCACTTGAAGGAAACTTTTCTCTCTAATCAGAGTGCACATATAGAGGACAAGTTCCTAACAAATGCACACTCAAGGAATGTGAGCCCTTTCTCCCTTCTCTGAATTAGCTTTCTTTAATCCTCTGAACATAAATCAAATACGATGTCCTCAATGCCGTATTTCAGAATTTCTTGTCCTGCACTGATCTGTACATTCAGGCTATTTCTGCACTTGTCCACATTCTTTCATTATTTTATGTACACAGGAAGTACTGTTTTACCTTTAAGTGAAAGCCTTCTGCTGATTTAAAAAGTATATATATACAATTTAGCAGAAAATCCCTTTTGCACATTAAGAACTTACCTGAGTTTGAAAAGCAAAAAAAATTTTAAAAGAAAAACTAAAACTCTAATTTGAGTAACATTCATAAATAGAAAGAATACGAAGCTAACACTTTATGAATAACTCTGCCCTCAATACATATTTTACGAAAAGAATGCAATTCACTTGTTGCAATCTTCAAGTCCGGGGAGCACTCATGGTACAAGACTTAGCTCCTCATGTCTCCAAGTGTTCTGGCATTACAACACTATAAAATACAGCCACGCTGTAGAAGTGTGGGGAGCAGTAACAGACAGGAGTGCTCTCAACAGGCAGGAAATAGACTTCACTGGGTGTAGCAACTGAACAGGTCTGTATGATAGGAATGGCATTACAAAAAAGATGTGATGACAGAAGGACCAACACGATAGGAAGGTGTTCTAAATGAAAGAAAGAAGTTTGCTCACCCATATCAGAAGATTCTAGGTTCACAGGAGAAAGTTTCACTAAGGAGGGATCTCCAGAAAGAGAACCTTCCCCCGTGGCAGTCAGAGAGGTGCTTCACCCCTTCCAGTCACACAGCTGAACTGCCTGCACCTATGCTTCCAGGGCTGACCAGGTCCCTTCCCCAGATGCTCAATCAGTGGCTGAAGTGTGACTCAGCTGTTCCCATACAACTGGGTAATTATGTCTTCCCCTTGGAAATCCCCTGCACCAAATCCTGAGCAACTACACACTACTGAAAGGTTAAAGTATTACTAAGTGTCACCACAAACCATCCTCCTGAACAGATCACCGTGCTTTACACCTGAAGAGAAATGTGAAGTTCTGTTTATGTAGGAAAACAATTCCAGCCAAACAAATGATAGCATATGCCTATGGAACTGTTTTATACAAGCTGAAGCATTCTCACATTCTTACACAATGAACAGCAAATAATGGGCAATAAAGATTGATGGTAAGATTTGTCTTTTCCTTAAAACTTACAATTCCTGGGAGAGCATTCGCTTTCTGGGAGAATGTTGCTTGTAAGCTCTGCACCTTATCAGCAGCTATGATGCTTCACAAGAAAAAGAATATGATACACAATAGAATAGCTGAGGATAAAAATACATTAAGCAACACTTGAAGAGTTCTTAAGACTGCCATCAGTGCAGAAAGTTATAATGGACTCCTAACGGATGGCAAGGATGTATACACACAGGACAGTAGGCTTCAAAAGCCAAAGATATAGAAATAGAGTGTTAAAAGATGGTAAAATAAAAAGCCTAAGGTTCACAGTGCAGTTTGCAAATATCTGGACGAACATGGTATCTGTAATTTTACCAGAAACACCCCTAGGACTTGTTTTCCTGCTCCTGACAGGACAAGGCACTTGTGAGACTCCCAAGAAAGCCTAATGTTAAGCCTACACAATGTCAAATAGTAATGGCATCCACCACTAAAAAACAGACCTCTTCAGACTGAATCAAAAAGGTACCCAACCATAACTTCTCTTATTGAATTCTTGGAAGTGCAAAAGCTAAGAACTAAAATCTGTACTGCAAATTGCCCAGAACAGACCTTTTATATTCCTTTTTGCTTTTAAGAAAAAATTACTGCGGTAGGTGAAGAACACACATACTGCAGCTCCATCTTTGTGGGAATGGAAAGAAAAGCACTGAAGGAGCTGAAGCTACCCATGGCTGCTATGTTTGCAACATATATCACCGAGCTTACAATTAAACGTTACACTTAATTAAAATGTTACTAAATGTTACACTTAATTAAAAATCCATACATTCTTACTAAGAAATCTGCTTATTAAAAAAGCTACCTCCTTCGAACGATAAAAAAAAGGCAAAAACCAGCATGTCAAAAGTTCCTAGCTTCTTGCTAAGTGAAGAAGTTTATGCAACTTTGTAGCCCAGTGATGTAAATCAAGGCTTAAACATTATTTTCTGCTGTTCATTCGAAGACTGCAATGAAAGGCACCACCTGAGCAAACGTATCATTAGTCTTACTCTTCTACTGAGCTTTATAGCCTATAAAATACCAGTTAGTAGTAAAATGAGGAAAGAAAATACCTTAAAATCAATTCCTCCTACAAAGATGCGATTTGGAGTAACTGTTCCAAATCTTGGTGCACCGGTTGGGTTATTCAATGGCACTGGTGACATAGCGTTGGGAGACGAAGATAAAGATTCTGTTTGTGTCTCATTTGCAGTCTGTTGATTAGAAAAACAAAACAAAACAAAACCAAAAACCAAACTTTTCAAAGATTGCCTGTATCTCACACAGTACAGGCTGTAAAGAGAAATAGCTCTGAACAGAAAACATATACAAACTTCTGGTGGGTAAATGCTGAAAAATGAGCATGTGTATTTTTATTATAAACGAGCTCAATTTTAAGCAATTCTGTAACACCTTGAACAAGCTACAGTCTGATGTTTCACCTACATTCCAACATCTTTTTGAATTAAACATTCTAGGCCTAGTTTCCAAACGTTTTTTCCCCTTTGGGTTTGCACAGCACTCTCTGTACCAGTGTCTGCAGTGTGTGACTACGGCTCTTTTAGCAGAATCAGCAAACGCTCGTGTTGGTGTTGAACGAACCTATGGCCAGTAACATCAGACCTCCAATGAACCCCACCTTCCAACAAACATCCCCTCTATCCTGCAACATCGAGAGGCAGACATCTGTCCCTCCGGCTATTCGTGGCTGCACACGTCTCCAAAGCAGACACCCTCAGCTGCGTTTGAAGACCCACGGGGGCCGTATTTTAGCGCAAAACTCGGCACCGTACCACAGGGGAAGCGGGCAGATGGCACAGAGCCCCAGCCCCTCCACTGAGGAGAAGGGCCGAGGGGCTGAACCCACTGATAGCGGCTGTCCCCCGCGCGGTAACGGAGCCGCACGCAAGCCGGGTTTCCCGGCACCGTCGGCCTCGGCCTGCCGCGCAGCGCCGCACACAAAATGGCGGCCCACCATAACCGCCAGCGAGGGCCGCTGCGGCGGGGAGGCGCCTCTCAGCTCAGGGCCGCCCCATCTCGCGGCCGACGAAGGGGCTCTCAGCTCCCGGCCCCGCCGCCCGCCCTCTCCCCAGAGCGGCCTCGGAGCTCTCTGGCCTCGTCTCACCGCGCCGTCGGGCTCCATCGGTCCCTCGCCGCTCAGCACGGCACGTTCCCGGCACGTGTCCCGTCCTCGGCTCCGCCTCGGCCCAGCAGACAACCTCCAGAGGGAGAGGAGAGAGGGAAGCCTCGCCGCGGCGCTGAGAAAAGCGCGCGGCCCGGGAGCTTCGGCGCCGCGCGGCGGAACGCCGGCCACAGCTCGAGGCGCGAGGGTCGAACCGCTGCGGCCCCGCCCCGGCGCCCGGCCCGGCCCCGCCCACCGACCGAGCGGCCGCTCCCGCCGCTGTCGTGCCCCTCCGTTCTCCTTTCCGCACGCAAAGTGCCCCCTCGTAACGCCCGTCCCGCCGAGGCCTGCACTCCCGCGGCGATCCCCGCAGCTCCTCCCGGCCCCGCCGGGCCCCGCACCTGTGCCTGTCGCTCAACGCCTCTCCTCGGGCTGCGGCTCCCCCCGCGGCTCGGGTTTCAGGGCACACGCACACCTGGCTCCGACAAGAGGCTGGCGGCGGGCGAGGTGCGCGGAGCCCGGGGCCGGCCTTCCCCCGCCGCTCTCCTTGCGTCGGGGGGCGAGAAGCGGCCGCGCGCCTCACCTGTTTGCCGGCCCAACGGAAGAAAGCAAGGAAGCGCCCCAAAACCGACAGCCCACAGTGTGAGGCTCCGCGCGGGTCACTCACTCGGCCTTTCGTGATGGCGGCAGAAACAGATCAGCCCTTTTCATTGCTGGTGTGGAGAAGTACTGAGCACAGCTCGGACACCGCTGAAGTTCTGAACGAAACTCAATCAGGCACGCTGCCCTGAATGCTGCCATGCAGCACCGGGCCCGCACGGCCCCACCGAGGCGATTTGGGGCCCCGTAGCAGAGGCCTGGCAAACACAATGCCACACATTTCATAGCCGCTTCTCAAACTATCGCAGCTCTTTTCGGCCCTTGGAGGAGCAGGAGACACTTCAATAGCAATATTTCTGGTAGTCCTCCAAAGAGCAGCACCCCTGCCTGTTTGCAGTTACATCTTCTCACGTTGTTTGCAAATGGAAATTGGTGGGCTGCTAAACAGGTTTAGGAAAAAAAGTGATTCAGGTGTCTGCTTCATAACCACTAGAATTGCCAGGCAAAAACGCTTGTTTTGACAATGGCAAGAGCTAAAATGACAACAAACGTGTGCTGGGAGAGACCCTGACCCCCCTCCTCCCCATGAATATGCTGCTTTTTGAAGTGATTAAACATACATAGAATAATCATAGAATGGCAAGGTTGGAAACGACCTGCAAGATCATCTAGAGCAACCATCCTCCCACTACCATTGCTACCACAAACCAAACCATATCTTGTAACTCCTCATCCAGATGCCTCTTGAACACTGCCAGGGACAGCGACTCCACCACCTCCCTGGGCAGCCATTCCAGTTTGCCTGACCACTCTCTGAGAGAAAAAGTTCTTCCTTATGTTTAACCTAAACCTCTCCTGGTACAACTTGCGGCCAACAAAAAAGGTGAAACATTCACAGACTTAATCACGGCTGCTCAATCCCCACATACAGCACCAGGATTTACTGTAGGGTCAATTCATCATTGGTTATTCTCCTGTTTTACTTCTTTTGGATGCTTAAAATAAAATCTTCAAGGAAAGAGTATCGTGATTATCTTCTGTACAACAAAATGTTGTAGTTGCATTCAAATATTCTTGTCTTGCTTAATCTGCTTTATGCTACATGGACCCAACCCCAAACAAGCAGCACTTTCCACATGAATTACATCTTTAAACTCTCACAGAGCAGTGGCCCATGGTGGGACTCTGCACTGGTGCACGGTGCACCCTTCTGGTGTTTCTGCAGCATCTACCAGGGTCTGCAGCATTACTGTTACCACAGGAAGGAAATTAAAAATAATAATAATATTAAAGACTTGCCCCTAATTGTGTTTACGATAAAACAATATAATGCTGAGCTGTTAGCAGCAAGTTTTTTTTTTTTCATTCTCTGAGAAAACTATAAAAGTTTTAGAAGAGCTGATGAGATTTAAAAAAAACCCAAACAAACAGTTGATATTTTATGGCAAAACTGTTGAATTGCATTCCTTCACTTTCTTGAATATTTACCACAGAGTAACAAAGCTTATCCTAGGAACAGCTGTGCTGTCTGTGTATGCTTAAGACCATTCAACTGCTAGCAAAATGATTTCAAGTTCATTCTTCCTGCAGTACAGACAACCGAGTTGTACCAGCTGAGTCACAGTTGTTCCCCAAACTCTCTTGTATGACCTGCAAACATTTTTTTTTCCCTTCTACAAGATTTGCTGGCCTGAAAGAGGGATTAATAACTAGAAGTCATTAGATTCAAGCTACCAGGCAGCTATTCTTACTAATCTTAGCTAATCTCATGCCTGCTTCAACTCTGTTTTTAAAAACTTCTGCTCAATCAGTTACAAAACAGCCTGCACTCACAAGAATGACTGATGTCGTAAATAGCATCTAACCTTCATCATACCTCTCTCATCTGACTTGAATAAATGCTTAATCCATGAAACTTTGTGGTTCACGGAGGACAGGGAATTCTGGCCTGCATGGGCAATGTGAGGGTCACTGTGTTCTCCCAAAGTTGTTTTTTTTTTCCTGCTCCACCACAGAGCTTTGTTAGCCAATCCGCCGTGCTTCCTGTCTCCACATTTCCCGCATACCCAGTGAGAACACACAGTGCTGCCCAAAGGGTACAGGCAGCAGACATACTGCTTACTGCTACCATGTCAGAATAACACATCCAAGCCCGGAGAGTCCAAAAGTTGCATGGGAGTTCTTCCAGGAAAACCGGACAATCTCCCCACTCCTTGAGCACACACCTCAGAAAAAAGGTGACTTCACAGCCTATTTTCAAAAAAAATTTGCAAAATGGCACAAACTAACCATTCAGTGTGGACCTCACACATTTGAGTCGCCTTCTCAAAGGTGAAGACATAAAGCTGAGCTCTCTGTTACTAAAATATGCCAGGAGAGCAGAGGCTGCACACCATCACCCCTGCTGCCCTGCATCCTTGCAGCCCACCCATGTCCACATGCAGTCCTATAGTACCAAGCAGACGCCTGTCCCACTCTGTCCCTGCATGAGAGCTGACCCTCTGCCACACTGGGATGCAGAGGCAAGGCTCTTCCCAGCAGAACAGTGTGGACAGTGGCACTGAATCCCTGTCCAATACCTCAGCCATTCTGCATGCTGCTGGAGGCAATTTCTAAACAGCCACTGGTTTCATAGGATGTGCAGTTAGGCAGATTCATCCTTTCTTGGATTTTCTTGGTCAAAAGGTTACTAAAGAATGCATCATTTGGCTTCATACACGAAGAGCTGTCACAGCTAGCTACCTTTTGTACATACAATGGCTTGGTTTCTCTTCATGGATTTCTACTACAGATACTTCTTGTAAATGGCAGAAAACAAGCATTGTTAAGAAAAAACAAATTCTCTCCCACAGTCTGCAGCTAAAACAGGTGAGATGAATTGCTGCCTAAAAACTACCAGCCTCAGCACTGGCTATAAGAATGGTTTAGCTGCACAGTGAAACCCTTATTGCTGGCAGCCCCACACACACAGAGGAGCTGCTCAGGCATTGACCAGCACCACTGCTTGCAGGAACCCACCCTGGCCTCCCTGCTGGGCTGAGCTGCTGTGACCTTTGCTGCTGCTCCAAGTGGGAGCTGCTGCACACCCCTACAGGGAGTTCCAGGTCAGAGCATCCCACCCACAGCTCAAGTTCTGGGCAGCACTGATCCTCTACAATGGCAAAGCACCGTCTCCAATCCCTCCACTATCTAGGAAAAGGCAGGCATTACGGGTACCTGCAGCTCAGATACAAGGACAAACTGCTGGGTTTTTGCTGGATAAGAGGATCCAGAGATCTCAGCATGTAAAGCTACCCTATAAAAATCTCTCACACCAGGCCTAAGGCTTTTTCCCATGCACATCATTATTAAACACTATTTAGATAATTTTCACATCTAATTGACATAAGTAATGGGAAGAATCAAAACTGGTGCCATTCTGTCTTCAATTAATGCTGTTGTCTGACTCCATGTTAGAGGCTTTCATGTGCCCTTGATTTGCTGCCTGGTAAAAACATTTCTCCTATGAACATTTGGGTTCATTCAATGTTAATTATGACCTTTAAGCATTAAATCCCCTGCTAACAGCCTCCATGCACAAAAAAGACATGACAGACCCTGGTGTCAGTTTTCAAATAACACTTCCCCTCGACATCTAGGACACACAATTCCAACTAAACTACGGATGTGGGCTTATTGCAATCACCTTGCTAGAAGTGCTAGAATCAGTAACAAACAGAAAAATCTCTTTTCCTGTGGAACTGACACACCCCAACACAAGCAGAAGCACTGAAGTCAGTGGAACCATGGCATTATTTCTCTGGCTCTTCTTGTACAACAGATGGGTGAACACCTGAAATAAAATTGACAATGTTTTCAAGGTGCCCGATGTGAGAGGCCAAGGAAGCCACAAGAAGAAAAGCAAGTATCAAATGCAAATATGAAAACCTATGGGGGGGTTATTCATATTCCAGTAAGCAGGTGAACTCTGCTAACAGCTGAAGATAAAACTTCTGTCCCAGCACACAGGTGCCAGGGGGGATGTGAAGATGAGAGTCAGAGCTGCTGCTGTAGCACTTTTCCTGGTCAGCTTTGCTATGCTGCCTCTCAGTCCAGGGAAAAGCCTTCCTTTGCTAACAGTCCTATATGGCATAGGTCTGATACAGCATGGGAGGGAGCAAAACAGCCTGGCATGCAGCATGGTTTTAGTTTGCACATCTCCTGTCACACGGGTACCTGGGACTGTCTGCTGATCCCTCCAAGCCTGCTGTTGCTTCTCAGATCCTAAATTCTGCAGCAGGGTTTCCAGGATCACAGGATCAATGTGTCCTTGCCATAAGGAATATGTGCCAAACCTGAACCAAACAATATTGATCCCATTAAAGAAAAAAATTCACACCCCAAGGTTTTTTGCTGCCTCTGTGCTGTGCCAGCAGTACAGGGGCCCCTCTCACCTCTATCCAGCCTTTCCACTGCAGCTCGTTGCCTCTTGGTCTCTGTGGAACAAGGTGAGATTATTTCGTTCTCCTTTGCAGGAGTGTAGCTGTTCTGCACTGGCTTTGAAAGTACAGCAACACCAGAAAGAAATGGATTTGCCAGTACCAATACATCCTTCAGTACTTTACTCCAGCATCACCAGCACTCTCTAACTTGTTTTTCACTTGGGCAGAGCCTAGCTACAGAACGCAGCAGTGACCAAAGCTTTGGCCCACTTGCTTTGCGTGGTTGGAGGTAGCAGTGCATCCTCTCCCTTGTGCATGGCACACTAATGCTGCAACTGCAAGGCCACAAAACTCCTGCTGCTCTCTGTTGCCAGCATCCTTCTCCGGATGGTGAGATAAAAAGCATCATAAATAACCAGCATCATAAATAATCACAGCAGCTCCTGCTGTCTGAATCATAATTTGTATCTCTTTTCTAATTGTATTACATGTAGCTGGCCCACCATACCCTATCTGAGGAAGCATACAAATAATTCATCTATATTCCTCCACTCTCCTCATGTGTACTGCCTGACAAGCCAGATTGATACTGGTCTTTGTCTACTTCTAATCTCATCTCCATCTTGTATGTCTAGTATCTTATTTCAGCTGCCATCTGCAATTAACGCTTCACATGGCATGTTCAATCTCTTCCCATATTCTGAATTCTTGATTACATTCAATTCAGAGGCCAAGGATGAACTACAGACATTCAGTCAGATTGATTTTGAGGACTAATACTTTTGGGTCAAAAATTATCTTTGTTTTCTTTTCCTTACAAAAAAAGTAGCACCTCGTACATTACTGCAAGCAAAAATTTTTAAGATGCTCTTAATTGTGCATTACATAATTGAAGCATAGCAATTCTGTGAGTCAAATGAGGTGATTTAATGAGGTGTCACTTGACAGTGATTGACACCTAGTCAAGAACTGCACTGAGCAGCAGGCTGGAGCAACAAACCACTAGCATCCAGTGGCAGCAGTGCTACTGTCCTAGCCAACAGGACCCTTCCCAGCCCCAGAGGGCTCCTGCTCCTGGAGGCCTCGGTCCTGTCCCGAGTTTGTCCCACACATTGGTCTGGGACACAGACCTGTGCTACCTTCTGCTGGCAGAAGGCATCCCCACCAGCTGCCTCTTGCTCACTGCCCGAGCAGCCCCCCCATGCTGCAGTGATGGACGGCTCCTCCTGGGGGCTTCAGCCAGTGCTCCCAGCACATGACACATGCCAGCTCACCTCCTCTCCCTGCTTGCATACTCTTCGTCTCAAGCACGATGTTTGCTTCCCAAGCCCAATGTATTCATGTCTGAATAAATTAATGGGTTCCCACTGCACAATTTAACAGAGAAAACACTTCTAACATTACAGATAATTCATACTTGCCTTTACAATCTTTCATTTTTCTTCCAGTTTCCAGTGGATGGCAGTGTGCACCGGCTACAACAAACAACTGCCAAATATAACACTGCTTTGTGCTCATGTGCTGTCTGCTGAGATTTTGATGTCTGCACATTCTCTTGAAATTACTCCATGAAGATTAGATGCAAAAACAATTTATTTTTCATAAACTACTTCAAACAATCAAAGAGAGCAGAAAAAATGCATTCAAAGCATGACCTGTTTGGTCAGGGCATGCTCACACAGTGTTTTCTGTTGCACAGGAACAGCTGCTGGGATAGCTCTTGCATCAATTCTCTGGCCCAGCTGCTCACATATCGGTTACTGAACTCCCATAGTCCTCAACATTAATTTAAAAAGAAAACTTGTTTTTTTTTTCTGTTGTTTTTTTTTTTGTCTTTTTCCCAGAGATCTGTTGTTGAAAGCAAACAGAAGACTACTCAGCCTTTGCCTGTGAATGGAAACCCAAAGGATGGTGCTAGACCATTCTGATACAGAGGGATACGCTGGGATTTTCTTAACTGCCCTGGGAAGTCAGTGGGAACATTGCAGTGCCCGCAGTTTCCTCTACCCAGAGAGCTTCTCTCAATTCCATCCCCACCACCTTCCTTTTCTTCCACGAGATGGCTGTAATGCCACCAAGCATTACAGGTACAGCCACATGCAGGACTTTCTCTTGCATTTGGAAAGTGGAGAATGATTTTTATCAGTGACCCCCAAAACAGCAATAACATAGCACCAGCCTCTTTAAGCCATATTTCATTCCCCCATTTCTGCAGCACTGGGTAATACACCCAGCACATAGGTTTACTAGCCCCAGCTGAGCCACAGCCAGCTGCAGATAAACGTGACACAAAATCAAAATCATCTCCAATAACTGTTCTTGCAGCACTGGTTCTACCCATCACATCCACTTCTCATGTACTCCAGAAGATTTCAAGTATTTCTGGAGTGAATCCTGTGGCCTGAAACCATTAAATCATCCTCTGTTCCCAAATGCCCATTCACTGTGCCCAGGTGTTTTCGTATCTTACAGTCACCTTGCCCCTGTTGTACTCTGCACTTTACAAGAGGTAAGTCTCAGATTTATTGAATGCGTACATCACCTGCTGCTGCAGCAGCATGAGCTGGGACCACCAGTCCTGCAGCAAGCAGAGGAGGTAGGAAGAGATTGCTCCTGCAACCCCGTCACCTTCTTGTTTCATGGAGTTCCTTGAGTTAGTCCCCTGAGTAAGGCTGCTGTCTGCCACTGCTGGACTGGGATGAAGGCCAAGAAGGCTATGACCTAATGTTTTAGTCTGGACAGACAGGCAGGAGAGAGAGACTGTTATAAAGGAAAGCTCTCTCCATGCGTGCAATTACCTGATAACAATCTATTATGGGAGGTTAATCTCAAGTGGAGGAATGTGCAAAGCTCTCATCTTGTTCATGCTGGGAAGTTGTGTTATCCCTTTAAAAACAGAATAAAATCCATGAAAATGATACAGAAAGAAAGCAAGCAGCATGTTGCTTTAACTCATGCTGAGCTCAGGAAAGGGAGGGGAAGAGGTCAGTCCTGCTGGTCAAGCAAGCATGTGAACTTTGGTAAAGAATTACCCTGGATGATATCTAGGTCCACGAACAGCTGGACTAATTCAGCCTCCTCTTCAGGGTCTCACAGTCAGACTCCTTCACGTATACAAAAAGCAAAATGCAAGTGAAACCCCCTGCATCTACTCTTTCCCTCATGGGCCCTGGTGCCAAACATAGACAGAGGTCACACTGCAGCCTTGTTGCAGGAGAGCGGCTGTCAGGGCCTCTCTGAACCACTCACCCTGTGTTTTCTTGGGAAATCTGCAGGAACACCTGTGAGGTGGCAATCTCTGCCACACTCGACCAAAGGTGTGGTTTAGTAAGTGCCTGACACGCCAGTGAGCAGACAGCATGCTCCTGAGTGCTGCAGGATGCAATGCCCTTAGGAGAGAAGAACAAGTTGGGGCTCAGCCCTTGTGGCACGTGCTGGCTTCCCTCTCCTCACCAGTAGGAGAAGACTTGGAAGACACTGGTGGTACAGGACAGCCCAAACACAGTGCGGATCTCTTCCTGAGAGCATCAGCACAGTCAAGAGAGTTTTAGAAATCTATAACCTAATCCATACTTAGGAAGGGAAGAATAATTATTCCTATCTTACAGATGAGAGAATGACACATGCAAAAAAAAAAAAAAAAAAAAAATATCGTAAAGAGCACAAACTTGATGGCAGAGCGACAACAAGAACCAAGGTAAATTCACACCTGTACTCTCTCCAGCAGACACCTTGCATGTCAGTCCACTGAAAGCTCCCTGATTTCTCCTTGCCATCACACTGTAAACAATTGCACATACCTGTATCCTTCCCTACCGTAACTTATACAAAAGAAATTGCTATGATAATATCTGTCCATTAAGGAAGGAAATCAGGGAAATCATACTGACATGGAACAAAGGAAAGGCTGTACCACTCCAGTAAGCATGTCATGAAATCCCTCCCGATGGACCAGACAGTCCTTCATGTGTTTTTGCACGAATGCTGGATATGATCTTTCCACATGTATACCTTCAAGACTGAATTTTTATTACGCTGGCTTCACTTTTGCATCCTCTCCCAGTGACTTTGAAAGGTGCACAGATGAAGGGAAGGTGCCACTGGCCTCTCTCTTCTTGTTGGAGGGAGCACGGCTGCAGCTGCCAATGCCAGGATCAACCTGGCCTCAGCAGCATAGGACTGTCCAGAGTTTTATCCTTGTGTTTAAGCACAAAATGTCACACAGTTATGAGCTTAGTGCAGGACCTGATATGAATGTTAAACATGGCGTGACAGGTACGTGTCCTGCATGCTGTGGGATTTCTCGCTAGCCACCATCTTCTGCTTCAGCAAATAGGCATAGAACAGGTGGTACACCTCTCTGCAACTTCATCACAGAAAGTATGCCCATTTCTCCTATTCTGTAGCAACCTTGACCTTCTGAGAGAAATTACAAAGACCGCTTCCTTCACAACTGATGACATTAGGCCAGTTATTTCCATCCTCCCTAACTAATGCTGAAGGTCAAGTACTGTTTTTCATAAAAACACAACCCACGATGAAATAAAGAAGGTGATCCAGGAGGGTAACATGTGACCATGCACTGGTCACGCCATGATCTGGGATTTACGTCTCACGTGAAACTCAAGACACTCCTCTACAAATCTAACTGAAAGCTAAATACACTCACAGTCTAATAGAGAGATAAACAGAGAATTTAGGACTGCATCTGAGTAAGTACAGCAAGTTTTACTGAAATGGTATTTATAGCATCTGAGTTACAACCTTTGCAATAATACGGTTCCTGCTGGAGCAGGATCTCCTCTCACCAGCAACACACCCACTTCAAGTCTCACTGGTTACCTTCTGTCTTAAATCACTTTAAAAACATGGCTCAAAGTTGTTTCATAGCTTTACTCTCTCAGAAATGTGCAACATGAACATAATAGTGTTATTAAGAAGTCAAAAATAACTTAACACAATAGCTATATAAGATTCTCCAATGGTCAAACTTTAAACAATTACTTTTTGTTAAGTTCAGAAAATTAGCATATTTGTTAATCAAATTAATTTAAAAAGTAGCTTTTCAAAATAAAAGCAATGCTTTAAATAAATATAGTCTTTTTTATAACCATAAAACACTTACTCCTGTTTAGGTAACACAAATACTACACTCAAGCACAGTACTTAAACAATTGAAATGAACGTTGTGAGCATATATGAACTGGACACTGGGAAGGACAAGAATGCATTGCTTTGTGACATTTTCTGTTTTCTTTCTACAGCAACACAAAAAGATGTCCAATTCTCAGCACTACCCTAAACACTTGATACATGCTAGGACACTTGTAACTGCTGCATATGAATGCTGGTACCCCCTTTTTTTGCCAAGCTATTTATCTATACTGCATCCACAGTAGTTCTGCAGCCTTGTTTCAAATGTCTAGCATGGTATGATTCTTGACCACCACAACCTAAGGCCAGATCCTGCCCATACACTGACCTCTCGCACTTCTTCAATAAAGCTCACACTATGTGGGATTTTTAAAACCTTCCTTCCAATACTGGCACCACGGTGTGTTTCAGAAGGACCTGAAGCTCACCTTCAGAGTATTACCAAAGAATATTCACAGCTCTCCTTACAACTACAGCGCTGACTAGCTATGTTCATCACTATACAAGTTAAATATAAATGCCTATCAGAAAAGACTGTAGATGTTCTGCAGATCTACAAGGTAACAATGATGTACTAGAATGAAATAAATCAGCTAGTTCTCATGTTAACATGTGTTATCTGGATGTATCCCAAAGAGCAGTTTGCTAAAATTCAGTGAAATGTACATCTGAAATCTAATCACAATCTACTTAGCAATTCTGACCATTTAATACATTCCCTATTTAAATTGTTCATTAAAAATCATGTTCAGGATCTGCAGCAAACCATTGTTTTTGCCCTCACAAAAACAGTAGTTAATGACATTTGTTGACATATTTAGTCTGTTTAACAAAAGTGTAACAATAATATAATTTTAAGTTCAATGATAGAAGTTGGAGAGTAAAATAAAGCACAAAAGCTGATACAAGTACTCTCTATTTGTTTTGATCTTCAGAAGGAACAGGCCTATTCAAAGACAACAAAGGAATAAATTAGTAAATGACTAATGTGATGCATAAAACGGGTCTACAGGATCTGCATATGCACACATGCGCACTTGCGTACAGACAGCTGGGTTTCATTAGAAATCTTACTGCCGGAGTTCAACTTAGATAAATTAACTGCATTAAAATACTGACATTGTGAGGATTTTAATACTATTAACACCCTGTACAGGGCATTCCTGTGTGAATTTTTAAAAGCTTTAAAAAAATAGTTTAGAGCTATTGAAATCTGTGACAAACGTGACAGCTCTGCCTCCTAGCACAGCCTCCCGTTTTCATCTCCTGTATCCTTCTCCTGTATCGCTTCTAGGCACCGTTTTGACTTTGCATCTGCATGCCCACTTCCAGTTTTGCTCAGTCCGCAGGATAGGCATGCCAGCTGGATCTGTTTCATGTTTTCCAGGGCTTCATTCTTGGCATTCTTCAGGAGGTCTCCTTGGCCCTAAGGATGCACAGATAGAGAGAATCAGGGATCACACACATTGCTCAGAACCAAAAACAGGAGCAATACTCTGTCGCTGGTTCAGTACTGTGGAATGTGAGCCAGGTGCTGTCTCAAAACTCCCTGAACACCAGCCCCAGGGGAAGGAACTCAAGTCTCTTCTGCAGCTCAGTTCACGAAGGAAGGCAGCAGCTGGCACAGTGAGCATGAATGCAACGGGAGCCAAACTTTCTGCCTTTTAGGGCACCCCTTGGGAAGTTGGGCTGACTGACTTATGGAGTTCATTGCTTCCAAGTGCTCATCTCTACAGAGAAATGGATCATCTTCTTCCACAGTCAGTAGCAAGGATCTGCCAGGGATGCGGTAGCAATGATACCCTCTTCTCCTGCCTTTGCTTCATCTTCGCAGGAACACTCACTGCATCAGATCCCAAACAGCAACAACTACATGACCACAGCCAAGGTCCCTTACAAGCTGAGACCCCAGTTACCTGTTTCTCCTTGTACCCAGATTTGCTCTCTAGTTCTTAGGAAGGGCAGGCCAAATTGTGGTTACAAGAATCATGACATTCTCTAGCACCACAGTGAATCTCTTCAAACCACTCTGAGACCTCTGATCAAGCAAGCTGGGAGCAAGGGACCATATGAGTAAAAGCCTGTTTTTGCGTCTTCTCAAAGCATGCAAAAGTGAGGTGACTACAGGCTGTCAATGCAATTTGTAACTATCAAGAAAAACATGTTACTTGAAATTTGTATTGAAGAATTTGTTGTTCAGAAATGCCAAAATGAATGTTTATGTAATACTGATATCTCAAGTACCATGGTGTAACAAGATTCTGGTACTGGAGGATACAAATAAATAAAAGCTAGGAGATGAATCTGGTAATTAAAATTCAGTATCACTAAAAACCTGAGCTGCTCTTCTCCTAACATCACCCCAAGTACAGCTAAAAGTACACCAACTCTATGCAGCTGTTTGTGAGCATATTCAAAAGGAACACCCACACTGACTTAAATGTCACATTCACCTCTCTGCCACCTAACTTGACCTCCTGCAACCAGAGTTGCTCAGTGAGGTCTCACAGGAGGCAACAGATGCAAGAGTTGGGAAAAACTAGAAGGGCAACTAACCACTGAATCTCCTTCAGTTTTCAAAACAAACCACGTGTTGGAGGAAGAACAGCATAACAGCTTCCAGCAATGGGAGCATTTCAGCTTTCCCTTCCTCAATAATGAGAGGAAGAGTTTATCCCACACTGATGACCACATTTCCCTTTTTACCAGTGCCTGGCACTGGGCTTGCACCACCTGAGCCTCTGTTAACAGCGTTCACAAGGATGACACAATGGTTGCTTGCAAGTCTCCCAGCACTGGTAAACACCACGTGGGAAACAACATCAGCCAGAGATGGCATCCTGCATCCGAGGAGGTGATTGCCTCATCTCCTGCTGACATGAATTTGTCCCTGCTGAACAATGCAGATCCTTCCCCAGATGCTAGGAATCCAACTTAACACTAGAATAACAAAAAGCACTGGGATGGAGAAAGCAGCTCTGTGCTATTTGGTATGGAGCACTTTTGAAGAGATTTCTAACTCGGCAGCATGACAGTTATGGGTAAGCAGACAAACAGCTTGGAATCCAGTAAGGAGAAAAAAAAAAAAAACAACAAAAAAAAACAGAACAAAATTTATGCAGCACACACTTCATATAAATGCATTCTTGCTCTTAGGATAAAGGTTGAGCTTATTTTTAAAGGTGGAAGGCAAGGATTCAACAGCCCCATATATCTGCCTCTTGTGCTCAGCGTGCCTCGCTCTCCCTGTCTGCAAATGGAAGGGGAAGCAAACCAGTCCTGTGTCGCACATCGCAGCACAGCCAGAGAGCTCCAACAGCAGTGTTACTTATGACACAATAATGTTATGAAAGATGGTAGTAGACTCCCCACTATACAAATGCATTTCTGAATAGCTTGGTTTTAGCACAAAACAAACCCACTTGCAGTGGGACTTGTTACTGGTTCTTTGTTTTGTCACGCATACAGGACCGCAGACACTGAAGGTTGTGCCAATGAGATGACAAATCAGTGCGATGATGCTTTGCAGCCTTAACTTCTCTGAGCAAAAAAAAACCTGGCACTACGTATTCACAGAATAATCTCTTTAGCACAAAAAGCAATTCAATATACCCATCCCTAGAGCACAAAGCACAATTACACCCCAAAATGGGAAGAAACAGCGCAACAGAGGTAAAATAACACTGATGATGATGACAATGGAGGCCCAGCACCCAGAAGCATCTGGCATCCCCTTTGTTGGGGTGTCTGGGAAAAAATTTCTAGGGAAACTACTTGGGATTTGGTACACCCCTGTTTGGAGGATGACACTCTCAGTCCACCCTGAAAGACTCATATCTGAAGTCCCCAGAAGCCAGGGGACTCTTCACAGCCAGTGTGACAGCAGCCATCAGCTCTCCTTTATGCATATTCTGATTTCACATTTAAGTAACCAGGCAATTCAGATTACAGGTTTCATTTGAGGAAATACATGACATGTCTTCTGGTTCCAAGAAGAGAAAAACTCCTCCTTCAAGGTTTTGAAGACATATTTTGCAGTGATCTAAAAACAGAAATGGACTTGCCAAAACAATGCAATTCCATTAATGTGCAGACCAACCAATTTATGTTTTGGTTTCCTTGTGCTTTTTATTTTTAAACAGCTGTTTCACTTGAGCAAGCTGAAGGAAAAATTATTTTGAACGATCTGTCGCAAACCAACCCCCTCTGACAGAACCGTGGTAATTCTAGAGATACTGAAAAAAAAAATAATAATCTGTGGGCATTCTCGGTTTGAAAAGCCATCTGTTTGCTTTGTAAAACTGGCTGTGAACATAATCCACTTAAGGAAAGAGTCAGCAAAATTGTGTCAACACCTTAACAAACTAAATACTGGATTGAAGCTAGAGTAAACTTCAAAAGTATGACTGCACTGAAACATTCTTCATAAGCCAGTCTTTGTGGTAATCTCTGTGCACAAAACAATCCTCTTTGCTCTTACAAACAAAGCATCTCTCTTCCAGAGATCACAGCAGTGCATGTCAGCATCTATCCATCTATCTTCCTTCTGCTGCAGATATCATCAGCCTTCCTGAACACGAATACTTGTGAGAAAGGTTAAACTCAACATTTGGCAGGACATTAAGCTACGCCAAAAGAGATTAATCAAGGGTTACACTTCAAGAAACAATCAAGAGGCCCATTTTAATTTAGAGTTAGGGGACATTAAGAGTAAGGTTTCATACACCTAACTACAACAAGCCATGGAATCTTAGCATAAATTAACATTACTGTAAAAATAATGCAGCTTGTCAAGCAAGCATGAGATTATGAGCTTTTACCTTGACAGGCTAATAGTACTGAGGAAACGGGAATCATCTAGCACAGCTTTAAGTACTGCTCAGTTCCAGTGACAACCTGTGAGAAGACTTCGGATGTGCTTGAGTAGCTCCAGGTAGACATTGGCACAACGGGCACAGCTGAATTTTGTAGATATTATTATTATTTTTATTTAAAATTCTTACAAAATCAAACTCCTGCATAGTTATCAGTAAAGATCACAGGTTCTTATATCCAGTGAAAAGCCAGAGCCTGATGTCAGACAAATGAAAGGAGAAGGTGGTTTAGGAAAGGAGCATCATTTTGTCCTTTTTTTTTTTTTTTTTTTAAAATACACAATGCATGTTATTTCCTTATGAATATAAATACACAGGTAGGTACCTGCACACACATTAATAATTATTATTTCTATTCTCATGCTTTCCAAGAAATTTTGTCCTTTATGTCATGATGCACTGCTAGCTTTGGGCTCTTACCATTACTGGGGCTCAGATGGTCAGAAAGGCAGGACACAAACCTCCCCAGGCTGCAGCTGGACACACACCAACCCTGGGGCTAACGGAGGACCCTGGGGGTCATGGCGCAGTCCAGTGAGACACAAGCACCTTGCTTTGCCACAACCTAAGCAGAAAACCCTTGGTTGTGTTTCCAGGGGGGTGGAATACTGTCTGTGAAGGCCATTTTGTAATCTGCTCCTTGTAAAAGCAGACAGTGCTTATCTCCAGGCAGACACACTCCCTGATGGCATATTATGGGAGTGTTCCTTTTCATTCCACAGGAGCTGAGTACACAAACAATAACAGAGGTCTCTATTCCTCCCCTGCTGTCCATGTCACATCACACTTGTGATATTACTGTTATTTTTTAGCTTTTTCTCAAAGAAACAAGCCCTTTATTATTTAATCACAAAGCAACATCCCCACTCTGGAGTACTTGGCTGAAAAAGCCAGACACAGCAAAATAGAACAACTGCAAAACAACGGCACTGATAATCAACTGAAGGACTTGGAAAGCACAAATGCCGGAGTGCAGTTGGGATATTCATGTACTCTGTATGAAGGCTGCATTTACTGCGAGAGGTGCATTCTTGAAGTGTCATAGTGGGAACTTCATTGTCTTTAATATTAATAAGGAGGCACACAATTAAACAACCATCCATGGCTTTGAAAATGTAATCCTGAAGAGGAAATCATGAATGAAATGATTAGTCTGCTATGTCAAACTTAAAAAGAGCAGATATCTTTGCAAGCCTTCTTCAAAGTCAAATGTGGGGACAGCAGATACGAATTCGACTATGATACAGCCATTTATTTTTGGATCAGGTTTCTAATCCAAAAGACAGGAGGAGGAAGAAGAACTGACAGAACAGTCTCCTGCAGTGAGGGTCATTCATATTCTCGTGGACACAGACAACAGCTGACTCCCCCAACCAGTGACCACACAATCACACTGCCTACTGGCAGACCAGCAGGAGGAAACTGCCCGAGGCAGAAGGCAGATACAGACATCGGGGATGAGACAGAACAGCCACAGCAGTGACACATCTCATCCTTCTTCTTCGCTTGATATTTGCATGAGTCTTAGAAGGGAAACCACACCAGCAGCCTCAAAAGCACTCACTCCCTTGCCAAGATACACAGCCGTAAGGCTGATACGTCCCAGCCACCAACCTCCTGCCAACAGCACCAACTGTAAGCTAATTCCTGTGTGAAGACCTCACAGGTGACTGAAAATACTGTTTCACAAAGCAGCCTCTCCTTTTGCAATTGTATAAGAACAACCCTAGCATTACTCCAGGTGGTTGGTAAAATTCTCATGAGCAACAGGGACTTGTCCAAAACAAGCAGTTCCCTGTACACCCAGAAGGGGCTCCCAGCAGTTTAAGTGGGAAAGTAGGCAGGAATCAGGACTATGTCCCCTCCACAGAGTCCTTATGACCCCAGCCTGACCTGAACACTCAGCATGCTCATCTATCAGCCCAGTCCTCTTCAAGTCATGTATCTAAGCATCCAATGGCTACGCAACTGCAAACTGGTACTCTGACCCAGGGGTGGAGCCTGATGCTAAAATCATGCATGTGGTGGAAGTGTACAAGAGATTCAAGTTACCTGAAATACAGTTTGGTCTGATTTATCTACTTACATTTGAGCTCCCAAACTAGACTGATCTACCATCAGCTGATTTTTGGGCTATCACATACAAGCCCCGAAACGTTTTAACTGATTTTGTCATTTTGGTCTCATTCCAAAGGTCTGAGTTGGAAGTAAAGATTAAACAAATGATCTACAAAATAGTCTGTAAAGGTGTTAAGAATTAGCCTGACTAGTTTTCTAGCAGGCTGGTGACAGACCATAGTAGCCAGTGCAGTACAAGGTAGTGACGTGAGCAGCTGGGCAGAGGGAATGCCAGATATGGTAGTGCCTCAAAAATTATCTGGGGTGTTCTCCAGCTGTTGTAAAGGTGCAATTAAAATCTAAATGACAGTGCTTGATATCAAGAGGCAGTTCCTTTGGCAGCGCACTGGGCAAGGCTCTGTAATTCACTACAAAACTGCCAATCCACAACTTGTATATTTCCAAATTGTGCAACACAGCCCAAATGCAGACTTTGAGGACAGCCTGGGCGGCGAAAATTAGCAAAACTCCACTGTGACATAAGAATCATAGAATCACTCAGGTTGGAAAAGACTTAAAGATCATCAAGTCCAACCATGATCTAACCATACTGCCCTAACTCTAACAACCCTCTGCTAAATCATGTCCCTGAGCACCACATCCAAGTGGTTCTTAAACACATCCAGGGACGATGACTCAACCATGTCCCTGGGGGGCCTATTCCAGTGCTTAACAGTCTTTCTGTAAAGTTTTCCCTGATATGCAACCTAAATTTACCCTGGCATAACTTGAGGCCATTTCCCCTCGTCCTGTTGCCAAGGAGAAGAGACCAGCACCGCTCTCACTGTAGGCACCTTTCAGATACTGGAAGAGAGCAATAAGGTCTCCCCTTAGCCTCCTCTTCCCCAGACTAAACAGCCCCAGTTCCCTCAGTCTCTCCTCGTAGGCCACATTCTCCAAGCCCTTCACAAGCCTTGTTTCCATTCTCCGGACCTGCTCCAGCACCTCCATGTCCTTTCTGTACCAAGGCACCCAAAACTGAACACAGTACTCAAGGTGAGGCCTCACCAGTGCCGAGTACAGGGGCAGGATGACTTCCCTGGTCCTGCTCACCACACCATTCCTGATACAAACCAGGAAGCCAACGGCCTTCTTGGCCACCCAGGCACACTGCTGGCTCATATTCAGCCGACTGTCCATCGGTACACCAAGGTCCCTTTCCATCAGGCAGCTTTACAGCCACTCCTCCCTAAGCCTGTAGGGTTGTCTGGGGTCGCTGTGACCAAAACGCAGGACACTTTGCCCTATTGACACTCATAGTTTGCCTTGGCCCATCGATCCAGTCTATCCAGGTCCCCCTCTGTAGTGCCTTACTTTCCTCCAGCAGATCAAGGTGTGGTCTGCTTACTGTGAGTGCACTCAATCTCCTGATCAAGATCATTGATAAGGATGTTAAATAGGAGTGGCCCCAGTACCAAGCCCTGAGGGACACCGCTCGTGATTGGCCACCAACTGGATTTAACTCCACTCACCACAACTTTTTGAGCCCAGCCATCCAGCCAGTGTTTAACCCAGCAGAGTGTAAGCCCATCCAAACCATCTTCTCCATGAGGATGCTGTGGGGGACAGCGTCAAAGGCTTTACTGAAGTCCAGGCAGACCACATTGACAGCCTTACCTTCATCCACTAAGCAGGTCATTTTGTCATAGGATAAAATCAAGTTTGTCAGACAGGATCTACCATTTGTACACCCATGTGTTTGTAATTCTCTTACATGATTTGCTTAATGCAATAAAGGAGAAGGTCCTATGTGGCCAAATTGCCACACAGTCAGGTGCTCTCTCAAAGACTGCTGGTCCTAGACCAAAGCCTGAGACATCAACATCAAGCATTTTCCTGAACAACAAAGCAGGAAAAGCATTCAAAGCTGTTATGTTCCCTATTGATCTTTAAACAGAGCTCTCCACTGAAATCTATGGCCTCTTGCAAATCAGTGGCACTGTACAGCTACTAGCCTATTCCTTCATGCAAACATTTTATGAAAAAAAGAGGTGAGCATTTATTTTCATTTAAAAAAAAAAAAAAAAAAGCCTCTTGGTTCTCTCTCATCTGGGCATTCCAATTAAATTACCTTATACGAGGTTGTCAAAGCCAATGAATGTGAGCACTGACTGTACCAGTGCTGCAGCAGCAATTTGCTTTCAGAAATGATGGCATTAATTTGAAGTTAGCAATATGCTGAGCAGTTCAACTGTTTGAGCATCTTCCAGGCACTGTCTCTTGCAGATTGCTTCCATGCACAGGCACAGATGTATGGACTGTGGCTGTCAATCCCTCCTTGCTCGGAGCCTGCCTTTTTTCTGGTGATAACTTTGAAACTGAAGGGCTGGCTGGAAGTCCCAGAGTGCACAATCAGTACCAAGAAAACCTCATATTATTAAAGAAATTGGGATATTATTTTAGATACGCAGTCTTGAGATGGAAGTCTAAGCATATGTCTAAATTTGTGTTGGTCCTCCTCCTGTCACAAAAACAAGCTCCTCACACGTACTAGCACCAGCTAATAACTCTAGTAAAGTCTGGAGAGAGTCAGCAAAAACAAAAGAAGGGGAGAAAATGAGGCCACAAGGGCTGAATTCTCTTGCATTTCATTTTTCTAAATAAAAGGATCAGATACAGTAAAATACACATTTTGCAGCTCACAGAACTCCTGTGCAAGACAAGCTCTTAACAAAACACTAGGCTGGAAATAGCTGGCACTCCCCCACCTCCCTGCTCCCCCATGCTCTCTGCATTGTCACACTGTCTGCAAATCACATTTAATGCTGAAATCACGTCCTTCGTCACAAATGTTGACACCAAACATCCATTAAATACATCAGGAACTGGAAAGGCTTTACTGGCCTTCTCACATGTGGACTGAACAATGGGTACCTGTGCTGGTTTGGCATTTGGGCTGTTTTGTGTTTGCTTTTTCGGGTTTTGGAAAGAAGGTTTTTAAGAGGAGATGCAGCAAAAATAGTGCCTGCTCACCCTAGATAGCTGCTTAGGGCAAATAGCTAGAAAAATACCTGCAGCTGTGCTTCCAGCTAGCTGAAACAATCTCATTAAGGTGAAATGAGATTCAGAATGCAGTTCCCAGACAGGTAATGGAGCATTCTTATTTGAGGCCTGCTCCTACAAACAGCTCCTTACATTCTCATCTGATTGCCACAAGCATTGATTTCTTAGGAACTGTATGGTTTGCAGACCCACTGTTCCGGTGTCTGGCAAACATCACCCACTGACTGAGCTGTGGGAATTACAGAAACTGCCAGAGTTTCTGTACAGGGGACATGAAACCCTCTCTGTACTTCACCTGAGGTGCTCTGGGAAGCCTGTCTGTAACCTGCTCCGAAACAGCACAGATGACAAAGGATTTTACACTGAAGCAGAAAGCCTTAAGCTGAAACAACAAATTCCAGATCACATGAAAGGTAAGGGGAGTGGAGGAGAATCTAATGGCTAGGAGGAAACAGGTTTTGTAAAGACAACATGGTAAATGCTCTGATCCACCTGATCCTTGCCAGCTCAGACGTTAGTCCTCTGAAGTCAAAGGCCAGTTTGCCAGTGACCTCAGTAAAAGCAGAACCAAGCTATCTCCTCCACTCACTTTCCACCAGGCAGAGGTCAGAAGGCTGCTATCTGCCAGCATCTGTGGGACCTGTGCGCAACACAGCTTGTTTGCCTTGGGAGAATCCCAGTTTGTCCCTTCCAGCGCAGATGTGAAACCAAGTACAAACAAGAGTGCATAAGGTTATTTTTGTAAAAAGCACACTGACCCGGGGGGTAAACAGCTACTGAAATAAAGTGACTGTGAAGGAAGAAGAAAATCAGGAGAGGTCAGACACAAGATGTGAGAACTTTCTGTGAAAGATGAAAATGTAGGCAAAAAGCAAATCAAGTGAGCCAAGCATAAAAAACAATGGTACAAGATTATAGTATTAGTTTACACACTCATTCCGCCAAAATGTCAGTGAGGAAATCAAACAATTTCCAATCCACTACAATGCCATGCCACTGAAAACAAGATGCTTTCAGCAAAATTTAACTCAACTTTTAAGCCCATTACAGAGAACGTTAACACCTTCCAAGTTTACTTGGGTGAGAGCTGAAGAACTTGCACGGGGGAAATTTATGTTCTCCAATCTCAGATCACCAAGTCACCCTGAAGTAAGTTGTCCATACACGGATGCTGCCAGGTGCTTCCAGACTCAATTCATTCATCTCTCACTGCTAAAACTGGGCCCCTTTAACTGAGCTGTGCAACTTCCACCACCTTCATCACTGCTAGAAAATGTAAACCAGGGCTGGAGGACACAAACTCATGATCACAAGTACACACTGTTTTAACAGCTCATCTGTGTTTTGTTCAGCAAAGCAAAAGGTGATTAGATTATGAACCTCAGTTGAGTCCTACATTTATCACTAGTTGCCAGACAAGACTGTAAGATCACTGTCTAAGAAATGAAGACAGTAGGGACATCCAGAGTAAGCTGAGGGCAACCACCTTTGTGAATGATCTTTGGAGACCTCCTCATGTTACTCATAGAGATGGCCTGAAGAAGTTAGAGTCAAAATTAAATCCAGATGCCCAGCGCAGAGATCCATCCCAAAGGAAACTACACAAATACATGTCTGTTCCAGGTGCTGTTTCATCACCTTCTGGCCCTCCTCCTCTCTGCTGCTTGGTACCCCAGCATGACCAGTCCCCATGCACTAAGGCACAGGAGTCCAGGTGATACCAGGAGAGAACATGCAGAGCACTTAACTGTCATTATTGTCACTGCTAATTCTGTCAACTCAGAGTAAGTCACAATGCATCTGGAATGCGTCTTGCCAACATGGAACCTGTTTCTGACCTGTAAAATGGAGGAGACCGGGCACGGAGCTTTTTAATTTACTCCTTTAACGCTGACTGATGAGTCTCTTTAGTCTGCTCTCATACGTACACAGCTAGACATAAGTAATGCCATCTTTTTGTAATCTAAAAATAAATAGAAGCTGCCACAGCAACAGAGTCTCTGCTTTTGTCTCAGCTTTTCTCACGAAATGCATCCCATAGGATCCTCTGAAGTGGGAAATTACCCGGACCTGGGAATCGATCCATAGGAGATGGAATCAACTTTGGATCCAGTAGGGCTAATTATCTCGCACTTTATTTCCAATGACTGTATTAGGTTAGATGCTACGCTTTTTTAAAAAAATATTATTATTATTTAACTTAGAGGGTGGTGCAGCAGTGGCACAGGTTACCTAGAGAAGCTGTGGATGTGCCATTTGCTGGAGGTATTCAAGGCCAGGTTGGACAAGGCCATGGACAGCCATATCTGGTGGGTGGCATCCTGCCCATAGCAGGAGGCTGGAACTAAATGATCTGTAAGGTTCCCTCCAACCTAAGCCATTCTGTGATCTAGAAAAAAGGGGAAAAAAAAAAAAAAAAGAAAACTGCAGTTGTCAAGGATATGACAACTACAAGGATACAAAAGATCATGGTTTTCCAATCTGTTGTTCCTAGAGTAAAGCTTACTTCCACCTGCAAGCACTTCAGTCTCTGACTCTTCAAGCAACTGCTGCACAGCATCTGCACAGATTTTTTTGATCACCTGCCACGGTTAGGGCTTACAGGATCTAACAAGGTCACTGTGATGAACAACCACAAAGCAACACCTGATCTTGCAGAATACCCTTGACACAGTTCGTGGCTATTAACTAATCACCCAAGTCCACCCTGCAGATCCACATTGCCAATAAATGCGTATGTCAGCATGGAAGTCTTTACTCAACAACCAGTGATTAGACTTAAAAAATAAATCAATATCACCACTGAGCTAAGTGTCACCACTTCATTAACCACAGATCTCAGAATATATTAGCAATGTGGATGAATATTTTCTAATTTCTATGTAAGGAGGCAGAAAATTGAAGATGGGCTGGTACAATGACTTGGAAAAGGTCACACAAGCAAGTCACTGCCTACTGGATTCAGAATTCAGCTCTCTTGGCTCCTGCACTCATGTAAATGCAGAACAAGTCACAAAGGTGATCCTGCTAGCAGTGGAATCATACATGTTCCAACAAATGCAGAGAGAATTTCTGTGTATGCCCAGGAGGGAGGAAGGAAGGGCTTGTTTTTCATAAAGAGGTATGCTATCCCCCATCTTCAGTAAAACAGTTATTAAGTACGTTACCAGATGTGACTGAGGTCACTGATAGCCAGAGAAAACCAAGCACCTCAGCAACAGAAGAAGAGGAAGTTTCAATGGAGCAAATGGCAGCTTTCATCACCTCCTGAGACCCCTCTAGAATCAGCTTCATTTAGACACTCATTCCCCCCGGGAGCACGGTTTTGTAGACAGTATCATGCAATTCACCTAACAAAAGGGGCAGTCAACTTTGCATCATTCATACAAAGATATGTGATCTGCAGCCAGGAACTCAAGATACACACAACAAAGGCAGTTTTAAAAATACGTTAACTTTCTGGCACACACCAAAGATTACAATAAACCACAGCTGTTGCCAAAGAACTATATTCTTGAGTCTTAACAGTAAGCAAACACTGGAGAAAGAGCAATGTGTAAGTCTTGTATGGCCCTTCCCCATGTACTAATCACTACTCCACCTCCCTCTGATACTCAACAACCTTGCACAAAATCAGGCAAATTAACTGTGGCTGGAGGCTTCTAGCAGCAGCTCCCACCTGCCCTTTCCCGGATGGCCAACCACGAGACAGCCTTCTCCTCACACCCTGGCTGCCTAAAGAAGCTCCCCCACAGCTCACAGCCCCATGTCTAAATAAAGCAGTGAATTTAACAGCTTAGGAACACAACCACTTGGGGTAAAAATCTTCCCAGAGCCCTGTGGTTTATTCTACCTCAGGCAAGGAACTGAGCTGATGCAGGTTAGCTCCATGTTTACAGAAAAACAAAGAGAGCTTTTCTACCTGCCTTTCTTAGCTCTGAAGCTATCCCAGCTCTGCTAGACCTTTATCAGGATGCATGATGCTGATTTGCAATGGCATTCAACAATTTAAAACACAACAAAGGCAAAACACCCTGCCAGGCACCGTCAGTCTCATCTCTGCATAGAGCAGAAACAGCAACGTGTGTCAGCTGGGAGGGACAAGATCAGCCCAGCAAAAGCAAATCCTCAGTTGTAATGTGAACTTCCTAAATTCACATTAAAATAGAATTAAAAGATTAAAATAGAAACAAAGTCATTTAAAAATGTAACACATTCTTTCAATAACAAATAACCATGCAACTGAATCTCTCTTGCCATATATTATTTAAGAGGTATCAGGAATCCTCTCAGTTGCATAGAGAACTGAAGATTCCTAAGCAGTACTCAGTGCTCACACTGTTACAAATGAATCTAACCAATTATGTCCAAGAAGAAATGCTCCATTTGATGCATCTCAGCACAGGAAAAATATCCATTGCTTAACTGGCCACCCTGAAACAAAATCAACAGTATGTAGGAGAGCAAAGAAGGAGACCACCAACTTCTTCACTGTTATGAATCATCATTCAGGCAAGGTACTATAGGACACTGCAGTCTTCAACACATCAGAGGCAGCCACTCATTTCTTTTAATTATTTGTCAGTTCAGTCATCTGTTAGCAACAGATCAAAGGATGAAACGTGCAAATTTCTGCTAGAACTTTTACTTTCACTACAGCCCTTTTAATTCTGAATGAGGTCATGTTGTCAGATCAGCACACATTCCACGTCAGACACTTCCACGTCTTCCAGGCTGTGTTAATTAACTCCACCTCTGGGTGAGGCAGCCTTTGATATCCTGTATATTTGATGTCTCGAATGGAAATGGCAACAGTGCAGGGGAGGCGACGGAGGAAGAAGTTGCTGAAGTTTCCTGCTCCACTTGAGTTCCTGCCTTCACTACCTCCTTTAAAGGATGGTAGATGATATTGACCTAGACTGACACAAGCTTCCTTCAGCAAGGAAACCTCTACAAATGCTATTCCAGTCAGTCACTACCTGTTTTTTCTTGTTTGCTTTTTCCTTATGACAACCTGTTTTCATGCTCAATTCTGTTCAGGCACGCATATGTGCTGCAGCAGCTCTTGAAACTGTATCTGTTGATTTTTCAAATACCCTCCTCATAAGCGATAACCTTGTTGATAACCAGTGGCAACCAGTACTCACAGCACAAGCTCTGTTTCTATTTCACACGCTGCCACTTGACCACTATTGATTACTAATGCCAGTTACTCAGTCTTTGGACAGGATGACCTACAAATGTGACAGAAGTTGGCCTTCACACCTGGGTACTAACAACAATGACAGGTTTGCAGAGAACAAAGCCTGCAGCAGCTGCAGCACAGGGCAGAGCAGTGCCAGCTCCCACATGCAGCCACCCCATGGGGTGTCAATGTGAGTCTGCAGCAACAAGCTCACATGAAACAGAGTGCAACGAGACAGCTTCTGAGCCAGGACATGTCTAGTCCAGGTCAAGGATGGGGGGAGTCTGACACATGGGTATAACAGACAGCATGGTGGTGAGCAGCACCACATGCAATTTAATACACATATGTTTATAAACATAAAAATATAAATGGAGTTCTCAGCGTGCCAACTCCCTGCTCGGGGGCGGGGGGTCCTGCCTGTACCACTGAGGTGCCCATGGCATGAGGGGCACCAGGCACAGCAACCCTGCAGGTCCCAGCCCTGCCTCCTGCCACCACCATCATGGCAGCACGATGCACCTTGTTCCACTTAGCATCCACAGCTTCTGGCAATTTGTCATGTCACTGTAAACAAAAGGTGCCTTGTAAGACTGCTTGCCACTTCTCTCTGGCTTACCTTAAGCAAACACAAGAAAACCAGGCAAAGTGAAGACATCACTGGAGGCATTTTGTATCATCTTTTACTGCCCCGATCTGTGCTTGTCTCAGTGTTACTGCTGTTCTGCATGAATGTTTGACGGCTTCTTACACTGCCTGATCTGAATGCCTGGGTCATTGCTTCTGGCCAGCTAACAAAGCACTGCTACCATGTCAGTAGTGGATAAGACCCCAGGAAATAACTGACTAACATTGGATGAAGTCTCTCTTTTTTGACAAACCATGCCTATTTGAAAGCCACGTTCATCTTGGTATCCTGACATATATCTTTAGAAATTCAAGGTGTCACGAAGAAGCCAGAGCTGTGAACCCCTGGCAGTTGTTGCTCTCCATTCCCCTCTCAGTCTCTTCCCTTGCCACCATTTGGTACCTGCAGATTTAAGATCCCCTGGATGGCCTTCATATATATTTTAAACATGTGAATATTTATGTCTTGAAATTTAATTTGATCAAGAAAATAGGCCTGGTCAGAAACACCATTAGCGCTTCCAAAGCTCACACAGAGCAGCTGGGTACCCTGAGAGACCACACATTACTTGTCTGAGACTGCTAACTACATCCTCCCCAGAGCAATGCTCCTGCACCATGGCTGACAGCCAAGAAGAACAGGATATTCAAGCTGATTAACCAGTACTGCTTAGAGACTGGGATTACAATCCTTTTACACTGATGCACATTGTTCAAGTAACCTGAAAAGTTTGCAGATGCAACTGACAAATTCCACCAAGATCCCACTGTCTTGGTGCTCAGCAGGTGCATTCCTACTTTCAAGTTTGGACAAGAAATGCAGAAGGTGGTACTGTGAGCAGAACAAGGGAGAGCTCAGGGCAGCATTTACCAAGCTAATCAGCAGAGAATAGCATCCTGCTGAATACAAGAAGGATCCACCTACCTAGTAATTACGTGATTTAGGTCTGTTGGTCTACAAAATATGCTGATTAAAACAGCTTTGTGTGGAATTCACACACTGTTATATCTCTATCTTGTAACTCAGTATCATTGAAAGGTCTCTAAATCCCTATCCCAGAAAAATTATAAAACACCACGCAGAAGGCACAGGTGTGCCCCAAGAGTCAAGGGAGGCTTTGTCTCCTGAAACCTGCAGCCTCCACCATACTTGCCACCATCTTCAGGCCACACGAAGGGCCCAGAAATGAAATGTTCTCCCGTTCTGTTCTTCTAAGCTCCTTACATGGTCAGCAAGCAGCGACTTAAGCAACTTTGTCCTTCCTGACCTTTCTCTTCACTTTTAAATAAAATGAATCTAGTTAAGCAGACTGGTACTCACAAGAATAAGTGGATGTTCACTAGGCTTGGACCTTCATCTTCTCTTTAGCACCTTCTCGGTCGACCTTTTCATGTTATTTTTTTCCCTCTCTGGAAAATGAGTCTTCTGAGTAACCACTTTCAAAACATATTGATCTAGGGAGATCTGTAGATGAGTAAACATGGCACAATATACCCAGCCCTGCATCTGAAGGGAGGTGTGAACGCTCCATACCACACAGACCACTCCTGCCACACTGCTCGTGCAGGACTATCACTGTCACAAGGCGACAGCAAATCAGAAGAATTTGTTGCTGAGCCACTACAGTACGCACTGCATCTATTTTTGCCGTTTTGCAGACTGAGTACCAAGGTTCTCAGGTTCCCAGAGAAGTGCTGGGAAGAGCAAGGACAGCAGATATGAGGATACTTTGGGAAGAGGCAAAGGCATGACTGACTTACAGGGGGAAAGAAAAAAATACACGGTGCATGGAACGCAGTAGCTTTGCAGGTACTTGTGAGTTCACTATGTTCTAGCTTAAGACCAACAGAGCATAAACTCTCACACAAATCTTCTGGCAACAGTTGCATGGCAAGAGGTAGAATACATTGCTACAGTCATGTCTTCTTGAAAATGCTGCGCTGCTCCGGGGTCTTCTGCAGCATGACGAGCAGCAAAGCCATAGTTCCTACCTAACTATAGGAAAAAAGACCTGTGTGAAAACAAGCACATCTTAATTACTAGATGGTTCCAGAGTACTGTACAACTCACACTAAAAACAGTGCCATACTGTGATACAATAACCATGTGAAAGGACCTTGTTCTTCCAAAGGATTCAGCAGCAGCTCTTCGCGTGGTACCATTGTAAGGATCCTCAACTTATAATCACTGTCAGGTACATTGCTTGTCTTCCTAAAGAAAATTGATACCTCGTTATAGATGTGAAGTTCAGTTCAGTTGAAGCAAAGCCTGGTGAGAATTCATCTGTTTGCATGTACATATTTCAGAAATCTGTCTTTTACTTGTCCAAGAAGCCTTGAGGTGCCCACTTGGGGTTCTGCCACCCAAATGAGATGTCTGGATGCTGCAGGTCTCCAGTTACCAAGGGCTGATTACTCCATTGTAACAAATAACTGTGATAAAGAAGCATTAGTGGAAACGGTGGTCTAGAACTGGAACTTGTGTAGTTTCACTGCGTAACACTGCTACATCTGAGCCAATGTATTGGTGATGACTACATCATAAATTTGAGGATTTCTCCCTCAAAGAGTGACTTGCATTAGCAATTTAATAACTGCATGCCTTCTGCACAAAGCAACCTTTCTCTTTATAAATCTAATCAGCAGTAATTTACACAGTAATAAGTGCAAGATAACTTGGAGATGAACTGATGGACAGGTGGTTAAATGATCCCTGAAAATTTAACCACTTGATGTCTTGTAGTCAGGTCCTAATAATACACGCTAATAAGAATACAATTACAGCACTAGGAGCAAAACCCTATCACAGACAGCAAAATATTTATAAAACATGAACACATTCCAGAGCAGAGATCAAACTCAAACATTTGTTTTTCTCCTCTTTTTTTTGGATCAAAACAGTAAATG
This sequence comes from Centrocercus urophasianus, assembly GCF_019232065.1. NCBI lineage: Eukaryota > Metazoa > Chordata > Aves > Galliformes > Phasianidae > Centrocercus > Centrocercus urophasianus. The sequence continues at coordinate 9,915,637 of NW_024884756.1, forward strand.
CCACTTTGTCTTCTCATGGCTTGTCTATAAATCAGTCTGCATGCAGATAAGTTGACTAATCAGACAGTTACCATCAACACAAAGGCAGGTATTTGGGGACATTATTGCTGGACTGTGTACGTGCTGATCATGAACGCCCAGGAAAACACATTTGCACACATAACACATCCATGTGAGAGCACTAAATCTGAACACACACAACACACACAAATCTCGTGGACTTGGGCACTCTGGTGGATCCCAGTTTCCATGCCTAAGCAAATACCTCCATGGCACATTCACCTCAGCAAGGGAGTAGTTTTGAAGGCTACATTTCACAGAATCACAGAATTGTAGGGGTTGGAAGGGACCACCAGAGATCATTGAGTCCAACCCCCCTGCCAAAGCAGGTTCCCTACAGCAGGTCGCACAGGTAGGCATCCAGGCAGGTCTTGAACATCTCCAGAGAAGGAGACTCCACCACCTCCCTGGGCAGCCTGTTCCAGTGCTCCGTCACCTCACTGTAAAGAAGTTCTTGCGCACATTTGTGCGGAACTTCCTATGCTGCAGTTTCCGGCCGTTTCCCCTTGTCCTGTCTCCACTGTCTCACTGGCCTCACCATTCTGCCCCCCAAGTACATTTCCCCCCCAAGTACATTTCCCCCCCTTCTCTCCTCCAAGCTGAGCAGTTTGGCAGGGTCATTGGGTAATACCACAGCTCACATGAGGTGATAAACAGAACTTTCTTGCTACCTCTGCACTTTAGTGGTACTTAAGTACAAAAGAAAAACAGAAATAGAGGTGCACAGAAATAAAAATGAAAGCGAGGCTACATTTGAGATTATAATGACTAATTATGCTGTGAGAAAATGACTTTTCTACCTACTGTAATTACACTGTGCTTCTCAATATTACCAACTGCGTGTGTAATGCTACTTTACACACCATGGGTCCAAATAGAAAGACATAACATTTTATTAATAAACATCAGGAACTGACTTATTAGATAGGCATAGAGTTGTAATGTCCCTGTTCTTAGCAATATCTCCAATAATCTCTATGTTCTGGTAAATAGCTTGTCCTTCTGATGATGGGTGTTTCTAATCCATAATCATGTTTATATAAACTAAAGAAGAAAATAACATTGTTTTGACTCGCCCTCATTACATACCTCCCAAAAAATAACCCGGGTATTTTGAAACATGAAGAATGCTTGCAGTTGTGATTTTTGTAAAAAGTAATTTTATTTTACACTCCGTTACTATTTCATGATTTGGCCTGGAGCATTTTCTTTTACTGCATCCCCTCTTTGAATTCAAAGCTCACCTACTGCAATGAATATTTATAAATAACACATTAATTAAATGTGCGTTTCCTTCACTAGCCTAGGAAGACTATTAATCATTTGGTGAGCATGCAAGCACAACAGCTATTACTGCTCATGGGCACAAACATGCAGGAAAAGCAGACTACTGCTGCGTAACATAACTGTCTCCAACAACCCTGAGCACGTGAAGAAGCTTCCTCCCAGAGACGTTTTGCCTTTCTCTCACCTCGCCCAGTGATGATTCATCTGATGCATTTGCTAGATACTGCAGGCTGTTTTTCTTTTCTTACCTCTATGCCAACAGCTAGTGAAATGCATTCGTAGTGACCACCCTGAGAATGGGCATGCAGACAACACCCTGCTTTACTGCGGAAAGGTTTGCTGGTCTCTCCTCATCAACACCTCCCCTGAGAGCTCTCACCAGCACACCGCGGAGAGTAAGTGCCAAACACAAGATGCAGCTGTAACCAGCAATTAGGTTTGTTAGGGGCAGGGTTACTGAAATACAGTATTTTTTAATAGAACCAAAGAAGTTTTAAAAAAAAAAGAAAAGGAACAATCACCAACTGCTTTTTATCAAACATCTGAGGTACAAACATGTTCATCTTTGCCTCGTGGCACTGCTGAATCAAAATTCAGTCAGAATGAAAAGGTGTTTCATGCACTCTTCTATCGACAGTAGCTGCAACCAACATGGTTGGCACCTTAATGTGTAAGTAAACAAACCCAAGAGGCTGTGGCTTAAAAACTATGTACAATTTATTCTTTTACCTTGACTAAATGTTCATAATGTTCTTTGATACATGACAGTATGTAGTAGGCAGCAAATAATTTTCATGGGAAATGCTTCCCTGATACCCGACTCATATCTTCATTAATCACAGATCATCTGAGAGATCTGAACTTCTAAATTGACAAGCATCTAAAAATGCATAAGTTTAGAGTAGCCCTGGCTGTGGGAACAGTGACTCAATGCGAGGGATTTATTTTACCTAAGACAGCTAAAGGCATTCAGAATGATGTACACAATTGCCTAGCGCTTTTTTTTGTTCTCTGTAGCTACTCACCTTAATTATACTGTGTGGAAAAGGTCAGTCCCTTCCATCATGTTTGAACTGACTGCCTTTTCTCTTCATCAGAGGTTCTATTAACTGTACCTATGCTGACTCCGTTGCCCTTTTTCCTCCCTCTCTCACAGTTAATCAACATACACATTAACCACAGGTGTCCCTCAAATCTTCTAACTTTTCCTTCATACCACGACCCTCTCCCACCCATTTTTGTCCCTCAGCATCTCTATTCCCAATTCCTTTTTGTTAGTGCTCTTTCTATCTCAAAGAAGCAGAGGCCTGCCACCTCCTGCTGCTCTTGCTGCTGCTGTTGCACATCATGTTTCAATGTCTGTTTGATTGGTAAAGTCATAGCGATTCCCTCTGAAAGGTGCTAGGGGGCTAGAGACAGGGCAACCCACCTACTGGGAGCCGGAGGGAGCGAGTGGCAGGGAGGGAGCAAGGGGACATGAGTGAACAAAGTGTGATCTAGCAGAGCAAGGTGGGAAATGAGGCTGTGAAGCAAGGTGTGAGCTGAATGCTAACAATCTGAATGCTTGGCTGGGTTCCTCTCGTTGCCTTTGATGGAGCTACACCAGATCCTCTCCTCTTTCCATCTGTCCTGGGGCAACTTCACCCAGGCCCAGATGTTCAACACTGGCAGCTGTAAATTGCCATGGCAGCTGGAACTGTCACTAAAGCCTGGAGAGCAAAGTGCTCACTGCACAGCATGGCAATATGCAGCCAGAATGGAGGCTCTTTTTGCCACTCAGATGGTGCCCCACTTTTGAAACTCATCTCTGACATCTGCAGGATCTACAGTACTTGTTGTGTGTTTTTTTCCATCACAGCCTACCCCATTGCCCACCTTTCCCAAGAGACACTCTTGTCCTCATATTACAAATGAAGTGTGTAAAACCCAGCGCCAGGTCACATACAGGGTGTGTGAAGGCAGAACAGGGAAATGAAACAGGGTCTGTGAGCACACAAACTCTTGAGCTATCTTTTCTCCTTTGTAAAGGCTTACATAAATCCCCCTTCACAACTTCCAAACCACCGTTGTGATTAAATATATACAAAATGCTCAGTAATTGGGAGTGACAAGCTAAAAAGACCAAAGATCTGTTAACAGGAGGCACAAGGCAGTGTTTTATGTGCTTACCTTCAGCACTGTGATATTCCATGCAAAGCTTTCAATGGCTTTGCTTAATTTTCTTCCTTTCAAACCTTCCTTTGTCCCGAGGTTATGAAGCTCTTCATGGAATTCCATCCCTAAAAAAAAACCACCAGATCATTGCATCATCCTCTGTATGACAGCATTTTTCTCCTCACAGCTGGCACTTCCTACATCCTGTTTCCATGTTCCCCCTTTCTTCCCCATCGGAACACCATGCCTGGAGAGAACCTTCCAGAACAGCAGTGTTACATACAACCTTGCACACCCCTTGTTCCCATTTAAACACTCCTCCAGTGCTTCTGCTTGCAGTCTGCATTGCTGAAATACTGTGATAAAAGGTGATTGTTTGTCCCTCTCCTTCAATGGATGATTGTGCCCTGGGAGGCAATCTGGCAAATGTGGAAGATACCTGTGCAACACAGAAAGACAGGCTCACGTGCACAGCTTCTTATTAATCTTAATCACAGTCATAAAGAAAAACCATTGTACTCCACAATGACAATTTCATGAATATACACCGCCAATGGTAGGATTGCTGCTCCTGCAGCCTGTTGAATGGAGACTTCCAACCATAGCCCTGGCCACTGTGACATTTCATTGCTGGATACTAGAACTGCAGAAATCCAGGAGTAGATTAAAAACCTTTGAGTCCAACTAGCTCACCAATTCTATGAGATTTGCACAGTGTTTGCAAACATTCCTCTGAGGTTACTGAGAATGAAGAGAAAAAGGAGAAAGAGCTCCTTGTGTTCCATTAATTTTTACTTTACGAAGGCCTAATTGGCACTAAATCACTCCAAAACATCTGAAGCCCATTCTGGCTGAAGAAAGCGAGGTGGATCTCCAGTTCAATCTCCAGTTTCATAGCTCTCCCTCCCCTAGTGTTTTAAGGCAAACATCACTCACAAGTTTAAGCTTTGTTGAAATTACATCAAAGAAACCCTCACTGACACCTGACAAAGAGCACCTGAACAGAGCAGTTGTTTTATCAAGGTTGCTGAACGAGAGAGACCCTGATGCCCTGAGGCAGGCTTGTAATCAGCATCAACCTGCCCAAAGCTCTTCTGGAAAACTGGCAACAGAATTCCTCTTGCCCTGCACTGAATCCGGAGGCGGCTGCGCCACAACTTGAGAAATACTGAGGGAGTTCAACCTCGCACAATGCAAGGTTTATCTACAGTTTATTGTCCAGAATGTCACTCACTCACTAGTTTTCCTTGTGTTACAAAAAGATAACAAAGCTCCTGCAATGCTTCCTTTGGAAAACAGTTTAGATAATTGTACCTTAAGCAAGATTCCCCTGTAAGCTGCCTCACACCAACAGAGTTACAAATCACTTGAATAAGAGAAAGAAAATAGACAGGTGACTTGCTTTGTCCACTGAAGAACTAAGAAAGGTCTACAGTGCTCAGTTTCACTTAGACAGCCCTGCCTCTGAATCATAGAATTGCTCAGGTTGGAAAAGACCTTCAAGATCATCAAGTCCAACCTCAACCTAGCCATACTTAACCAGCCTTTCAACTTACTTCAAGCTGTATTCTGCTATGAGGATTAGCCTGAAGTCCCATTCAGCATCTTGAACCATTTGAAGGCCCAGAAAACAAGACTGCAAAATACTGCCAGTTTATGTAGTGCACGTTATTTTTCACCCAAAACTTACTTCCTCAGCTGATGACTGGAGACAGTGCTGCCCCACATAGAAGCAGCTGCTAATATCTGTTGGGCTGCGGGAAGGAGCATCAGTGAAGAAGCATCAAACACACACGAAAAATAAATAAATAGAACAACAAATCAGCAGCTTGAGAAGTCATTTGGAGTCCTGTGGCACAGGGAGCCTGGGTCAAACCAGGCTGGGAATGCACTTGCTAAGGGAGTAGGATTGAGCTGAGGTTGGTGAAGGATAATGCTGAAGGCAATTTTACTTCTAACATCTCATAACAGCAGGAGCCAAGGCACAACCAAGATGAAGCCCTTCAAATTCAGGAAGATGTACCACCTCTCCTCCATTTGCTATCACAGCTCTGGCCACTGCTTCAGAGTTCTGAATTTCAAAGAACAAAGACTGGGTTCCACCTTGCTCTTGTAACACTTAAAAATAAGTTAAATACGATTACTGAAACAGTTTTCAAGTTTCCTTCAATTAAAAAGATGGGTTTAAAAAGATGAATTAAAGCATTTACTACAAAGCACCAGTTTCATTCATTATTTACATTCAGTAGAAGCAAATGGGTGTAGATTGTTTCATTTGCCAAATCAAAAAATAACTACTGGAAAAACCAGTACTTGGAATTGTTGTGGCCCTAGAAAACTATGCCTGAGACCACGAATCAGATGCAGTAGCTAATGTTTTTGCATTACTGAACTTAGAGGCTCACTGCAGGTTATAAAAGGTGCAGCTATGCAACTAAATTGACTGAAAGCAGATTTTATTTCCTCAGTGTAAACCCATAAATTCACTGCATGAATTTATTCAGCATGGCTTCTGATACATGAAAGCTGATGGATTTAGTTGTAGAGGATTAAGATCTTAACACTGCCTAATGTGGACTCTTATCTCTGTAGCAGAGCTTACTTTTTGTTATCATCGTAAACTACAGGAAACATGTCCCAGTTAGGAGTCTGGTTTACTGTCCTGAATAAGAGATGAAGGGGTTGCATGAATAAGCTGAGCTGTGAATCACAGACATTTGGTAATTCCTACCATCCTCGAAAAGGATCGTGATCTTGTTGTGGCAGAGCAAACAGCATACATGGGTGGCGACTTTGGAACCCAACTCCCCCCCTTATACTGATATATGCAAAACAGAGTCCCAGCTCAGATAGAGACACCTAGTATAATATAACAAGAAGACAAGATCTGCTTTAAGCCCACTTACACTGGTTTGTGCTCACCTAATGCATGATGTGCCTTATGCATGGCCACATGGATTTGTTGAGCACAACAGAATTATATTGGTACGCGTTTCCAAGATCTAAAACAAACCTAAATGGCACAATTTAAGTAAAGATAGGCAAGAGAACTTGGTCCTGTGAGTTTCAAATCTCTTGCCTATTGCATGTTCAAGGGAACAACTTGACAGAGAACAGAGCTCAGAAAATAAAGGTAACACATCTTCTCACTCTCTTTTTAATTGAATTTCTTTCTGGTTCACTTGACTAATTTAAATGCTGTCAGACATTTCAGGTCTGCAGACCAAATGAAGAAATAGCTTTTGGGATGAAAGCTGAGCATTCTTCCCTGATCCTACACCTCTACTGCTGCTGGAGGATGAGCCTTCCAGAGGACAGAGCCTGCTAAGGTAGACCAGGATGCTCATTTAACTATCAAGTGAAAGATGATGCACAGTCACAAACTGTAAGAAAATTCTATCATGTTGTTTCCCATCTCCCATCCAGAACTGCACATTAGAGAAGGATTACCTGCTTTCTGACACTGAACGATCTTGTCGTGAGTGATGTCTGCCGTCTCAATAAGAACCCTGCTCTCTTGAATCATCTGTCAGAAATAAATGAAAAACAACAGCATTACTGGGGTCTCCTGCAACATATCATCCACAAAAAGTAACAAAGGTAAAACCCAGGAAGAGCTCTGTTCTGCAAGCAAAACCATAAAGATTGGATCACTGCTTCACATCAGGTCCCCTAGATCTATATTAAGCTAAGTGACAGTTGCTCAGGAGATGTTTTGTTCCAGAAATTAAAGAACAGCTGTTTTACATCAGTGAGACATACTGTAAATAATATGAAGTGATTTCAGGAGAAAGAGTTAGCAGGCAAACAAAACTCATCCTATGTGAAACCAGGCCTTTTCTGATTAGTAATTCCCTTGAAATGGATGAAGTAGTAAATATAGTACCCAGTACAAGCTGTTATCAAAAACATTACCAAGTCATGAGCAGTGCTGACTTCAAGAGGTACTTAAGCCTGTGCGTAACTTTATGCGTTACAGCCATTCAAGCAGTTCAGTGCTTGAGGTTCTCTTTCAAGAAATTCAGATTGAAATCGTACAGCTTTCAGCATCTTGGTGTTGCAGTTGAAGTTTACAAGGGAGAGCAAGAAGTCAGCCAGATAGTTTCAACAGGACTACTCACAAGTTTCAAGAGACATCGTCATCTACGCAGCTTCCTAGAGCAGGCCATTAAGACAAACACAGATGAAACATCCATTATGTGACACATTTCCTGAGCCTCTTCTCTTGAAACTACTTTTCTCCTTTGACGTTAACAATCCTTCCAAAGCTCTTCAGAAGCTCAGGCAAGCAAACAAATTGTTTCAATGCTTATTCCGTGAAATTGCAGAAGGTAGCACATACATCTGTTGCTGTAGGAAAGAACATGCTGTATAGCAAATTATGCCTGAGAATAATCTCGCTCTCCTGGGACTTCCATCACGAAAACCAGGCAGAACGAAAGCGGTGCCAATTAGAAATGAAGCAGAGTACTGCTTAATTTCTGAAAATACAGAAACCATCATCTGAAAGCTCTGCCAAAGTGCCACAACTGTAAAAAGCAGCCCTACTGTCAAATGCACTAAGTACGAAAACACAACCAGTCAGTTGCAAAGATTTTGGTGGAAGACATTATGGAAGCACTAAGCCAAGCCCCACAGATGAAGATGTCTTACTGTTCTAATTAGATACAAAGGAGGAGACGTTTCTACACATCACACACAAAATTCCAAATCCTGGAGAAATTCAGACCCAAATTTTGCTGCTTATGCCATCTCCATTGCTAAATAAAGCTATTAAGAAAGGCTTACTTTAATAAAAATGCCTACACCCCTACTTCAACATAAACAAGAACACAAGAAAAACTAAACCCATTACCAGATTCACAAGCAGAAAGAAAGAGGCCCGAAACATTTGTAAGAGTGCAAAATTATTTTCCAACAGAAGATGCCCAGTAGACATGCCTGAGCATTAAATTACTTTAGATAGTATCCTCTGCCTTTCACTGTGTATTACTTTGTTGTTCGTGCATCATGTTCATGCTTTCTCTTTGGTATTTTCACTTATCTGGAAAGCAATAACAATTTCTATCCACCCTCTGGCTTCTCTGCGATGCAGCAAGTAGTCAGCTTGTGCAGAAGGAGATATTCAGTCGCCAACTACAAAGCTGCAGTCGGTCTGAACAGCAAAGAGAGTCACTAAGGGGCCAGCCAGAGGACCAGCGTGCATCTCATGGCCACGCAGACCCGCAGCCAGGCACTGCTGGCCACTCCCCATTGCCCCAGGGCTTGCCCACAGCCCCAGTGTGGGTCTGCACTTGCACTTCCTCTGCAGCAGCATCAGGGAGCTGCACACTGAGGTCAGTGCACCTCAGCCAATGCGTCTGACTCACACGCACAGATCTCTGAAGTGTAAAACCCAATTTATGAGAGTCAGAGCTGCAATAAACAGAAAGCAAGCCTGAAAATCATGAGTTTTTACACGCAATTTGGTAACGCAGGTTTGACCGTATCTTCCTCCAACTACTGGACCCATTCCCGGGATCTTGTGGTGCAGTTGTCTTTGGATTGTTTTCGAAAGAGAAGTAACGAGAGGATGTCAATTTCCCTTTACTGCAGAGCAGGTAGAGCAGCACTCCTCTCCTTTGATGCTGACATCAAAGTCTCACTGCTCTCATCTCAGAAAGAACAATTAGAAACAGATCACGCAGCAGAATTTAACCTGTTCCTGTCCTCTTGCACAGTGGCATTTTTGACAAAATAAGCTGCTTTTGTCCCGTGACGTATCCTGAGAACTAAGTCAGAGCCCATGGCTCAGGGACCAGGCTTAGATAACGCCTTTAGGTCACCACCTGGCATTTGCCCTCAGATATTTGTCTAGGAAATACCATTAGGAAGAAATAATACAACCTGGCCTCATGACAATACATGATTTTGGAGGCTCTACAGTGTCTACCTGGTGTGCTAACACCAGGTGGGATCAGTACCTCTGCACTTCAGGACAGAAACTGTTCCCAGCAGAACTGTCTGAAGTTTCAGCAGTTCAGGCCAAAAATATGCTTCCCAGCTCTGCAGTAAAAGATCACAGAGACAGGTTAGTGTGAAGAGGAAGTGAGAATGTTTGCTTCAAAGAATCAGAGATGGATTCATATAGTTAACAGTAGGACAAGCAAGTAACTGCTATCCAGGAGTAAAATGATAGCAATGTGCTTTGGTTTTGTGGGTGTTTGGTTGTTTGTTTTTTTTTTCCCTTTGTGTCTGTTACAATAGATGCTCTTCAAAGGTTTAGGAGCCAATCCTGAGAACAAAATTTATACAATCTTCAAAAAAAATAATCCAACAGCAATGTGGAAATCCATTTCTTTTTTTCCTCTTGCATGTTTATTTATGTAATATTTACAAAGTTATTACTGTAAGGATCACCTGAAATGCTGTCCCTGGTAACTGTTTACAGGAATTACTGCTAATAATGCCTCAGTACACAGTCTACTGCAGGTATAAGCAGGTGAAAGCTGCAGCTAGGGAGCCAGGGCTCCACACATATCTCCATGCTTCACCCGTGAGAGCAGCAGCAGGTTTCCTGGCCACAGCACAGGATGCTGACCAGGGACACAGCATGTTGGCCAGGCCCATGGCTCTGCTCCTGTCAGCTGCTCCTGCACACAGCCCTGTGCTGTGGCATCTAGAAGCACTTCTATGTTTTTTTCCCCTCTTTCTTTGGCATTGGTTCTTAAATGACTCCAGACTCTCTTAGTCTGAACACTCCCCTGCTTTTCCAGCTGGCACCAAACCCAGAGCCCTGCTCACGGATGTCAGCTACCTCTACTAGCAGTGCCAAGACAAGAACCAGAAGCACGAAACACAACATGGAGCTGTGGGATTTTCTGCTGGGAAGGTAACCCCATAAATCATACAACAGTCTAAGATTTCCAACGCCCGGTTTTGCCAGCAATGTTATGACATCCAGCAATATGTCTCAGATGTGAAAATTGAGCACTTTTTTGCAGTCTGAATTTCCATACACATCTGCACTGCTAAGATCACTGTTGAGCAATGCTTTTGAGGCACTTTTTAAGACGCAGTCACCTGCCTGGAGTCCACCAGGCTGCTTTTTAATGGCAGCTCCCAAATGGCGCTCAGTTTGGCCACTGCCTTCCAAAAGCAAGAGATTTCTCATTCCTCTGTAAACTCATGGTTCACCTCTCTGACACTGAGCCTTAAGGGACTGACCACAAATAAGTATGTGCTAATAAGCAACCTTCAAAGGATGGATGCTGATATCTGGGTCCATTCAGACCCAAGATAGCTCTTGTTTCCTATGTTAGAAAGATTAATCTTGAGAGTGATGTGTTTCAAGTAACTACAGGGAAAAAAACATGGACAAAAAAGGCAGTGAAGCCACACAAAAGCTTGATTCTGTTACAGGTGCTTTGAGAGGTAGTTTGCTGACACAACACTGCATGTCCAGGAGGTGCTGACCCTGCTGTAGAGGCTGCAGTGCAAGAAATACTCTCATAATGAGAAGGGAAGAAGTTGTTGTTCAGAGTGACAGAAGACGCACATGGCATAAACCCCAGAAGAACATGTCACATTTAATAAACCAATGGGGATGAGGAACACAAAACCTCATCTGCATGTGTTACTTATTTTCCTGCAAAGTTGCTCATTTAATTTAAATATTACAGAATGCTGAAAACAAGTAGCTTAAACTTGATTCACCTCAACCTACCTGAAGCACCCTGCTGAAACCAGGCAGGTTTCTCACAAAAGCACAGGCGGGAGCTGGCACAAACCCAGGAGCTCTCTAATACACAGTGCATGAGAACCAGGAGGTGGAACAGACCGTGGGCTGAAAATATACGTGGCCTGGCTTACTGAAGTGTCTAAACACTGCCTGCAATATCAACTTCTAAATCACATTCGCAGGAAGAGTTTAACTTTGTCATATCTGTTAAGTGTTATTACAAAGGTAAATAATATAGAAAGTATGTTTACACTACTTTCTTTTTTTTTTTTAACTGAAGAATTGCATGTTTGTACTAAGGTTTAATCACAAGATAAGCAAAAAATGAACAAAAATGTTTTCTTTTTATTTTAACAAACTCCTGTGCTAAAAACCTATTTCATCCTTTTATTACAAACTACTCTAGAAATTGAAAAGGGGAGAGGAAATTAACACAGCAGAGTCTCACCAAAAAAAAAAAAAGACAGAAAAAACTCCCAGTGTCAAATTAAAACACTGCTTCTGCTGGGAAGATAAATGATAGAGAAGGGACAGTTCAAAGAATCTACTCTGAAATATTCTGAAGTTTGAACAGAAACTGACAGAACATCAAATTAAAAAAGAGAAAGCTTCCCCCTCTCTGCCATTCTCCTGTGCCTGCCTCAGACAAGGAGGAATTCTGCCTGGGTAAGGATTGCCATATCATGCCTCTATTGCTGCAAAAAACGCCACAGAAACACAGCCAATTGGAAAAACATCCAAAGCACACAGTGAGCTCATGAAAATTTAAAGAGGATTTCCTCTAGCATCGAACATTTCTTGCAGACATTTGAGACTTGAAACTGCCAGACAATTAATCATGTGCCAGCAAGTATCGTAGAGAGGATGTCCACACAGTACCAAAATGTGGGAAGAAATAGAAGAAATACTGGCCACCTACTGTACCTTGCCTGTGTACCAGTGCACTCCAGACCAGGTTTCTGTATTTGAGCCTGTAAGAATTCAGCCCAGTAATTATCAGGGATGGTCACATTACCTGGAAGCCTCTGAAATACCTTAGCTACACAGACTGCAGAAGGAAATTAAGGAAATTCACCATAAGTTCCAATGTCATGGTTTTGCTTCCAAGTATTTCTGGACAAGTATGGTGTCAAGATCACATCCTGCAATGCTCTCTCATGGTTCATAGCTTTTCATTGGTATTCCATATCATGACATCATGCAATGCACTGGGAGTTAGAGAGTTAATGTTGCAGTTCCGTACATTGTTGCTGTACTTTTTTTGAGTTCCAGTCTCTTGGTCTCAGAAGAGAAGAATGAGCTACAACTCCCAGAAGACTTCATTTTTCCATTTTCTGTTTGGAGAGGGAAAGATATAACAGACTGGGAGTCATGAGACTGCCCTCCATGCTCCCTGGCCATCTCACCTACAGAATGAGAGTATGGACTTTGGTTTTGGGAACTCTGTCTCTTTTGCATTTTATTTGTTTCAATTTCAATCATATTGTATTATCTAGCTTTTTGTCCTTAATCTCATCACCACTGTTCTTTCTCATCCAGACACATCTCTCTGCCCTCTCCCTTTTTCTCCTACACCCCCCCTTCCTGGGGCACGGATCCATGGATCTCTTCACTTGTCACGCAAACCAGGTCAAACCACGACAGACCTGGTGCACAAAGACCAGTACTCTATAAAACAATAGAAACAAGCAAGAAACAGGGGAAGGAATCAGCTTTCAACACGCTTGTGCTAAATGACCAACTAAAGCACCAACCAGAATTTCAGTCTATAAGAAAAGTTCCGATGGGACCACTTTCAGGTCCTAATTTACAAGAATGGACATGGTTATCAGAGAGAGAAAAATGAGAGACTAGTGAGAAAAGAGAGAATTACAAGAAAAGGAGAAAGAAAAAGTATAATTGCTTTCCCAGCCTAAGACCAATTTTGGATAGAAAGTTCTTTAAGACAGCTATGAATTCAACGTCCATGTACTGGACTGTGTTTAACATCAATGCCTTATGACACTTTCTTGGCAGCAAATATGCTCTGCAATATCCCTTGTTTTCAGCTGTTCAGAGAATTGTGAAAAATGTCCCTTTGGGGATGATGCTGTCCCAGCTGAAATACAAATTTCAGTGGAAAAGCTCATCAAAACCCATTCGGTCACTTTGCATTTACATAAACCGGAAAAAATGGATTTCCTCACTGGGAATAAATAGCTGTCATGCCCACACCAGGACAAGGAAACCCAAAAGACCGAATCTGAAACAAGAATGTACAGACATACACACCTCTGCAGATTTCTGCCAGCGTGAATGGACCAATATTTGTATCAGAAAACCCACTGCCATTAAATACACCGTCTTATTTCCCAGCAGTGCATTTCTTATCGAAAATCCCCAATCCATCTCCACATTTGCTGTGAAGTTAACTCTAACTTGCCTTCTCTCAACCATACCAACAGACACACCATCTTTCCTTCCTTACCTATCTGTTACAAAACAATCACGATCAGTTCCCAGAAAGAGGCGTGAATACAGAGCAAAACGAACATTTGAACATGAGTATATATAACAAAAACATCACCCATCCTTTGTGCAACTGTCATTCAAAAATTGAGTGAGAAAAATTCTTGGGGAGCTTCTTTCACTTTTTCCTGAAAAAATACTTGCACAAGAGCCAGATGACTGGGAAAAGACAAGAAAATGTATTACCAAGTGTGTGTTATTTCTAATTTCCAAATGATTTAATCATTTCATCTCAGAGGAAAAATAAAGCTGAACCAATAACTGTAAAGCAAACTGCACAAGTGATTCTTGGTTCATACATGCTTGCATCAGCAAATGAATATACTGTGCAGAGAAACCACAATCTGTTTACCCAAAAAAATTTCACACACAAAAAAAATCTCACTTCACAGGATAACTGTTTGCAATGAATAATTCAGCCATCTGTCACGTCCAGCTGGGCCCCATTCGTATTCCTCACATGGAATATCTCCTTTCTTTTCTTTTCTTTTCTTTTTCTTTTTCTTTTCTTTTCTCCCTCCCTCCTCACCCCCCCTTTAAGTGTGACCACTGAATGGTACCAGTTTGGCAGACTGTAAGGTACAGCACATGCTGCCTCACCTGAGCGAGCTCTGTGCAGTGCCCAACCACCCATGATGGGGAGGCTAGAGGTAAAAAGCAACAGGCAAGGTCTGAGGAACAGCTCTGCAAATTGCATGCCCTGCTATCCTCTGTTCATGCAATCGCTTGAGTCGGAAGAAGCCTGCAAGGACCACTGAGCCCAACTCCTGGCACCACACAGCACCATCCAGATTTCAAAACCTCCTTCTGACAGCGCTGTCCAAGCACTTCTTGATCTCCAGCAGCACAGGGATGTGCCCACTGCCCTGGGCAGACTGTTCCATGCTCACCGCCCTCAGGGGCACAACCTTTCCCTCACTCCCAGCTGACCCTCCATGACATCACACACTACGCTATGTATAGTAGTAACCAAAACTGCACGTAAGCTGAAATCAACTGTTCTCAACTCTGTTTCTAGTAGCACACATATTCTTCAAGAATGCTTTCTCTGCAATACCCATGTTCTACCTGATTTTCAAGTGGTCCCGTTCTCTGTACTCTCCAAAACTCGTCTACCATTGAAGGTATCACCACTGAGATCCCTCCTTCACAAGACACAACAGTAGCTGAGTTCCATAAAATTGCTCCAATGTGACTGTAAGAAAAATAGAGCCTTAAAAAAATCATTTGGGATCCTGAGACAAAGCACATCAGATTTTATTCTAATAGAGCCTCTCTCAAAAGAAAACGTTTAAGGCTGAACACAATAGTAGAACTAATTACCCAGGAAAACACAAACAAACTGGTCTTTGTCTATCTGCCTGCTCTGACAAAGGCTGAACACAACGGAATAAACACTTATTTGTTTTCAGGAGGGCTGTGGCGGGTCTCAGAGTATTTGCACCCTCCATTTGCCCAGGCTGTCAGCACTGCCCATGCCCCATTAAACACATAGGCAGAGTTTATATTTTCTTTGGGGAAAGAAAGAAGATGTGGTCAAAACCCACTTTGAGCCATTTATGGGGAACGCAGCAAGTAGTTGTTCTAGCCCATCAAGATCCATGGAGCTACGCTCATCAACAACTTTAAACTGTACTATATCTTCTTGGTTTGTGAGTTTTCTTAATCATATCTAAAACGTTTTAGTTTGCTTTCCATCAACATCTCCTTGTGCACATTCACACTGCTTCCAAGTATTTCTCTCTGGAGAACAAAAGCACAGATAAATTGCCCCTGTATGTTAACTTCCTCCTTTCTCTTTCTCTCTCTGTACCTCCTTCAACACCCCCTGACATGCTCTAGCTTATGCTTGCTGAATCACATGCTGGCTGCCTGATTCAACCCCTCACGCAAACTGACCAGGAAAAGCTTCATAATAACAAGTTCCTTTCTAAAGAGAACTACACTCTTGGTTATAACAAGTCACTACAAATACCATAGCAAGAATACTTTCTCAGTGTTAAAAGCACAAAACCCTCCACCACATACTCACTGTATTTTCAAATATTAAAGACTTCATGTTCTAAATATAGAAAGGACAAAATAGATTTCAATCTTCTGCTGACACTGCTTCAATAAGGGAATAACCAAAGTAAAGCAAATATATTCGTAAAATCTAGCTTTTGCTTTTTCAAAAGCAAACAGTATTAGCAACATAAGACATCCAACCAGCCAGACAACATGAACGAAAGTATCATAAGCTATGTTCTTCTTAACCAGAACTGCAGCTCAAATCAGCTAAAATGGAAGAATCATTTCTCTTCACTATGATACAGCCCTTGTGCTGTATCTCAATAGTAAATCTTTTCTCCATCAGAGACAAATGTGAAAGTAAACATTATTTAAAAACAGTTATTAAAGAGCTTTGATCTGCATCTCAAAGAGGCCTTTCACCTATTTAAAACAGAACAACTATTTCTACAGTGCGTGGAGACCTTGATATGTCTCATGCGTACTCTCCAGTACATAATTATAAAGATCAAAGGTGACACATTCGTTTTGGTAAACTCCATAAGCAAACCTCTGAATACAGAAGAAATCCTTGTTTTGTGGCATTTGCTCATTCAGCCAAGCATCACTCTACATAACGACTCCATCCTAAACATGGCAGGTGACTGGACATCAAATCCTCATTCTAATATTGATACAGCTGGTATTTTATTACCACAAATGCATTACCTTCAAATTATACAAACCACTCTGGAAGGAACCCAAAGGTTTTTTTTTTTCAGAGTATTTGTAGCATTTCTCCTGAAAAGTGTGTTAAAACAGCAAAATCGGAGACGGAATGGAGGAGGGCATTTGGCACAGTAATAGCTGGTCAAAGACGCAGTCCATTTTATAACACTTCAGGGTCTCTGGAAGCAATTTGATACCCCTCAACTTACTTGCAATACTTGCTTTTATTCCTTGCGTACATAAGCTGTGGAAATAATTGCTGTGCACTGTAAATGCACTGTGATATGTAAGTCACATTTCACAAAACTATGCAGTTTTCTACCAGTTGATGAGGATCAGCTACCAAAGATGGGAAGATACAACGCAGTCCAATAACATGAGAGGTATGACATAAGAACAACTATTCCTGCTACAAGTTACACGTGCTCAGCACATGAAGCTGAGCAGCAGCATTTACATCAAATTATTTTAGATTGCCTCTTCACATTTTGCAAGTACTTCTGTACCATACCACTTTCTCCTTCCCCACATGTAAGAGGGGGCATTTCAAAACGTTCCTTCTGTGTCCTCTCAAACAAAGACACTTAATTGGTTTTAGCAGGGACACGGACACTATGTACAGTGCTGCAGAAAGGCATTGAGAGAGGACAGCTCAGCTTTGCCTCCCTATCTGATGGCCTTGCTCTCTGCTGAGAGGAGACAAGCAAACGGAAACACAAATCTTGCCCCTTCTCAAGGACAATGACAAACAGCCTCTGGAACATGCTGAACTGCTGCTGTTTTCATAAACAAAGTCACTCCTTAAGTGCCAACATGTGCTAGTCACAGCCATGTTTAAAGGAAAAAAAGGAACAACAAGGAAATGCCCACTGTTGTGATTTGAATGATAGGACAATTTCGCATAGTTTAAATTGCTTGAAGAGCTCCATTCGTTTAACAGAAACTTCCAGGCAGAAGAAAGCCAGCAAGAAGCCTGCCATTTTTGCAACCATGGGAAAAGACACAGGTAGCAGTGGGAAGCACCTACCAGGTCATATGCAGCCAGAACCTTTTTCTGCACGTCAGGCACAGTCCCCAGAGGCTCTAGGTAAGGAAACGCGTCCTTCATACAGAGGGTAACAGAGGGAGCATTCTCACTGCTTACGAGCCGCGAGGACAGGGTCAGGATGCACTGCTTCAGGCTTGCGATGGGTGGCAGCCCACACAGCTCTTTGACTGACACTATGGCATTCTGGGGGAAGAAAAAGAAATAGTTTTGCACAAATCCTCACCTGCCATTAGTTCCTCACCTGCCAGCATACAGTCATTGCCTTGGGGCTTCCCTTTCCACCACACATCCAAATATAGGCGCAAGCACACCTTCAAGCTCAGAAGGGTCATGTTAGCATTTGCAGGATTTTAAGAGTTTTGCTTTCATACTCAAGACGTTGACAAGACAACATTGCCAGGACTATTCCCGTGGCTAGTTTTACAGCTACTCTGCATTGCAAATCCAGCCCCCGTGGGGACAAGCTTTGGTCCCAAGTATATCAAGCTACCAGCCTAAAATACTGTTTCTCTTCTCAAGTGTTTGGAGTCCAATTGCTTTTGATGCTGTAATCGCCTCACTCTCCTGTCATTATCATCCTCCAGCAAGAACAAGTTCGACAGACATATTTCCCATGGGAAAGGCAGACAGAAAAAACATACTTTGTTTTCAGCCCTGCATTACCACACCATAAAGAAATACAAACATTTTCTTCTTAATAGGTCACATGTAAGAAAAATCAATACTGGATAAACAGGTCAAACCCAACTAACATATGACAATTTATTTATTTATCGTCAGTGGATGTATGGCTGACTCACCCTCAATAATTTAGCTTCTCAAGTCATACAATCTGTGACCACAACACCAAAAAAATCTAAGTGAGAGAATAATGTAACAGCTCATAACTCACCCCACAATGTCTTCCTGAAAAAAGTCAAATGCCCAACTTATTAACAGAGAAGTCTCTCATTAATCAAATGCATTAGCATGCTGCTCAATCTAATGACAGCATCTTTACGGAGCCTTCCCAAAAGCAAGATCTTGTACTGAAATTTTGTTTGGCAGGCAGATTAATGCTATTTCTGAGTTCAAGTCGAAGAACATTTTCATGTATATAATCCTGACCTAGACAGAAGGTGGAGCCAGCAGCTCAAACTAGCTACTTTCAAGGCTTGCAGGAAAGGCTGGGAAGAGTTTCCCATTCTTAAAAATATGCTTAGACTAATCCTTTGGGAGTGATTTAAAACTTATGTCATTTTGTAAACTTTTCTAGCTGCCAACATTTCATTTGCTTTAGACTCCATCCAGAAAAGTGGGGTCAGTGAAGTGATACGCATTTTTTTTACTGTTTTCAAGACAGAAAAATGAATTGTTTATTTATCTTTACCAAGGAGATAGACAGTTGTGGCTGATCTCAGTTTCTCATTAAAGAAAACTCATTGTTTAATTGCTCCTCAGTTTTGTTTCTAGGCAGCGCATGGACCTCTGAGCTGAGCTCACGCTTACCAAGCCTGCACAGCTGCCCAGCACACAGAAGACAACACCCTTGCTGTGGCAGCACCTCCTGCTGCCCACAACAGTATAACCCAGGCACTTACACACAGTGAGCTCTGGCTGCTCTCAGAGCAGAGCAGGCAAGCAGACAAGGTGCCAGGAGAACATCTGAGCCACAGTGCATCACCACTGTCTGGGCAGGCACTCAGCCAGGCAAGGCAACACAGCTATTTAGCAAGGCAGAAATTACAACCCAAGCAGCCTTCAGCTGTGTACATTAAACATTCACAGCCCTTGGCTGAACAGTGGCAACAGGCACTCAGGGCAATGTGCTGTTCTTAGCATGATGGGTTTCTGTGATGCAGACAATACTCTAATGAAAAGAAAAAAGATATATAGCGTAACCCTCATTGAGACAGCAAAGCAAAAGCTTGCTGACATTTTCCTGCAAGAAATGCAAAGAAATGAAGCTTTGAAGACCTGAGGATGTAAATGTATCCGCCCATCTGCTTTCCTGGACAAGGACACCCAGTAATGTGTGTGTTCAGAGAGAACATACTGATTTTTAAACAATTTTGCCTAGCCCCATATCTGCTTATTACGTAACACCTATAACTGTCAGCCTTTTGACACTCAGTTACAAGGTGAGATGGCTGTGGGCCTCACGCTTCTCCAGTTTTCCACCAAGCTTTCCCTGCTGGCAAGGCTCACCAGGACCTCTGCTTCTGCGTTCAGTATACACCAATGCAGACAACAGCCATACCTGCATGTTCTCTCTCATGTCGGTGGCCTCTCGTAGTGGATGCACAGCCAACTTAAAAATGTCATCGATAGTCTTGAGCCCAGTGTTCCTCAGCATGGTGTACTCCCTTGCTTTCTTTCCTATCCTCACTGAGAGGCTGCGCTTTTGGGCCTTTCCACCTCCACTTCGATTGGTTATTGCAATATGAACAAACAGCGTAACGTGCTCCATGATATCGCCAACAAAAGACCGCAGCGGTATGTGCCTGTATCCAGGCTGCAGGCACTCCAGTGGGATGGTGTACTGGCCTATGAACTCATCCCCGATGTAGTCATCGTCCAAAACAACAAAACGGATCATGGCCAACTCTGGTAGATTGATCTGGAACTCAAAGCTCTCATCAAAAATTGGGTTATCACTGTTTTGCTGAACGGTTTTAGTTCTTTGTTCAGTGCAATCTGCAGGAATCCCATGTATTTCTATACAAACGTAGGGATCAATGACATCCCCTTTTGCACACGCACCTTTGGGTTTTGGAAAGTTCTGCCCACTGATTATTTTGACATGTAGAACTTGGGGAGAGACTCCCGGAACAATGCCCTTTGTATTTGCACTGAAATAAGACACTTCTTCACGCATTACTGAAGGCCTGAGAACATACCCGCATCCACCATTCTGTAGAAACCAGCCAGTGTGCAGGTCCATCATGGGCCCTGGAGTCTGATAGTTCATTGCCACTATCTGACAACCACAATTCCAAAAATCTTGAGGATTTAAATTACTGGAGTCTATCCTCATAGCACTGGGGTACACCCTGGAAAGAAACTTTTTGTTGTAGTTGACAAAATCCTCAGGGTATTCATTTGCAATTCGACTGGCTTCTGCTTCACTGAAGGAGCAGATCTCCCAGTAATTTTGAGCTTTCATGGACGTCTCAAAATCTTTGTACTGGACAGATTTGCATAGAGACACCAAGTCAGATAACTCCCTGCACAGCCAGATCAGCTTTGGTTCCCTTGAGAAGTCTTCTGAAAGTCTCCGGGATATTTCAGCCTCTTCATCTTCATCTGTGACTTCCCCTTCTAGTATATCCTGGTCGCAGGGCAGCTTCTTCCCCTTTACAATGATCTTCATTTTCAGTTTCTCAGGTGACGGGAGGTAGGCTTCTGAAGATAAAGGTGTCTCCGTGTAGAGTTTGTTTCCAAAGATCCTTTTCATGTGTTGTACCACAACCTTCTGCTGTTGTACGGAGCAGTGGTTCCCCAAGCATAGAATAAGGGGGTATTCTGATGCAAAGAATGCCAATTTGTTTATCACCTCGATAACATTTTGAAATGAAAGTGGCGATGTCATGTTGTTACGGTTACAAATAATGGGCTCATTATCTGGGCCATCACAGACATCTAGTTCAATACTCCGACAACTCATTTTTAAAGCTCTGACGTAACCATTGATATCAGCTGGCCCTCTGAGCTGGTCTTCAATTAGATATGTGTTGTGGGATGCATTGATGTAGTAATGCGACAAGGGCTGTGTCATGTCTTGGACAATCTTTTTGTGCTCGGGATCAAAAATATCACATTCTGGGGACAGCAAGTATTGAGTAAATCCATCAATTGCAAGAAAACCTTTCAAACGTCCTTCTTGAGAAAGCTCATATCTGCGTATAATATCTAGACACATTTCTTCCGTTATGTGGGTCACTCCTTGCTCAGCCTCTAAAAACAGCATGAGGTCATTGGCATCTAGATACTCTTTGTTTTTAGATATCTGCACAAGTAAGAAATAAACTTCAGGTCTGGTGCAAAGTTCGCAGAATGCTTCGTAAAATTCCTCTTCTGTTACTCGTGTTGTCAGTTTCTCTTTGCTCTTCTGGATTTCCTTGAATTTTAATCTAATTTTTGATTCCTTTAAGGTGGGGTTAAGCTTCTTTATTAGTTCCACAGATGTATCTTCTAACATTATGCCATTACCGTCAACGTCTGCTGCTTCAAAGACAGTTTTCAGCCAGGCAAACCGTGGAGTATTATGGCTGCTTTCCATCAAATCCAGGGGTTGTTTGCTACGAGAAACCAAGTACCTTAATCCCGATACCCAAATATTGGCCACGTCAGCTGAATTGGCAACCAGGTCGAGGGACTCATAGTTCTCACCGTGAATTACCGACAGCGCGCAGTCCTCAGAAATCTGATCTGCAAGTCCGTTATTCCTGAACGTTTCTGTGTTCTTCCCTAGCCTGATTTCTTTTATAGCAGAAATATCGAGCTTGGCTTTCTCAAGGTCCTTTTTGGAAGGCTCCCAACGAAGAGCCTGCAGATCAGGATCCAAAGTAAAAAAACGGTTATAAATCCGGGAATTTGGACGAACTTTCTTCAGTTCACACCCAGCCTGCATAAAGCTGATACAGTCACTAGCGCTGCTTATTTTCTTCTCTGATGGCATGCTGCTGAAGGACACTGTTTTCTTTCTTCCACATTTCTGGTTTGAAGGATCCTGTGAATGATTGCGTTTAAAGGAAAAAAAAAAAGAAAAAAAAAAGAATGATTAATTTTTCTTTGGCCATTCCACAAGTACATAAATAATAGAGAAGATATGTTTATGTAAAGATAATTCACGATCTCCCAAACCTCAAAACACCACACGTTATCCCTTCCCACCATTCAGTTCCCTGCTGAGCTATAAAACAATCATACAGTGACTTGACTGATCACAGCATTTCAGACACCAACTTTCCACGAGTGACATTTGCAGCTATTTAACTCTTCTCCAGATCTCAGCAACTTGCTAGGGGTGTGATGAGATAGCATTTTTGAAGACATGACACATGTCTTGTCTTCAAAAAAGATACGGGAAGAGGGCTTTGTGCAAAGCTCCAGCACCTGCTTAAAAGTTGAGTGGGACTGCATTTACAAACAGGATTTAAAAGATGTAGAAGAGAAACTTTGGGATAAAAAGGCATTAGATAAAGTCTCAGAGTGCATAGGAGGAAAAGGGGAAGAAGTCAACAAAGCAAGGCTGGGAGGCAAGTCCGGGGCAGACCACCAAGCCTGTGCCCTTGAAAACTTGGTGCTCAGCAGATGAGTTCCTGACATGCCTCTGCCTCTTTTCTGTCATCTTAGATATCTTATATAAAATGAAAACAAAGCCAAACAGACATGAGTCAGCCCCTTGAGATACACACTCAGGAGGAATCTGGGCTTTCTTATTTGTATGTTTTAGTATCTTTTGCCAAGGGATGCTCTCACCATGCAGAGAAGACCATCCAGCAGCGTGGCTCTCACGCATGCTTGTGTGACAGCCCCATTTACTCCCCTGCTCAGCCCCAACCTTCCTCACACTTGCTCATCTCTCTATGTGCTTTAGAAAGCAACTCTTCGGGAACTTTCTGAATGCCAAGACCACAAAACACCATGAGAAAATGAAGGACAACCAAGCAAAAAATCTAAAGCCCTTTCTTTATGGCATATTTTCTAGCTCCTTTTGAGGAGACACATGTGACCATCATTTCAGTACCAAGTACCTACTTACTGCTGGATGTAAACCCAGCTGCCTGCAAAGCTTTTTGTAATTTTAGCTCAGCAACTAAATTTAAGTCTTTCTCAACATATTATCAGTTCAAAACATTTCACAGTAATTACAAATTGCAAACCATTCTTTTTCTCTGCATGATTTACATCTAATCCGTTAGTATTCAAACAATCCACCAGCTACAAAACACCATTTTTTAAAACATTGTTCAAGGCTTTAGTTCATATAATTATACACTTCTGACAACTGCTTTCCTGCCAGTTTCCCAGAGATACTTCTCCAGTTCCTTGCCTTCTGCCACTGAAGGGACTTTTGCTGCCTGCCTGGATCTCAGGTGCAAGGGCAGTTCCCAGGTGAGGAAATCTTGGTGGGTGCTGGCACACAGCCTTCTACCCCACTGCCCTCAGGCTCACTCCTGAGAGGCACGCCACAGACCAGCTTCCCAACAGCCCTGGGGACCCAGTCTGAGACACCAGAATCACTAAGTTCCCCAAACCTTTGCATCTTGGACTGCACCATAAGCTAGATTCCTGCAGCTCCCATGTATCTGCTGTATTATTCACCCTTCCTCAAGTCAACCTGCCCTGCAAATCCTAAATTAAACCCTAGCACTAGTCATGCCAACCATCCTCCCCCTTTGCTACCTTCTTGCTGCTCCTCCCTGTCTGCACTCAAACAGGATCTCACATAGCTTTGCCAGCCAGACCAAAAGTCTTGGTAAAGAATGCCTTCACTTGTAATTGGCATTTTTGTATAGATAGTTCCAACAAATTAGTCAGCAGAAACATTACTACAAAACTGCTGTCGTCATCCACTCACTCCATTCAAAAACATCTGATATATTATTCCCAAAACTTTGGACACACAAGTGGACTTAAAGGCATGGGATCTACTGGGAACAAACTCAAAACCACTAAACTTCTTAGGTTAAAGATTTCTCATTGAACTGCTAAAGGGACTTCTCTTGACAGGAAGAATTACTTTAGCCATTTATTGCAGTACTTATAATAAGAATAGGTCTTTCAAGAGAAAATAAAAAGATGAAAGTCAATGAAGTGAGTGCCTTGGGCCAGCTACTTTTCAAATTAGTTTTCTGCTAAAACATTGTGTGGCTGCATTAGCACACATCTGTGGCCATGAAAATACTGGAGCAATATATGTTGATGAACATAAACTGCTCACATTCAAGGGCTTGGTTTTTTTTTTCCCCTCTTATTCACATTTAGGTAACAGTTGATGTACACATCAACAGTTAGACTATTACTCAATTGAGAATTTTAGAAAGGACAAAAGCATGTATCTCTGCCTCTGAGGCATCCAGTATTGATTAGCAACAGAGAATTTGATGGGACATGGAATGGCTTGGGTTGGAAGGGACCTCAAGGATCACCAAGTTCCAACCCTCTGTCACAGACAGTGTTCAAATACTAGACCATGTTGCCCAGGGCCCCATCGTCAGTGATGGGGCATCCACAGCCTCTCCAGGCAGCCTGTGCCAGCACTTCACTACCCTTGCTGTGAAGAACTTCCCCCAACATCTAATCTAAACCTTTCCTCCTTTAGTTTAAAACCATTCCTCCTTGTCCTCCCACTAAGAGAAAGACCAGCTCTTAGAAAGCCACACACAACAGGGTATCCTGAATAAAACTCGGTGAAATGTTGGATCATGTTGGAATGCGTTGTTTCCTTTTCAATTTGATGCTTATTTCTTCTTGTTTGTCTCCATAGCACCTCCAAGCTTGACTTCAATCCACAGAGCACTTTGTCCAGAAATATGCTGAGAACAGTTGCCAGGAACCCCAGAAGCAATTAAATTTAATAATATTTATTAGCTTGCACAGCATCCAGAAAAACAGGTCCAGACATTAGGTTCACAGTCCTATGCATCCTTTTTTTTTTTTCCCCGGTGCATTTTGAATAAGAAATACCCTTCAAAGACTCCTTTCACTTAACACATATAAGCTTAGTAAAATAGCAAGCACAAGCTACGTTTTGTTTAAGAATAGCTGGCATCCCGTGGTTTAAAACAAACAAATAAAACCTTCACAAACACATTCAGTTGAACAAACCTGCTTTCAGCTTCACCCTTCACCACCTTTTTGCCCCTCTCCACACTCAAATAGTTTTACTTCCCCTGTGGCACCCTCCTCCTGTTGGATGGCAGTGCAGGGCCTGCTGCCCCCAGGGTTCGATTGGCCCTTTTGGCCCCAGGGCACACAGCTGGCTCAGATTCACCTGCCATCAGCCAGCACCCCCACATCCTTTTCCATAGAGCAGCTCTCCAGCCTCTTGTCCCCAGTCTGACATATCCAAGTGCTGGCCTGTCTTACATCCGAAAACTGCAAATGACTGTTTTCTAAAGATTGCTGAAGGAGAGATGCAGAGCTCCAGGCCCAAAATAGTAGAAGCTCTTCTGCTGCACACATCATCCTCGTCAGAGGCACTGGCTATGTAAACAGTGGGATCAGGAAGCCATCAGCAGTTGTGGGAAAACTCCACCCTATCCACCCTAACCTTTGACCACTCAATCTTCTGCTGTTTAAATCAAAGAACTAACAGAAATAAATGTGAGATTTAAAAAAACATATGAATAAACACTTTCCATCTCATTCCACTGCTTTTAGCAAAAGGACAGGACGTAAATTGTTGAGTCTGAAGTTAAGAAACAGGGCGGTAATAACGGCTGTAAAACACCAACCCCGCACACGGACTTAAAGCTCATGCATAATTTATCCGAAATCACATTACCTGAAGGACCTCTTACACATCAACAGCATTCCAAGATTCTAAGAAGCACAAGGAAGGCGAAAAGCTTCTCTAACTGAAAACACCAAGAGCTGCAGGGCTTCTGTGAAAGGCTGTTAAATTCAGTATTGATGTTGAGAGCTAAACTTGTTAAGTGCAGTTAAGAGCCATTTCCCCAAAAAACAATTCACATTTTCACCGGTATCATCACACCTAAAAGAAAAGCTTAATTCTGATCTTTGCCATTTACTGTGAACTTAGCGCTAAGAAATCAATAACAGACGGCTTAGCCTGTCCTCACAAATAGATTGTGATAAATGGTGCATCCTAAAAACTATCTGGAAACACCAGACGATCCACTTAATTGGCCAGCTGATTACCTGATTTATTTTTTTTTTCCCCAGGAGAAATGAATTAGCTCTACACGGGGGCGGATTTTTTTTTATTTTTATTTTTTAATCAAAATCTCTCAGAGTAAGGATGGTCATTTTGATCTTTTAAGATGCTTCTAGTATTTGTCATACACAGAGAGAATCCCAATCCCCCAAGTTTTAAAGGCATACCAAAAGTGCAGTAGGAAAAATGTACCTTTATGTTAAAGAAATCAGTGTGTCACTAATGCCACTCCAAACATCTCGCAGCTGGTTGACATATGATAGTGTAATTTCTCTATAATCAAGTAAATCAAGAGCAGAAAAAACATCCAGTCAGTGTTGGTGTTAGGTCTGCAATCAGACCTCACACACGAGGCAACTCAAAGCATGAACCCACTGCACTGGCAGGCTACTGTAACAGGTAGCTGTGCTTTTTCAAAAACACATTTATTATTCAGACTCATAGATTTCTGTGGATCTCAGCCATATTCTGGCCATCAGCATAGAGTACCCAAGAAAAGTCCACTTCACAGATTTTACCTGTTCTCATTACAGCCTCTGCTATCAGAAAGAATCAATGAGCTGAACTCCCTGTAATCTTCCCTGGCAAGGCCTGTATGATGCAAGTGCCAGACATTCACTGCAACATTCATGGGACAGTAAAGAAAAGATTACATATTTCATCCATGCTGGCATTCGCAGCACAACGTAGCCAACACTGCACAGGCACTCAACAGCGAGACAAATTCTTGAGGCAGTGGCAGGGATTCTGCCTCTCACTTGGGAATCACAATGATTTGGGTTGGAAGGGACTTTTAAGATCATGTGGTTCCCAGCCCCTGCTATAAGCAGGGACACCTCCTTCTAGATCAGGCTGCTCACAGCCCCATGCAGCCCAGCCTTGCATGCTTCCAGGGAGTGGGCATCCACAACCTCACTAGGCAGCCTGTTCCAGTGTCTCACCACCCTCACAGTACAGAATTTCTTCCTAATATCTAGTCTAAATCTACCCTCTTCCAGTTTAAAACCACTTCCCCCCATCCTGTTACTGCTGCCCTTATAGTAAGTCCCTCCCCAGCTTTCCCATGGGCTCCTTTCAGGTACTGGAAGGCCGCTACAAGGTCCCCCCGAAGCCTCCTCTTCTTCAGGCTGGAGATTCCCCAGCTCTCAGCCTGTCCTCATAAGGGAGGTGCTCTGGTCTTCTGATCACTTTTATGGTCCTCCTCTGGACTCCAACAGCTCAAAACACACTGCTCAACAGATTAGTAGAGCAGATGATAATGCTGAAAAGTAGTCTTTTCATAGCACAATTTCTACTACATCAGGGATTTGAGCGTATGTGGAATAAGAACTGTATCCCAAGTTTAACACACCCACTCTTAAAAACTGAGATCTGTAATGGAATAAACAAAAAATTTAAAGCAGACCAAAAATACAATGCAGACAGATCATATGAGAAATAGCTTCAGATGGCAGGATCCAACAATTTTCCAGGTATTGAAACAGTCACAACAACAGCACATCTGAAAATCAAATTAGGTGTCACTAATTGGCATTTTAACTTGATCTCCAGTTCCACACAAAATACTAAGCACAACTTTCATTCATGGGATAGCAGTGACTGAGGGATCTCAGACACAGTGAGAAGAAAAGCATCACAGAAAACCATAATATCAGCATTTTCAGCAGGCTCCTTTGAGCACCCCAGGATCAGCCAGCTGCTGGGAATGGTTACGGAAGGACTGTCACCAAGACTGGTGATAATAACTTCACTGTTATTTGAGCTTCTCATCAAAAAAGGAAGAAATGTCACCCTGCAGAATGGGCACTGTGAGGGCTGGAAAAAGCAGTAAAGAAAATAGCTCAACTATGCTGAGATCCTGGATGGTCCCCTCTGGAGAAATTCAACAGAGGGCAGGATTACAACAGCTCGTCTGCTTTCCTCTTTCTCTCCAGTACTAAAAAATCTTTTCAAATACTAGAGCGAATGCTGGAGAGAAATGACCTGGAGTGGGAGAGAAAAGAATGGCTGGAGGAGATCTGAGAAAAACACTGGAACCAAAATGATTTGCTATTCAAAGAATGTTTTGTTGCGTGTACTTGTGTTGTTTAAATCACTAGCATTGCCAAATTCATTCAATTAATAGTTAGAGAAAATATACCTTTGCAGCTTAAATGACAAAAGAGAGCAAAGGAAAAAAGTGGCAGAACGTGAAGACACCATCTGGAAGCACTTTCCAGAAATATAGTCCATATAACACAAGAAAGGTTTATTTTCTGGCACAGTATGACACCGTAATTACTATTCCAACTTTTTTTTTCCCAAATGATTAGGGCCATGCAGCATTAAGTCAAGGAAGTGTTCAATGCCTGTAATGATCCTACCACTTCCCAGCTCCTTCTGCCATGGTCGTTCCTCGTGTTCTCTCTTTACACCTCATCACCCAGCTAGTTTCCACAAAGGCATTCCTCATAGAATTATGTAACTCCCTTCTATCCAGAAATAAATTCCTGCATACCAGTTCAATACATACACACAACACCTTTGAATAATGCTGTGGAAGACCCTACCTGATGTAAATTTTCCATAGATCTTCGTTCTCCCTCTGAAACATAAACCTTTTTGACTTCCCCAATGCCAAATCTATTCCTAGCTGTATTTAACCGCATAGCTTTAGTTTGGTAGGGACTCACAGAGTCCACTGGACTTTATGTCTCCAAACACTGCTCCTTTATTTCCATACGTTTTGCTTGCTTGCAAACTGTAACACTTCTTAGTCTCCAAGAGCACCTTGGATGTAGACTGGATTTATCTTCACGCACTAAGGAAATATAAACCTGAGAAAGACAGAGAGACACTTTGTCTTCAAGCAGAAGCAGTAACGGCAAGCCCAGGGAAAATGAGACCTCAGCTGTAGCATTCCCAGGAGATCTCCATGTCTTACTCAGTCTTCTACAGTCTCTTTTCAATGCAGTTAGTGGCAAAAATTAAGAGCGCTGTCTGCTTAAAGCAGCTAACCCTACAGCAGCCTCAGATCTGCCTTACAGAGCTTCTCCCTCCCTGCAAAGCAAAGCACAGCTCCTATTAGCCTCTCATCTGCAGACAAGTAGAATGTCTGCAGAAGCATGAGAATCTGTGCTACTTCAGACCATGGAGAAGTGAGTTAAAAACCAGGGGTCTTCATTAAGTACTAGGTGGCACAGCACAAGTCTGACTCAGGCTGCAAGGTCCCAAGTTACTTTGATGTAATTGATCAAATTCATGCCTTAAATGCAATCTGGAGACAAGCCAGTGCCAAGAATAACTGGTGGAGTTCAGACAATATGAGCTTTTCCCATTTGTGCTTATATAAGACTTGAAAATTGGTTTAAAGGTTTACAGAGGTGACTGCTTCATATCAATCAAAGCATGGATCATGCCAGAAAGGGCTACAGCTAAAGGTTGGGATGGGAAGCCCTGCTTACTGGCTGCTGCGATGCTGTTCAATGACACACAGTGAAGAGAGAGCCCTGCTTTGAGGTGTATTTGTAAAATTGAGCAAGGGGCAATACTTAAAGGTAAGTGAGCTCCATTCTGGTGACACATTCATGGGGTCACGTTGCAAGGAACATAAATCCCATTCATTAGTGTATCTGTACAATTTAAGCAAGCAACCGTGTTATTCTTTTGACATAATAAGCAAGAAAAAAAAGAAGAAAACAACCACAAAGATCCAGGCTGCAAAGCTAGGAAACACCAACACCTTAGTGTGTTTCTTACAGAAATGTGCACACT
The DNA here is from genome assembly GCF_019232065.1 of Centrocercus urophasianus. NCBI lineage: Eukaryota > Metazoa > Chordata > Aves > Galliformes > Phasianidae > Centrocercus > Centrocercus urophasianus. Next base: position 9,945,772 of record NW_024884756.1, read on the forward strand.
GACCAGGAAGACCTGAAAATTCCACTGACAAAAACAGCTCTGGTTTTACCCTGACATAAGGGCTGCCATGGCTCTGAGAAGTAGGAAAATAAGCGCTGCAATATCTACACATCTCAGCACAGCATTAACATTCATCTCTTTTGCTACTCAGAGATCGGTTGGCTTCACAGCAAGTACAAAGGACATCACTACACTGTCCTTCCAAAACATGGAGACTAGGGCACCTTCCCACTGTCACCAGGTAAAAAAATATTCAGCAGCTGCCCTGTATGCTTGTGCTACGTGCTAAGGGATTCTCTGTATCCCTTCTTCAGATAAAAAAAACAATCCTGAACTAAAATTAAGGAGGGTCTCACTGAGGATTTGACCTAGTTGAACTCTTAAGGCTTTTAAAATTAAAAAATAAAAGAAAAAAAAAAAAAAAAAAAGAAAAAAGAAAAGAAGATAAAAAGAGAGAGACCGCCACTGTCTATGTCAAGTCCTTACAATCTGACACAAGATAGTGACCTATAGGATGTAGCTCAATCATCTAAGCCCTCTATGATCTTCAGTCCACCCACAGAAAACACTACTGATGCCAGACAAGCCAGAAAGGTGATGCTATTTAAAAACATTGTCTTTTGAGCAGGAAAGAAAGTCAGCTACAAGAAAGGAATACATTACAAACTGAAAATAGGAGATGTTGTTGTAGGTTATGAAGTGAGAAAAAGTAGGACAGTAGTAAAGGAAGAAAACAGACAAGGAACAACAATAACCAGAGGAGCTGATACAAGTAGAAGGTTTTGGTACTCAGTAGCAACTAAAGCAGAGAAGATACAAAGGCTTCAGTTGCTTTGCTCTTGGAAATATCAGGAGCAGGCAGACTCCCACCAATGGCCCATCACAGCGCAGGAACACTGGTATTGCTAGTAATATGATTACAGGAAAGCATTCGTTCACAAAAAAAATAATTAGAATTCCAATAGTAACTCAGGAAGAAAGGCCAAATGTAATGAAGGGGCAATTGTTAAGCCATGATAAAGCCATATTTGGACACTTTCAGGATTTAACAGTTTCAATCAGTAGTTGAATTAAATAGTGAATCAATCTACTTTAAGATGATCTTCAAATTAAGTTTCCTTATCGATCTTGTAGAAATTCAGAATGTAGACTGACATTATTACAGATCATGGATGATTACGTAACGGTCAGTACTGTCCTACCATACATCTCTTCAACTGCTGGAAGTTGACACATGCAAAGTAAAAAAAAAAAAAAAAAAGAAAGAAAAAGTGGACAGCTGGCCATGGTCATAACCTCCCAGTGACCACAGCTAAGTCTCCACCATCAGAAAGACCTTCATCATCACTCCTTCCAAAACAATGTCTCACGAGATCAAATGTAATTTCATTTAAGTACTCTACACAATGGAGAGTAGACCAGATTTCCGCAATGTATTTTGGCCTGATTAGCAAGGCATTGGTTCAAAAATTCTATCCTGTATTTTTCCAGAGTGAACTGTTGAATGTTACTATGCCTTCTGGTCTGGTATCATGGTGTTGTAGATTACTTGGCACCAGGGACCCAAAATAGGATGGCCAATTTAATTTGAGTCTGAATCTTGTAACAATCCTCCAGGAATAACCTGTGTAATCCAATAAGCAACCCAAATCTCCACAGTCTAATCATATTATTTTAAGCCCTTTATAATCAACTTAAATTATTGGTTCATTAATCACATTTATGCTGATTCAGACAAACTGCAACCCCTACATTCAATAACAAAATTAAAAAAAAAAAAAATCAATAGAATAAGGTAGATAAACTATTTTAATGGGACTGTTTTTCTAATTGCCACTCATAATTGAATTATTCAGCAGGTTGAGACAGACGACAAAAATGAATATGACCTACGTGGGTAAGTATTGTTTTATCAATCTGTAATGTAGTCGGGGTGAAATTTTGCTTCAAGGGTGCAGCCTAAAGGTCCTGGCGTTCTGTAAGAGGAAAAAGCAACTTGAGCACACCTGAGAAAGGCATTAGTTCCTCCAAGGGAATTGTGATGAATTTATGAAAGTGTCCTTGAGATGCAGGAGTTGGTGCAGTCGGGTACAAATGGCAGCACGTTCAGTACTTTACTTCCACTTGTAGCTTTGTGTCTTTCCTTAGTAACTATGTACATCGTGCTATAGGCACTGTACTCACCTTCAGCATCCCCAGGCTGAAAAGCTAAACAGTAGGTTTAAGTTACACCCATGGATGTAATCCCAGTGCAAAGAGCAGCCTGTGCCAAGCCGTGAGCCCTGCTGCTGCACTCCAGTAGGGAAACAGGGAGCTGGCGTGGCTAAAACCAATACAGAAATGAAACAGGGACCAGAGTGATTAACTTAGCGTCAGCATAACAAGTTAAATGTCTGCCTTAAAAGCAACTATTTACCCAATACTGCAAAAGAAACAAGTACTCAAGGGACAGCTGTGGTAGCCTCATTAAGTCAAAGTACATGAATTTAATAAGTGGGCATACAGCAAATTCCTAACAACAGAGAATCTGAATGTTTGCATTACTCATCAAAATCAGGAGTAAAAGATACAGGTTAGGAGTGCTCTGTTAAGCGACCTGCAGCACCATAGACGTCCAGTTTATTTAAAGAATTATGGATTTCCTCCAGTGAGACATTATTTTTTTTTACCACATTTCTTCAAAATGATGTACCTTCAAGGGCAGAGCGCCCCTACTTCCAGGAGCTCAGATTTTTGTTTGCTTTGCTTAAATGAATACAGCGGTGTAGTAATTCAACAATGTAATTTCACTCTGCTCATGTACTTTGGCAATTATCATTCCTTTTTCTCACAAGTAAATTAGCTGCATGCTTGAATATTACAGTCCCTTGGGTTTCACACAGCACATGCATTATATGCTTGAAGTTTATCACCTACCTGGCATAATTACTTCCATACAGCTAGCATTTAAACATTATAAATTAGTGGCCAAAAGGGTATTAAAAAAAAACCAATCTAACCATGGTGCAATTACAATCTAACTGCTGTGTAGCACTGTGCTCAGTACTTCATGAGAGAAAGTAACACTTAAATGAACCTCCCCCCAATAGTTACGTACACATGACATACTTACAAAATGTCCAGTAAGAAAAAAATGTTGCAAAATCTACCAGAAAATGGGTTTCTGAAGCACAGAGGTGGGTACCTCCGGCTCTAATGCTACCCTTGCCAGGTCCCCATCCCCCTCAGCACCACGCCATGATGCACTGTGAGGGCACACGCCTGTCCTCCTGTCCCGATCCACCAGCTCACCACTGCCACCAGAAAGCACAGGTCTCTCGTCCCTGGTCTCATGTAGAAATGCTTCAGTGCTTTCAGCCAAGCAGCACAGTTACAGAACAGCTGCACTGCTGGGCTTAATGCACTCAGAACTCAATACTGCTGAAGTTAGGTATTTAATTAAACTGGAGGACATCCGCTGCAGAATGCATTTGATGGGGAACCACAAATGGAGGCGTTGGGAATTTTAAAGAAGATACTGGGATAGGAATCAAATCCCACCTGTCTTCAGACATTTGCTCCATTATTCTAAAAATGAGAATAATTTTTTCTTCACTTAGAGTCTAACTTGATGTCTACACATTTCTGTAGCAGATAAGCAAAGGGTCCTTTACATAACAACTGAGGTAAGAGCAAACCTATTTTATTTTTTTCCCCCCTCGGACACAGTGGTTGGCACCCAGGCTGCAGAGAAGGCTTATTTCTAACCAAAAGCATGTAAGCTGTTGAAAGCAAAGCTTGATTGATGATCCTTGACATACTCTATAAGGATAGCTCTCAAATTCTTTCCCAGTGATATGCCACTTGTCTGGACATCCAGAGCAGGAGTGGGGCACAGTAAGGGTGAGGATGGGCCCCTTCCACAGCAGTCACCATTCTCCCTGAGCACACAGTCTCTTTTCTCCCAGCCCTGCCACCACAGCTCACCTCCTCCAAGCAAAGCCACAAGCTTCCCTCATCCTCCTGCTCAGCTGCCATTAGCACCAGCAAGCACATTCCCCAAACCAATCCAAATAGGACCAAAATGGTATCTGTTATATACTAGCAATGTTTAACTTCACCAACAGTAGCAGGAGTGTGGCACGAATGCACCGTGCCTTGAGAACTGGGACAAAATGAGCAGTTTACCATTATGCTGCAGAGAATTGAGCAAAAGTCACACATACCAAGCAGACACTGCATTTTCTACATTAGTACACGGTTATGACAAGGATGGAAGCTGCTTACAGGGGGCACAAATAAAACATTCACAAGAAATTGCTGTTCACCACCACAGATCATTTTTCCATGGACACAAATGAACAGAGAAAGCAATGCTGGCTCAATGGGTCCTTGAAAACAGCTTATGATTTGCAGAAACTGTGTCATTTAGCAGTTGCTCATGTAAAGCTTTAATCATGCAAACACACATTTAGTCCCCACAGTTATCCAGTTTGTGTGTTAACATGTCTTTCAGCATGAAAGAAGTGTGCCTGTGCATTTGTTCAAACAGTACCTCCTCAAATCCTTTTAAAACAGCAATGTCCGGGCTTTTCAAGACTTTCAGAGCCAACATCCTCAACAAGGGGAAACTATTAGAATATCCATTTACAACTTGGCTATTTTTTTAAAATATAAACAAATGCAGGAAAAAGCAATATTTTAAGAAAATATTTTTTGCTGCTGTTGTTCTAAAATATCAACTCCCTATTTGCTTCTTCCTGTTATTTTTTGTTTATTCCTTCATGTGGGTGCGTGAGGAACGAACACTGACACACCGCTTGTGACACACAAAGTGTATCAAACACAATGTACTTGGAGAAGGCAACTTTAAAGCTCAGTTTTCACAGATGATACTGTATTTCTTCCAGCTAGTAGTTAAAGGAAAATGATATTACTGTAAATATGTTAATGTGTCTGTCTCTTAGTGGCAGACAAAAAAAGGACAATAATTTAAAAATGAAGATTATAGAAATTACTTGCTTTGCCTGTCAGCTCTTCGTGAAATTTCCAGTCTTAATCCTAAAACAAAGCCTTATGCAATGAAGGGCAGACATACTTTATATCTGTTTAATTATAATAGCAAAGACTTCAGTAATACATCTAAAAGAACTACAGTATAGCCACGGCTGTATCCAGAGAACTGCTTTGTTGTACCCAGGAGAATTTGTCTGTGTTCATTAAGTCTCATCTCTCCGATGCAGAACATAGCAACTCTTTTATGTGAATTACTTTACCTAGTTGCACAACAGCTCTACTTATTGCATATGGCATACACTGCTTTTTGGTGCAGTTTCTAGCACATTCCATCACACTTCTTAAAGCAAAAAAACAGACATCAAAATTTGCACAGCGTGTCTTTATGTATATTGAATGGTACATGTATGCTTCATTCCTGTGTTTTACTAGGGGAATCAGCAGAGAGCATGAATGCCCTAACACTGTCTGTGAACCAGAATAAGCTGCCTTATTTCACATAGCCTTACCTGGACATTAATGAAAGTGAGTCCACACCACAGAACCATTATTCATCAAGAGAAGAAACAATCAGCTTTCTGCGTGCAATGAAGAGGAAAACAGTTTTTAACTATGTACTTTGTAAAAGAATGCATTTCTAGCTCATCTTCTAAAGCCAACTGAATTATCTGTCATGGAGTTTTTCAGCTACCAGGGATACTGAGGTAGGTTGGCTACTCTGCATACGCTAAATATTTACTACTGATCAAAGCACACTGTTGCATCTCAGCAAATTGAAATGGCATTACCACGCTCATGCAAAATGAATGCTTCATCAGCAGCCATTTGATATTTCAACATGTCAGCATCCTAAGACACAAACAACAGTGAAGTGCCTGAGTCACGCATGGTCAACCAGCACACTAATTTCAGTCATGTTGCCTCTGTGTTAAAGGGCTGGCACAGCACAACCTCAGTCACTGGTTCCTTCCTACGTCCTGAGAAAATCTCGTTTTAACCATCAATAACCACATTATCCACAAGAAACTCAAACACGATGAAGAAAGGGGAAGGGAACTACAAACCACGCTATCCAGAAATTAATCACTGTATTAAATTTTAAAAGATACGCTTGAGAGTAGCCAAAAAACACTTTTTGATATTGAGGTCAATATGGATCTCTCTTTAGTGGCAGAAGGGAAGAAGCTAGGCCTGTGAAGAACTGAAGGGCAGAGCATTTCTCAAGGACTGACTGAGCTGGGCTGCCACATCCCCGGCTTCATAGCTCTCTTTTTGTTGCACACTCTGAGAACCTTAATGCTGAACACAGTTGTCTTGCTCTCTGCCTGCCTGGAAACACAGGGTTGAAATCAAACTCTGAACTGCAAACAGGAAAACATACAAGCCTGGGTATGAAGCACATTCTCCTGTCATCACCTTTCTGAAAAATACAAGTACAGATGTCACATGGCAGTAACCCTGGGCAAAACAGCAGTGTGTGCTACAGACACCGTTACAGTGACCACAAAACCACCCCTGTTCACAGAGTATCTGTATGGGAATTGCTAAATCACAGCCTGAACCAATGATTGAGCACCTGGCGAAGGAACACAGGCAACCTTGGGAGCACAGGTAAAAGCAATGTTGAACCACGTTCCATCCCTCCCTAAGCCTCATTGAAGGGCTGGCTGCCACAAGGAAAAGACCTCTAGCTGGAGAGCATTTGACAATCGCTGATCCTCAGGAAAGGTAAGCACATCTTTCTTTTTCCTTTGACTGGATTGTTACCATTACCTTTTTTTGAGTAATTTACAACTGGTCATCTACCACTGCCTTTCCCTACAGTATCAAACCCACGTTCCATGAATTACATCTTCATGCATCGGCATGCAGTAAAAATAAGCCAAATGGTTGTCTTAGTAAGATCAGGCTTTTTTTCTGCAAATACAGAAGAGAAGCTGCACAGCATTCCTGAGCTTGACTGCTTCAGATATCTTCAGAAGAAGACAGCACCTATCTGAAGAATATCTTGCTCATTCCTGACCACAAGGAGGAGTTGGGGGAAGGTAGGAGAAATGGACTTAATCTCTTAATCTAAACCACACATTTGACCACAAATTTCATAACAAACAAGATAATTTAAAAAAATGGTTCCATTTAAGTAATACCAAATACTGGTTTTATACTTAAAATTTTCAATGTAATTGATTTTTGTTCTTTTTTTTTTGTTCGTTTGCTTTTGCTTTTTGTTTTAATGTCTTTTTTTACATAATCACAGAAAAAAGCACAGGAGTGCCATGTTATCCCTATCATTTCCTTGCCATATATTTCAACGACACAGATTTATTCTCTGGTTTTGTGCAGAGCATGTGCAATCCTGAAACAAAGCTCACTCTCACACATGCAGTCCATAAACACAGCTTCGTAAAATTACACACTGCTATAATCCAACTAGAATTTCCAAACACAGAAAACATCTCAGTTTGTGAGATGCCTGTGTTTAAGAGAATAGAACGAAAAAGCCTGGAAAATCTTTTCAATTGTTTCCTTGTGTAAGCTTGTGTGCTGTTTCTTAACCAAAGAGACAGACAATGTTTGGCTAAATAAATACATTTTAAATACACATCCTGGACATGTTTATACTCCATTTATGAATAACATAGAGAATAGGGAACAAAGCCACTTTCAGTCCTAGGACCCAAAAAGGGACCACATAGGTAGTAGAAGACAGACAGGATCACACACATGCAGCTGTACCAGCACAGTCCATACACCAGCACACACCTAAGATGGCAAAAACTCATTTCCTCCTTCCCTGCATTCTGTAACGTTATTTGTAACAACCATCCCACCTGAGGTACATCCTGAGCCACTCCAAAAGCAAATGCTTTATTTACCCACGACCATCTCTGTGAAACTCAGAGAGCAGTCCTGATTTGCACAGATGATGAGGAAGCATCCAGAAAGAAGGCGGGAGAGGAAGAGAACAAGAGAACTCCAACAGAGAGAAGTTGGGAAAAGCAGCACAGAACTCTCATAATTAAATCTATAGACTAACAGCAGAATTAGACAAAAGGAACAGCTACAAGTTCCTGCCAGCACGTGCTGCTATCGATACATCTGTTCTTGAAACTGATATGTAAATTGACATTAGTTCAGACTGCGTGTATAGTTTCAATTCACTCATTTTTCACAGCAAATCATGTCAGATTTTAATTGAAATCTTTTAACTGTAAATTAAAATGTCAGTAGTGACGCACAGATGCTGCTGAACAGATTTATTTTGTCACAAACATAAATAAAAGAGCAGAAGTTTCAAGCAGTCCTCTGGTCAGCCAGCATCAGGGACTGATCACCACTGAACCATGTCCTAGGGTTCTATTTTCTTTCTAAGCATTTTGTTTGCTACCACCTACATGCTTGCAGGATCAGGGACTACCCAGCTAAACTCCATTATTCAAATAGGAGAGAGATGTAAAAGAGAATCGTTCCTAGATGGAGAATATAACCACTGTGTGTCTGATGCATGCCTTAGGATGCTCCAAACAGCTTCTTTGCTCTTGAGGCAAAAGACTGTCACACAGCAAAACTGAAGCCTTCAACTCCTTTGTTTTGACGTGCTCAGCTGACTCTCCTGATGTCTCTGACTGCAGTATTTCTCTCACCACATCTTGCGAGGATTCTGAAATAGCAGCAACATGGGAGTCCCTCAGGCTCCTGAACTCAGAGCTCATATGCCAGCAGCTGCACGTGCCTTCCTCTCCTCGCCATTGCTTCCATGCTCTTTTGCTCCCACCACCACCACCATTAGGCTCCCAGGGAAGTTTCTGCTACTAATCCAGAAAATCCAGAAGAGTAGGCTGCTACTAAGCACATGTGACATTTCCCTCTGTGACTTACTGAGAACGTTTTCTAGGTCCATCCCTAAAGGGGCTCATTTGCCCTGAGCTAGCCACCAGCTTCAGTCTGAATTTCTAAGCTCACAGTGGTTTGGCCAAGCCTGCCATCATAAGCAACAACCAAGCCTTATCTGTGGCCATCTGTGGAGACACTTCTTTCCATTCCACGATTCCATCATTCCAAATGATGCCCATTCCATAGCTTAACTTTATTTTCTGGTTATAAACTAAATGAGAGTGACAATAAAACATTGCATATTGCTATGTTCCCTTACTGCAAATGGGGAGCACTCAAACAGAGCAGGCAAATAGAAATCAGGCCATGAGTTATACAAAATAAGTCAAAAAATTAAAAAGATTGACACATGAAGGAGGTGAAGAAATTATAAACACAAAGGAAATGTCATTAGATCCATGCAGAAGTGGACAAGCTAAACAGCTTTAGATATCTTGCTCACTCTAAATCCCTCCTCATTAAACAGTACCTGAAAAGAAAGCTTCCCTTCCTCAGCAAGCACATTTACTTCTTGAAAAATGTTACCACAAATTGCACTGTTAAAGTCAATAAAAAGAAGGCAGTTGATTCACTGGAACAAGTTTTGGATTTTTGATGAGTGCCTGCTGCTCAAGCTGCTAATGGTTTGGAACTAGTTTTCTGATAATTCTTTTCTGTGCTTTCAGTGACTGCATTTATCACCTTTTCCTCATTCCTGAGCTATCTGACATCACCCAGCACATCACGTGCTGGGAACAGAAAGGTTGAAAAATGAAATTGAGCATTACTAAGGAGAGCCCCCATGCTTCTATTCATGCAGGATACAGCAGCTCCACAGAGTTGCACTACATTACATATTTGCACATGGCTATTTACTCTTTACAGGAAACACTCCTCTCACTTCACCAAGTTCTGCTGTTAAAACAGATCAGCCAAGGGAAAACAGGAAGGAGCTGAAAGAGCACAGAGCCACGAGCTCACCAGGGACAGTCCCGCATTGAAATGGCGGTGAGACCATGTGCTTCGGGACAGCAGGAGCAGCCTCGCCATGCGCCAAGGGCTGCCACAGCCAGGTCACCTCGTACCTGGGCTGTATGCTCTGCTTCACAGCATCCACTTCAGCTGCCAGAACTAGTTAATAAATTGCGAGTAGACTTCAGACTTGAAATTTTGCAGGGATGTTTAGACTGCAAGCTTGCACAGTAACATACTTCTGGCTCTGAACAAGACTGTTAAAACCTATCTTGGGTCGTTTATAGATCCTCTTTTTCAGTGCGAGACCTGCCATCTGCCTACTGCCACTTGCCAGTTCTGCTGCCATCTCCCCAGTTACAATGCCGCTGCCACACTGCAGGCAAAACCCCCTTGAATTTCTACACATTGTATTTAGACTGCTGCCTGAGGAGCAGTGAGGCAGGGGGAGGACAACTTCGCCATTTATCTCCCAAGTAACAGCACTCAAGAATGGCAAAGAGCACCAGCACCCCAAAGTGCAAGTGGGGCATCCCCCTGAGCCAGCTGCGAGATGCTGCCCAGCACCGGCACCTCCAGCCCTGCATCTCCTCCCTGCTTCTGAGACACCAGCCAAGGCCCCCAAGGATATCAACAGTGAAGGACAATATTCAAAGTGCTACATTTTTCAGAGGTGCTGAGCTTTTCACAATGGGTTCATTCTCATCTGGGGCCCTCAGCAGACCTTCAAACTAAGTAAGCCCCCAAAGTTTATCCATACAAACCATGCCCTAAAGGAGTATGGCTAAGGGTGGGGGCTGAACTTCCCACAGATTAGCTGAGCTGTGGAAGCAGCACACAAAGCAGCAGCAGCTGTGCATTCCAACTGAGCCTTAATAGACCCAGCACAGCTAATGCCTCTCGCTCCTTTGTCACCTGCCTGGACCCAAAGGTGTGCCGCAGTTTGTTGAAAAACACAGATGTTTTGAATTAAAAAAATACCTTCCAGGAACAATCCCACAAACAGAATCAGGGACTCAGATTTGTTGTATTCAAAAGCCTGTGAGTAAGCTGTCGTGACACCAGAGCTCCAGCATTGCCTTAGTAATTCCATTCCCACTGCAGGGTGCTGTTTATCTCATTCTCTGTGCAACATAAAAGCCATTTTCTGCAGTCAAACTCTGCATTACAGATGGTGATTTCCTCCTTTATCATGAGCCTGCTAATAGACTATCTCATATCAAGGCAAAGCACGCAGCTGAGTTATGAAAGAGGTGGTGGCAAACCAACCCAACGCAAGCAACGAAGGGCCCTCTCACAGGATTCGGTTCTGTTTGTGAGGGCCTGGCTCCAAAGGCAGGCTGTACATCACCGTGACGGCACTGCCTGGGCTGTTCTGATTTACTGGGGAGACTGAGAGGCAGGAAATTGGTGCAGCAATGATATAGTAACGTACGCACTCCCCCAGAAGCTTCTAAATATGAAAATGTTTAAAACCATGTTTTTGATAAGCATGCCAAATCACAACGAGTCATTACAACGTTATTAGAGGAAGCGTTTTCAAATGCATTGATTAGATTAGGAATAATGACTTGGACCTAAAGATGTAAACCTCTAATCTCATCATCACTAATGACCTCCTGAAATAACAGGGAGGAAGTTAGCATCTTCCTTCAGGGTGGAGACAAAGCCCATGGGATGCACCAGCAGCTCTCTCTTGGCTTCACTGCCAAGTGGGTAAAACCCACTGCAGAGACACGGAGCACAGAGAACCACACACAATCGCACATTAAATTGCTTCAGCTACCTGGGATTTCAGCCACTGTTTGAAATCACTGAGCTCTGCGCTCCAGTAAATATTGAAACACTTATTTTAATTAAAAAGCAGCTTACATGAATCATTAACTGTTACTGTGCATGCTCACAATGAAGTGCACCAAAAATTAAATACGCGCAGCCTGCTATCAGCTTCTCCACACACATGGTGCACACCTTCTGATGGAGAAGCAGCATGCGAGCACTTTGCACACCTAACTGGTAATTCCCAGAGAACACCATGCAGCAGGGAGCCAGCTCTTAGGCAGTATGAGCTCCCCTCTCTCACTTAAAAGTGCAGACCTCTTACAGAGGAAGAGCTCAAGGCTTGGGTCGCCTGAACCTTACCTCCATGATCAACATCAAGAACACATCAACCACCAAGCAGGCCAATCTGCAACCTGCATTTGGGAGTGTCATTGCCTAGATTATGGAGACAAACCTGAGGTGAAAGGCAAAAATACAAAGAAAGATGGCTGTGCATCGTCTCGAATGCTCTTGTGTGTCCTGGAGGTAGACGGTGTTTGTTCTGCTCCCTGCCATGGACGAGATGATCTCTGGGACAACTGCCACCTACACTCACAAATATCCACATATGCGCAGCAGATGGAAGGAGAGTAAAGCACGCTCCTTATATCTTGCTTCCCTGGGAACCAAGTACCTGAGTTTATGATAATTAAACTGAAATTAAGCATTAAAAAGGATCTTTTATCACACTGGCTCCTATCCCCCTCCCACCCCAGATTTTTATCCTTTTCTCCCCCTCCTGCTCTGTGAAAATCTTCAAACGAGGAAGAATGAAATGAAGATACACTGTTTTGTCAAAATACAGAAAGTAAACTGGGGGAATAGTGGATTGTTCTTTATTGCCATCTTAATGTTCCCTGAAACACCAGCAAAAATAAAAAAAATTGCTGATGGAACAATTTCTTTAATAAAGGTTGCATCTTTACATTAAATATTACTAGGAAAAACCACAATAGCAAGCAGTGCATCACTGAGAAACAGAATTATCTGAGCGCTTTCCCCCACTGTCTTTCTTCTATGCAGTTTGAAGATTTATGTACTTCTCTTTTGCACAAGGACTACATCCTAGGATAATGCATGATTCATTCATTTGTTCATTAAACTTCACCAGCGTAGCTTCATCTGTCAGGTAAATGGAAACACATTCAGGCAATATACTGCTGTGCATTAACCCTATTCCTGCCTGCCTCACCATGACAGCTCAAATCTAAAAAAGAAGCCCCACCCCAAACACAGATGATGCAGCTTAATCTCCCCTCAAGACCCAAAATCAAGCAGCCTTCTGGAGCCCTGCATTACAGCATTCTATATGATGAAAAAAAATGTTTCTGAAGCTCCATGATGCAGGAGATGCCAGGGGCTTGCTGGCTAAGTACACCTTAGCAAGATCAGTGGTCTTGTGCACATGCCAATACACTCCATTGACACAAAGCAAAGAAAATATCATGGAGGTATTTAGGAACATGAGAGAATGATTCACATTGCACATCTTACGCAAATTTGGTCTAAAAGTCCATAGAACTAATTACTCAATAGTTACTATCATTTATTTTTTTCTTTAACTGTAATTCTAGCTTCAAAGTGTGAGTTCAGTTGCTTTTTTCCTCCCCTTCCTTTACTCTAGGAATAAGTATTCTATTATTAGCCTGTATCTGACATTACATTTGTGGTGTGTGCAAACATTGACGGTTGTCAGTTTTGTTTTGCTGTATTAATCTCTTCTCTGTTCCAACAACTAGGAATCATATCTTATAAATATGCTGCATTACATGCAAAATATTTAGAGCAAACAAAAGAAAAACACTGGCTACCCACATATATTAAACATATGAGAGTAAGGAGAAAATAATACATGTTGATGCAGCTGCAGAACATTATGATAATTGAGTCTGACCTGCACTTCTCAAGTCACCGAGTTTCAGCCTTTTTCCATATTTTCTTGTTCTTTATCTTTTTTTCCATTGTAAATAGACTTCATTTCCAAGCTCTCCCTATCTTTATTTTTTCCCCTGAATTCACTTCTGAGAGACTTAATGAGGGCAGAAAATTGATCAGCAGTAAAATTTATACCTTATTTGAAAGCATATAACGTTTCTCCCAAGCCTTCCTTGTAGGCAAGCCCTTTCTTCTATAAAAATATTAGAAACAGTGAGGAGACAGACACAGCAGTGTGGGGCACGGGCGCAGGATGGGGTCATTCAGTTTCCACATGAAGATTAGTTCAAGCTCCTTGCCAGTACAGGATAAACCACCAGAAATATAACTGCAGCTGCAATTGCTAGAAACCACAACTGACCTGTGATCCCTCTGTGAGCCACAGCTGGACTGCTGCTGTCCAATTGGCATGTGTCATCACAGTGAGGGGGGGTGGCCAGCAGTAGATCAGCATTGCAAGGCAGCACTCACATCTGAACCCTGAACCTGCATGGGCAGCTGCACTACTCCCCTATAAGCTGCCTGATACATGTCACTTCGGTTGTTTATATATGGCAATAGGTAAAACCCACCTACCAAAAAAAAAAACAACCCCACAACTCAGCAGTGACAGCACGTGAACATCCTTTTCCTGTTTTGTAAGTCACTGATGTAGAGCAGTCAAATGGGACTTTCTTCTTTATGTGTCTCAAGAAACTGTAGGGGGTGAGCTTTCAATGAGCCTTTGGCTCCTACAAAAAACTACACCGACAGAAGTTAACTGCTAAACCTTACATTGATTTCAACATACCAACTCGTGTGGCCACTGTATGGGGAAAAGGGAAGCAGGGCAGGAATCTCATGCCTGGGACAAATCCCTACCAAAGAGTGCTAACCTACCTGCATGGTCTTGGTGCCAAAGCCAACAAAACCATCAAGATCCTTACCTTGAGCAGGCAATTCCACGCATCGTCAGGAAGATTCACTGTCAAATCCATTAACACGACTAAATACAACAAAAAGGTTATCACAGATGAGCACTCAACACACCAAGCTTACATCTCTATAACTGTATGCTGCCATTGGCAGCCAGATGCGTTTCAGCACAAAGCTGAAATACTTTGCTCCCCTTGGGTCATGAGTTCCAGTGCTCCATGCAACTGCACCTAAATGTGAATCCCTGGGAAAAGCATGATGCTCAATTCTTGTTTGATTTTATTTAATTAAAGCTAAGTATGAAAACAACAAAAACATAGAACAATCAGTGTTTAAGATCATATCTTCAACCCACTGTGGGCCCCCCCCCGTTCAAACACAGGTTTTCCTTTTTGTCCTCCAGAGCTTCCAGCTCAAAATGAATTCATAGCCCTGTCCCAGAAAGGTGATGTTAACTAAAGAGTAACAAGAGGGGTGCACCAGAAATAAGGCACATCTGGCAAAATACACTGGGATGTAAGCCAGGGAACTTGCAGCTATAGGATCTGAAGAAAAAAAAAAAAGAAACAATTTATAACTCTTCCTTTTGTTGTTACTGGTATTACCACCATAGAAAATGGCTAGTAAATACTTGCCTGATGGCAGCATCCAGGTTTTACAGCTGGAGTTGCACAGCACCACATTGGTACAGCATGAATGAAGAGAGGCAAAAGCTGGCCTAAGGGCCTTACTATTAATACTGCATTATTCCCATTTCTGATGAAACTAAACACTCTGAATATATATACTGGCTCATCAGTTAGGTTACTCACAAAAATAACTTTTCAGCTAAACACAAATTATAGAGAACAGTAAGTTACACAGTCTGAAGCAAAACCTCATAGTAGCAGAGATTTTCTTGCTCATATCACTGTATGCATTTTTGGTGAATGGGTGTTTAAGCCATTTCCCATGCTAGACAAAAATCACTTTTAAGTCAAGGAGGGAAAGAGCTTGTGAAAAAAAAAGTGAAGTATATTTAATTGTAAATAAGACTCAAGATGGGCATTAAATTAACTAATTTTATCAGGCTTCATTCATCTGTAATTCTCACTGGGACCCTAAAAGGAAAGCGGGTGGGAAGCGGCTTCAAGTGCCTTTCAGCTTCCCACTGGTGTGCTCTAAACAAAAGGTTCAAGGTTTCTGTGGAAAGAGCAACAAACCCAGGAGGACTTCACACAGGGCGATGTCTCCTCACTGTTCCCACGAGCCCTTCCCCACTCGCAGTGCTGCAGCTGTGGGAGCCGAGCACTTGGCCTCACCCCCAGCTGTCATATCACAGCAGGGGCAGCCCAGCTTGAGGCACGTGGCTCATGTCACCCATCAGAGCAGCCTTCCTGACACATGGCGTGGCATTTGTACTGCAGTTAGCATCTGCACTAGATCTTTTAAACCATTTGCTACATTTTTATAATTGTTTATAAGAAACAAAAATAGAGGTTTGGCATTGAATTGGGCTATGATAACTAACCTATAAACAATTTTCCATGCCTCCACTTTGATTGCATCAAGCAGCAACCTGGTCCCTTCAGCAAAACCAGTGTGCCCACAGCTAGCATCTCAGGAGAACAAGCAGCTCTCACCCAGCAGCAGCGCTCCTGCAAGACCAAGGCAGCCTGGCCTCCCTGCTCCAAGGAGAGCAAAGACAAGGACGTCTGGTTTCCCTTCACACATGATTAAATGCAGCCCGCATGCAAGCCAGAGCTTCACCGGGCACTGACGCCAACCCACAGGATTGCACCTTTGGGAGATGTGGGCATGGCTCCCACTCATCTGCTGTGGAGTACACAGGGCTTTTTAGGACTAGCAGGCAAAGCAGGAGCCCAGCCCTGCCACTGTGCAGCGCTCGGGTAACAGCTGCTCCGTGCTTCCTGGGGCTGCATCCAGCTGCTCACACCGAGACGCCTTGCTCCAAGTCTGCTCAGAGGGAGATTTGCCAAGGGCAAGGCAGCTGGCAAAAGCCAGTAAACCCTTCAGCTTGAACTAGCAGAGATCCTGCTGGGCCCCTTCGGCTCTGATGGTGGGTCAGATAAAGAGCCCTGCACTCCAGGTAGCTCATAAGTAGAGATTAAAGCAATGCAGTCAATGAGACAGCTTCCTTCTATTTGACTGCTCAGGTGGAACTATTTATCCTCCCAATTAATTTCTGCCTTTCTTCACTTATTGGAGGAAGCTGAAAAATGGTCTCAGTCGGGAGGCACTGGGGTATCTGGGCATGAAAAAGGGGAGAGCTGCAGTCAGAACAGACATATCGCCTAAAAACACACCACAGCCAGGCAACCCCACAGCCCCTTCTTGTGCTCAACCCATGGAGGAGGGCAGCCGACAGGATGGGAGCACTCCCTCTATATCCACAACCAGCATTACCAGGCACTGATTACCAGAGCTGTGATGCAAATGATTAAAAAAGAGGCAAATAGTTGAACGATCATTTTTGTTGTGTTTTCCGAGTCCATCCACATTGATTGTGGAGGTCCATCTGACCGAGGGATTTTCTTTGCCCCTTGCAAATGTGGCTTTGATTGGTGAGGGAGCACGAGACAAGCATTAGCAGTATGCTTCATTAAACTTGGTCAGTAATGCAATACAGCAGCCAGAAGAGTCAGCTGAGATGCGAGAACAGCAGGAGGAGATACTGCCAAGATGACACTCCTGCGCTCTCTTTCCTCCAAGGACACTCATGACCTACCCCAGCTCTACAGATAGTCATCTTTCATGTCAGCATGGAAAAAATAGCACCCATTGACATTCACAGATGCTTGCTTAACATTTATGGAAACCTAACGGTGAATGCAAGAACAGTGAGGTGGTGAGCGGTGCATTTCAGCAACACTGCCATCATAGCAGCTAAGAAACAGTGGATCATCTCCACTGGTGCAGATTTTTATGACTACACCATGCAAGCTCTTGTTCATCACCAGAAAAGAATGTGCAGCTAACAGTGCTGACTATGTTGAAAAACAGTGTTTTGTAGCTGGGAATTTGCTCTACCAAATAGTGTCTTTTGTAGTTACCATGCAGATAAATAGGAAAGACTACTTTTGGAGCAACCTATGTCAATGATTTTCTTCAGAAACATTGTTTTTCCAAGCTGAATAGCTGATAACTTAGCATCTCTAATGCACTGAAAACATTTGCTACAGAGTCCCCCCAAGCACCTACTCCCTTCAGCACAGTCTGAGATTTTCATTCCTGCACCAGCAATCACAAGAACAAAATAAAGAAATTTATATCTCTGATCTACAGCATCTTTGCTGCCTACTATACACCTGTGCAGCACCTCAATATATTTGCACTTTTTTTTTTTTTTTTTTTTTTTTTTACATTTACTTGAAATTCTTTGCAGATCATAATTCTCAACTACTTCCTGTAGTGAAACTTTTGTCTTTCAACCTGACCATCTTCCATGCTATGATGGCTAAGTACAACAACTGAGCCCTGAGGTCAGATTACAAAAACTTATTTCAAGATCATGCATAACAGAAAGCATCAGCTCACAGCAGGAGCCCATGTGAACGATTAAAAAGACAACAGTGAGGCCTTTCTCAGCTGTAAAGAGGCAGTTCACGTTATTTAAGACTATTAAGCACATTGCTTCTGGTTTGCAGCTTGAAATTAAGACAAGCACAGTTCACCAATGATTATCTTTTGGCTTTTTAAACCAAAAAGTAACTTCAGGTGAAATGTAAAGTTGTGACTGTTGATTTGGGCTCACCCCATATCAGCAGGCTGTTCAATGCTAACCTTTGCCTAACATGGTCATCTACTGCTGCACTTCACCTTCAGCTGCCCCTTCTGCAAAGAGCTACGGTATGATTATTATTATGATTATTATTATTATCCTTGTTATCCTCAATATGCTTCAAACTTACAGAATCCAGCCACAACAACTCCTGAATCTTTCATCTTCCAGCACTCAATTCCTATGAGAGCCAGAAGCAGAGATTTTCCCCTAAGCTGTCTCCACTCTGTGTTTATCTGGAGCTGCTGCACTGCTCCCACGGACCAGAGAGCAGCCAGGGTAGGGAAGGTTTCTTTAATTAGCGTGTGACACCGAGATAGTCTTGGAAATGGAGAAGACTTCCTCTCATTCTCTGTTTCACAGCCTGTCCCCAAGTCTCTAATTATATATACTCACACCTCCACACAGAATTTAATGGGAATGGAAGCAGACTGTACATCTGCAGGCAACAGACAATTTTTCTCTAAAATGCAGAGTTAAGTAAAACATCACTAGAAAAAAGAATTCCAGGTGGCTTTAGATCATTTGAGTTGTCTAAAGTCTTAGCATACACTTTAAAATAAGAAGCTCCTTTTCACCTATATATATATACTTTGAAGAGCTTGCAACTAAAAACCCATTGAGAAAATGCTGTCTCTAAGCTGGCTAAGATCTTCACCACTCTGCTCATTCCAATAGATCAGCATATAATAAAAATACTTCTAAGTGCAGAAAAAAAAAAAACGTTAAAAATATTTCAAGTCTTTTAATTGAAAGTTTAGGGGAGAGCAATTCTTCATGTACTTAACTACCATGGAAATCCCTTACTTGTGAGTTTTAATAAAAGAATAAGACGGTTCAGCAACATCAAAAAGCCCATTACAGTCAAAATTCTGAAGAATCACTTGCTTTGCTGTGAGCAAAATAAAAGCCACACGTTTCTTCTAACAACTGATTCCTGACAGATGATTTACTAATATATACTTTTTAAATCTTATAAGAATTTATTTTTTCATCTAGAAGCACTTAAAGGAAGAGGCACTGAATAAATTGCTCAGCCAGCTATGCATCCATTTCCTGACCATCTGCGACAGGGCGAACTCCTACCAAATCTGAAGTAGGCTTTCACTGCAGAAGCCAGGGCCAGCATCACAAAGACAATGAATGAGCACGGCTGCAGCACTCACACTGCACTGCAGCCAGATATGGCACACACAGGCTGACTGTCTGCCCCTTGTCTTTTCATGGAAAAGGTCAGCACAGCCTTGTGAGAAGTCTGGTCCTCCTGACACAAGGCAGAGAGCTGCAGGTTCAAACTACCCGCATGAGGGTAGAGGAAGATGTAAAACTCACAACTGCCCACTCAGGTTTGAGTCATAAACTTCGCAAGTTTGTTGGGTTGGTGTGTTTTCAGGTGATAAGTTACGTAGATCCAATTTTCTCCTCTTCTCCAAAGAGCCTGTCTGCTGCAAACTGAAGGACTGTCACTGCTGTGTTATTCAAGTGACTGCAAGGTAGAGGCGCTCACATGGAACTCTGCAAGCCAAAACACACTGCCAGTGCCATTAGTTTATACAGAAGGGTCAACTGCAGTTCTGTAAGCACAGTTTACCTACAGGTCCAAAGTCATGAAGTGAGCTGGAACATCCATCTCCTAACTGCAAATCGCATCGTAATCTCACAAACAGGAAATGAAACTAAAGCCTACAAATAAATCGTATTTCAGCCACTAGTCAAAACACTGGACATTTCTTCCCAGAACCTCTGGCCTTTAGTCCATATCTCATGGAAAATAAGGATTCAAGGGATTTCTGCTTCGGATCACATTTTCCTCTCCTATGCAAATCAGCACCCCCCCATGCCAAACCTTCTGAGGACCCAGAAAAGAACAGAACACAGTGCCCTGGGGCGCTCAGCTGGCTCTCTCTGTTCCTCCCGCTGCAGGATGGAGCTGGTCCTACTGCGTTTTGCTTAGGAAGCATCCTGGCCTCCGGCGCTCCCACCTGGGTAGGCAGCTGCTGCTCTCCCTCATTGGGATTTCTTTCCAAGAATTTTATCACTTGCAAGGAAACGTGCTCTGTGTTAAAGCTTGCACAGAGGTGTTGATTAGCTAGATGTCACTCATTTCACACAGCCTTTTTTTCTAGCTTGCATCTGTACGAGCATCCTGGGAGGCTGATGGATGCATGATAGGAGTTCTTATGAAACAAACCAAATGTTTACTACAAAACATAGGGAAATGGTTGTAAGGAAAAGCTGCCCAGAAGGCAGACAAATGCAGGGCTGGGAGTGCAGAGAACAACACAAGGGCTGTGCAGCTCAGGGTCTGTGCACCAGGTACCTCCCAGGGCACACGGAGCAACCAGCCTGCTGGCAGGTATTAGGGCATGACCAACGGGCAGCTACAACACACAGCAACAGCAGGGGAGGAACGAAGTGGCCCTCTGGCAAAACAAGGAAGAAAGGGGCTGTTCTGCCGTGCTCATTCACATGAACTTTTGACAGATTAATCTCTTAAGCCCATCCATTAAGAAATAGGAAGGAACAAAAAAACGTTTCAGTTAACAAGATACACCACTGTACAGACCACAAATACATCACTTAGCTTCTGGAGAAAGAACAATTGACATACTAAGTACTCCATTGCACAGAATATTAAAACTCTGCGGGGAAATTAAATTTTATATTTTGTTTTATGCAAATCAGCAAAAACAGTTGAAATAGGATTTTTGCTTTCAGAAAGTAAGAGCCACACACCTTAGCCCACATATGTCCTTACTAAAACTAAAATCCACAGCTGGAGATGAAAATACTCAGAGCCTTAGGAAGTCAGGTACACACACACAGCACAGCAACCCCCAAGCCTCTGATACCAAAATGACTGCTATACAGCAGAAGCCAAGAGAACAGTCTCCCTCTGTTAGGTTTAAAGCAGAGCACGAATACGCTGAAAACACAGCAAAATTCAGAGATTTGGCAGTATTGAAGTATTTTGAAGCTCCAGAAAAAACATCCAAACCCTCAAGCATCTGAGTGACTCTAAAAACTGAATTTTGCCCAGAATCCCCTGCAAATGAAAGGGTGATCTGCTTTACGTCCAAAACCAGCAGCAGTCACACTCCCCCAGAAGACACAGTGCAACAGATTTGCATGAGCAGGTTCACATCAGTCTGATCCACCTGCTTTTCTCCTAACTTATCTCATGGAGTACGCTCAACTTTGAACAAACATTTCTGGTTTGCTGTGCAAAACCTTCCCTATTAGGATCTTACAGCGGAATGTAAGAGTTTTGGTATGCTTGATTTCAACACGTTGGGCTAAAAGAACATCATGTAAGGCAAGCATGGGGTTTGCTGCTGCCACTGTCCTTGCTCCACCACACACCCCAGGAAGATCTTACAGCCTAAGCAGCTCTCTGCATTCGAGAGGACGCTCTCAAGTTGCCCTGCTCTTCCCCACAGTGAAGGTCTTTTAAACCACTTTTAAGCACTCACAAAAGCTGTGCATCTGCCTACAAACCAATACAGCACATAGCACCTTCCCTGCTGATATGAACAAGGCTCTTTCTAGTATCGCTCTCCCAAATGCATCCTGCAAATGTATCCCTGGCTTAAGCAGCAGGTATATCTGCAACCCTAGCAGAAGCTGGATGGCTAGTGCTGAAAGAAACCCAAAGCCCACGTCAACAGAGGCCAAACATTTAAAATGCATTCACTTCTTACAGGAATGTATTCTGTAGCATCACTTAGAAAAATGTGCCATTAAATACCTACCACTGAGCAATTCTGCATTGACAGATATGTCATTCTTCCTTTTGGCCTAAACAAAAGAGACTTTTTTACTCTGTCAACAAGGTGAATAAGCTGGAACATAGCAATCATCTGAGCGTACAGAACTTGTTCTGCTCCAGTCACCCTTTGCAACCACAGCAAAAGCAGAGAGTGTGACAGAATGTTAAGATCAGATCTTCAGTGTTGAAAGATGATTCACAGACTACGTGCCTGATAATTGTAGGAACTTCCATCAGTACTGAAGTGAAACATTGACCTTCTTGAAATCACAGGAAATTGCACTGAGGATTTCAGCATGTCCAGGACACATCTCTTCAACATCACTGAGTGGCACAAGCGGTGGCACTGATGTTATCTCTGATGGGCTGCCCTGAACAGTTCAAATCTCATCACCCGCTTCCATTCCAAAGAAGTTGTTTTGTTCATCAAGTGTCCCTGTGCCTTTACTTCCACAGCCATAATGAGATTCCTGTTCATTGCAAATCCCACCACAAGAACAGCATAAAAATGTATATATATACATATGGAAATCAAAGATATCAAAGAACACATTAACGGACCAAATCTCATTCAAAATTATCTGCAGCTCCGAGCTCATATGCAGGAACATGGTGCTGTTCTGTCAGCCAGGTTTCAGATCTCATTTCAGCCACACTGCTGCTGATCCTGTTGCAGCAGCACATATCACATGTGGACAAGGGCCACTTGCAGCCCATGGAGGTTTCATCTGCAGATAGAGCAGGAAGAAGGATTCAAATAGTGGGAGAACAACTGCCCGTTTTTGCTCTCACTGCTGTTCCTGATGCAGCAGCAAATGTGGAATGCGATGGTTAAAGCACTCCTGCACAGACAGCACAGCTTGCAATGGAACTCTGCAATACAGAAGTCCTCTTCCTGATGGCAGAGGATGCGCAGGCCAGCTCTGGCATCAGCAGATGACAGCACTGCAGAGACAGCAGCAGGGAGGAGGCAGGTGACAGAGGACGCACTGCAGAACAAGCTCTCCCACACTGCACATGGACAGGCAATTTGAATGCTGCACTGAAAGGCAAGGGAAGCCTCACAGGATTCAATGTAAGCTATTTTACCAGTTTACCTAACTGGAAACAGTAAGGGGAATCTGTTCATCTCCTGTGGAGATTAAGTGAAATTACAGCCTATGAGTTGGATTAAAAGTAGCTAAACAAAGCTTGCTGATTAAGGGCAAGTTGCATCAGGCGCTGAGGTGTTTAAAAGGAGTTTAAGAGGCCATACTTGTCAGTGGAGAGAACCAAAATAATTAATCATCCCTCATCTCTCCATGTGGCACAGCACAGAAAGAACTGGAATGTCAGGACTCAAGTGGGAACTGTATGGGAATAACCTACATAACACATGATAAAGTTACTTTCTGAGTAACACAACATACCTTATTTTTATCTGGAACAACAGGTTAATAGAGCCTGCATACAGATCTGAAATCACTGTGAAGGAGAACCACAGCAGTGGCAGAAGACAGAACTGACAGTTAAGGGCTCTAGTTAAAGGAGGATGAACTAAAGGAGAAGAGCACCAACCACTGATTGAGCTGGAATCCACCAGTCTCCCTGTTAGCAAAGAATAAGTCACAGTTGAGCAGGCACTACTGTGAAGGTCTATCCCATAGCTTCTCCAGGGCTGTCATTTGGGGGAGCCTGTCACATCCCTCTGGCTCAGAGGTGTGGAAAGCACTAGGGGGGAAGAGGGAGGAGAGAAATTGTTCTTCAGAATTATCTCAGATTTCATAGGATCCTCATTAGTCTTCCACACACACAAAAAGTCTCCCTTGCTTACTCCAACATGGAAGATAAAGACTGAGTATGGAACAAAAGACCCAAAAATAAATAGATAATGTAAAAGCTCCATTTAAGTTAACTTTCTTGGGGGGGGGGGGGGGGGGGAGGGAGACGCCGACCAACGCAATCTCACCAACCTAATAGAAGGGGGGTGTCTTTCCTACGAACCAAAGCCAGCTCATGCCCAAAAGATCATTTCCACATGCATGGAGAAGCGATGACTTTATTACAGAACAGCAGCTGCCAAGTCTGTTCCAATATTATAATCACTCTGTTAATCACAAATCCCTATGACATCTGAGCTATGTAACTTCTTTTTTTTTTTAAGAAGCTTTAGAAATAAAGGCTTTTGCTATTTTGTCTACACCGTATTTTAGTTCAACTGATGAGTCTGCTGTAGTTCCTTTACTCATTAATGCAGCCTACATCCCAAACCAAACCCTGCTCTAGAAGCCTTGGTTCCTGCATATTTAGGAGCTGCGTTAACCAAGAGAATGCTGAAAATAACAATAAATTTTACTCTCTTTTGAACTCATTAAAACACCTAACAAGAAAAATGATGCTTACAGCAGTAACTGGTACCATATTATTGTTGCTGAAGACAGACAGAGCTTACTCCTAAGTACAACAAACGCTTTATCAGCTACTCTGGCCCTGATTCAAAGAACCAGCGTGTTGTTCACCCGCCAGGAAAAGTGACAGGATTTGTACAGCCTGCAAGTGCCTAAATGTTGTATTTATCCTACTGAAACGCAAAGCCGTACAGAACACAATCCTTTTCTTGCTGGGGTCGATACAGCTGTTGAGTCAAATGGAAGCAAATGAAACTTGGCTGCCTCTACAGCGGCAGTACAGTCAAGGTGACCTGTTGTATTCAGATCTTCAGGAGTGAAAACAAAGTGACCTGGGTTGAAAACCCATATATACGTTGCCTAACAGCTGCATGTCTCCTCAGACAGGATAGGTGTGCAATCACACTGCACTGCAGCCAGCAATGGCCGCACCTGCTGTCAGCAAACCATTCC
This sequence comes from Centrocercus urophasianus, assembly GCF_019232065.1. Classification (NCBI taxonomy): domain Eukaryota; kingdom Metazoa; phylum Chordata; class Aves; order Galliformes; family Phasianidae; genus Centrocercus; species Centrocercus urophasianus. Next base: position 9,970,673 of record NW_024884756.1, read on the forward strand.
CTGCTAAGTTCTGTCATGTACACGTCCCAAAGCAGCCATACCATGACTGCCATTCAGACCTCTGTGGACAGTAACTGAAACCAGGAGCCCTAACCAGGGCGTTGATCTGCTATTCTTTTTGTGCAGAAGCACTTCTGTAGCAAAACCCACTGCACCTACTGCGGTACAAACTGGCAGATGGCAGCAGGGAGAGTTCTGAGGAACATTCAATCAACCTGAACTGGAACAGAGACAAAGGCACACATTTCATCACCCTGAGTTTAATACATTGTTTTCACCTATTAAATTAAGGAAGGGCAAGGTACTTCCCCATACTCATAGAAATGGTATTAAATTATGCATTCAGAACGAATCATCTGATATGCAGTTTAAACTCTGTCATTATATATGTTGAATAAGGAGAATGCAAAATGTAGCTCTAGGGCAAATAAGACAGATGCAGTACAAGCATGAAAGCCAAACTTCTCCTATAGCACCACAGTGCTGGGCACCTACCCGCAGCATGGGACAGGACAGGCCACAGCCAGGGCTGCTGTATGCTTGTAGGTATGGTGTCCATCACTGCTCTCAGTAAGCCCTGTACCGCCTGGTGTCTCCTCTTCCATTCCCAGCTGGCCGAATACTTGCTGGAGGGCATAGGGAAGCATTCGCTCCTAGCACAAACACAGCTGTTTCTTGCACATCCACATATACAAAACAATTGCTGCTTTTGTTATACACAGCAGTGCCAAGTCGGCCTGGTCCTCCACATCCTGCCACTGCTTTTTTTTTTTTTTTTTTTTTTTTTTTCCCCCAAGTCGAGATTAGAAATCTTGAAAAAGCAGCAATTCTTTTGTAACCTGGAGAAATTTTTCAAGAGAAATGGTGAAATCAGGCTTCCTCTGTATTTAACATCCACAACTGGCAAGGACTAAATGAAAACAAAGCAGCACCAGGAATCCTCTGCAGCTGGGTGGGGATGCAGAAGCATGCCCTCCGCCCCCCCTTTCCTAATTACTGAGGAATTCCCATTCTGAATTGCTCCTGGAAGAAGTCACCGCTGCCAGCAGCTCTAATCAGGCTGTCCGTGGCTCCATCCCAATCCTCGTCAGCCACTAGCACCTCCCCTTCCACATGCCGCAGCCACCACAGGGTCCTGGTGGCTCACCTGTCCCGGCAAGGGACAAATGCTTCCCTGGGGGGTGAATTCAACAGGAAAAAAGCAACTGTGGTTTCCCTCATTTACACAACAGTGCAGGATGGATGCTGTGTTAAAAATGCTGGCAAGCTTCAAAATTAAAATAAGTTGTGCCTTTCAGACGGGTGAAGGCAAGCTCCAGAACTCACTTCATCCAAAGTAGTCTAAGTAACTGTCCAAAAGGACGTTGTACCTCCAAAAAGATGCCTTTTAAAGTCATAAACAGGCTTGGAAATGCCCACTTATTGTCACAATGAACATGCATTTCATTAATAATCTGACCAAAGAGTGGGTCACCAGAATTGTTTGTTCTATCATGGTTTACGGTGTGGGTCCAAATGGCTACAGACAATAGGATTACAGCGAGACTACATTGTAACAGGGACTGCAGAGAGGTGTAACTGCCAAGCAGCAAAACTAGCCAAGTTCCATTAATCACTGACAAAACATCCTGATGCTAAACGCTCCACATTCATCTTTCCCGGAGCTTTTCACTTTGCTGTTTATTATAAACAGAGCTTGGCTCCAGGATCTCAGTAAATTCCCATACACAGCTACATTTTTCAAACTGTCACCTCACAAATGTTCCTCTGTATTTACATTATGCACGTTACGAAGATTTTTAATTATTCTTCCATCACAACAAATGAGCTCACAAGAATTCAGACAGACAGCAGGCATTAGTGCACTAAGCAGCAGTAGCTTTTTTTTTTTTCTTCAGCATGCAAAACTTTCCAGTTCAGAAGCTACCAGAACATCTTGCTGCTCCCTGCCACTTGCAGGAACCCCACCTGGGAAACACTAAACGACAGCTCTCTGCTGATGGCCTCCGTCTGCCTGTAGAAGTACTTTGCCCTTCTTACAGCTGGAACATTGGCAAGACCATACAACCATCCATTTCAGTGTACTGGAAAGCAGTATTTTTAAAAGGATGTTCAAGTGTTAAGCATCCTATAGATCCGCTGCAATTACCTTATGACTCACTTCCTAAGTGGTGATGTCAATTTTGCACAATTACACTTCTGAACTAGGTAAGAAGGTAAGAAATCTCTGGTTTTCTACTGAGCACTAATCTCAACAAAGGCTTCAGATATTTCCTATTATCTTCCCTTGTCTCCCCACTACATTATTTGTACCGCCCTTAGATCTTACCTCAGGAAATACCAGCAAGCACTTAATTCTTTTTGTTCCTCTATCTACCCCACTCAGCACTCCTCTGCCTTTCTCACATCTCCTGGCCCACAGTTACAAGGCTTGACTCATCCAGGTTTCCACAAAGTGACTGCAAACTTATGTACGCATTCTGCAAGCTTTTCTCACACGGAAAGCTCAACAATGCAAATTCAAACTCAGAAAGCTGCATCTGTAGATAAGAAGGAAGGTACCACAGTTTCCAAATCAGTTTTTTTTAAGGCCTAACTCAGCTAGGTACTTGTGCTCTCAGTATCTCTTAATTCAGTGTGCTGCTTACTGCCCTGAAACTTAGCCTTCCCCAGAAAGACTCCAGAGTGAGGTGGGAGCACATCTTCTCTTTGTTCAGTTCCCCACAGAGACCTAAACTTCCTGATTTTTCAATTAAGACACTAAAACAAGCAAGCAGCAACTTCTTAAGTCACAACCCTAAAAAGCCAGCTTACTATAGGACATGGGCAAGCAAATCAACCCACACCTAGACTGTTCTGGTTAACTGTGGTTACTATACTCAGCAAGGCAAAGAAACCACTTGAAATAATTATTACATCTTTATGAGTCTTCTTCCAAACTAAAATTCAACATAAGGCGTTTTAATTGCTCCCAGAACAAACACCACAGGGCACAGTCCAACAGTCCTCTGTGGAAACTCCAACTGCAGACCATGGGTGCATTATATCAGTGACTAAACCACTTCTGGTTTAGCACTGGGCTCCAAGGAGATCTTTCATACATTAAGTGCCTGCAGAGATCAGTCTGTGCATTCATGATACTAAGGATTTATCTAGGCTGGAGCTTTGATGCGTGTAGTAACAAGCTGTAAAAATATGTCAGCAGAATTTGAGCTGGAGCTGCCAAGTGTCAAAATAGGATAGCATTTAAACATTTTCAAATTTTGCTTAAGATACAGAAGCACAAATATACCACCATTAGCATTGCAAAAATAGTTTCTGAATGAAAGCGAGCTTTAAAAATAACTTCATTTTCCCCTGGCATCCTTATGCTAATAGATTCTGCTTTTAATTAAAAGTCTCTTGCATGCAAGGCACAAGGCGTCACCATCTCCTTACGTAATTTTAGCTCTTCCTGCAAAACAAATCAGACCATGGCCTCTCACCTCAATCCTGATAAACCCAGGAGGTTTTTTGCACAGGTCAGAATCCCATGCCAGGTGGCCACATTCAGCTCTCAGGTGACAGTAATTTTAAGGTATTCTCTCCAAGAGGTCTCTTAGGCAAACTTCATCACACCCCTGAGAAACACAAGTAATCGCTCCTAGAGATAAATCAACTGAGCCAATGAGAAATTAATTTTTCCAAAGTCATTGGAAATTTGACAAGTACCATCAGATAACTGCTCCTACCATCATTAGAACCAGAGCAGACACTGAAAGAATAGGAAATCAACGAAACTATAAGTAAAAGCAAAATTTATACTGGAAAATAGTAGACACTGAAAGAATAGGAAATCAACGAAACTATAAGTAAAAGCAAAATTTATACTGGAAAATAGTACAATTATGTGATAAATGTCAACTCCATAATGAATAACTGCAAAGATGGAGAGTTCTAGCTACAAACACCCTCATCTGTAGGATGCTTTGTGGTGCAGTGTCAACACTACTATAAGATGCTTTTATTCCTATGGCACACAAATACACCCAGCTTTCTCATCTATCTTTCAGTATGTTTGGTTGTTTTTTTTTCCCCTCACATTATCTTCTCAGGTATCCAAACCAGATCTGCAGTTTGTAAACACTGCAACTAAATCAAGCATTATCTGCCAGGAAATCTCATTAGCTAAGATAGAGAAAGCACTGCTGAAATAGATGAAGATGATTCGTTTTATTCTTATTAGACAGAAGGACACAACAAACCGCTGTGAAGATCTAGGATTACATGGCTCAAGCAGAAGTTATGGTAACTCTGACCACGGCACTGAAACAACATCTTTGGACAAACAAGATCTTTCTAAGCAACGCCCTTAGGAAAGCAAGTTGCTAACCTGACTTCTCACCTGCTTGGCCTGCTACAACCTTCAGTACTGATTGCTTTTTTTCAGCCAGGATTCCTATGAACTTTTATCACTTCTTTTCCCAACTTGCTACAGTTTAAAAGATCCCATCTTACTACAGGCTCTTGCACTTCCCAGCTGGAAGCGCCGAGATGTTTTGATCAACCTCACATCCCAAGCCCTGTGCTGCAGCCACCCCATACTTCCACACACTGCAGGCAGCTCCATAAGCAAATTCACACCCAAGGAGCCAGACCTCACTCCCAAATCCATAGGGCTGTGGCAGCATATAGGGCAAGGAGTTATTTTTCCTCCTCCATGCAAGGAAGGTAAATTAAAAAAGGAGACCTTAGGGTACGACCAGACTTACGCTGTGCTCCAATGCTAAGAAACATCCATGCTATCCTTCCACCAATTAGCACTACAAAACGTTGCACCTCATTTTAGCTTTAAGGCATCTCACAACAATGTATTTATGCACAGGTTTATGCTTTTTCAAAAGACAGACCAAATAAACTGATTAAATCGTCCAATGGGCAAGTTGGGGTGTTTTGTTTGAAGCAGCATCCCCATCCCACAGTGTTCTCTCTCTCCCTGCGGGGTCTGTGGGAAGCCAGCTGTAGCCACAGGGCATCACAGGAACAGACAGTGCAGCTGAGATAAGGAACACTTGTATTTTGTCTGCACTAGGACAACAGCTCTAGGTAGGGTACCAATCAAGGTGTGCTGGCTGGAGTCACAGAGTACGTCTACAAGTCAAACTGCACAGCACTTGCTTTTATCAGTTCAGATAAATAAGAGTTATGCTGGAAATAAGACCACTTGTCTGTTTTCGCCTGTGTCAGCAAGGACAATTGTGAAAAATAATGACAGTGATCCAGGTGAAAGCTCATCTTTTTAAGTTCAGTGCTTACCTTTTCTTAGTTTTAAAACTTACATTATTCTTAATAATGAAGACTTGTACATAAGTATCAGAAACATCACTGAAGCCCACGGAGGAGTAATCAGGGGACACTTTTGTCTGCAGAAGCAGCAGAACTTCTATAGGAATTCCCTAGGTTATTCATCTACACTTAACTTATATTCATATTTATTTTCATGAAACATCACTAGCATTTCCCAACAGATTTTGTGGCAGCTGCTCCCTAAAGCCAAACTACTGTTACTGTTATCTTTTAGGAATCAGTATTAAGTAACGCAAAAGTAATTCTATTCTGAGCTGGACCAGAGCATGGGGCTGCGATCCTGCCTGGTGCCCAGCACACAGCCTGCCCCATCCAGGGCACACGTTGTTCCCTCTCCCCTGGATAGGTACCCAGCTAAGCCCAGCCTTGCAACCCCCCACTGAGCTGCTAAAGAGCAGAGGAGCCCTTCCCTCCAGCTGTGCGAGGCCTCAGGAGCTCCTGGCACCACTACCCAGCCCTCCTGACACAGCCATGGACATGCATAGCTGAAAGAAATGCTCAAACAAACGAGCTTCAGCTTGAGGATTACTGCCCTGCTTTCACATCCAGCCTGAAAAGGCCTCCAGACAACAGCCACACCAGCACTGAATGAAGCCTCATAAACATAACCACTGAATGCTTTTTACAGGCATAATTCCCAGGGTCTCTAAAAACAATACATTCTGTCAAAATAGCACCCAAGTGAAACCAGCTCTTCAACCACCCCAACAAAGCCCTGTCAGATGCACCACGTTCCAGGAAGCAAAGCTCAGTATGGTTTTATCTGTTCATCATCAGTCCTCTTATGCCTTTTGTTAAAAAACTAACACAGCTCTGCAATAGGGTCAAAATTTCCCCTGTAATAAAAGTATGCAGCCAAAAAAGAAAAAAGTTGGTATTGAAAACAAATCATCACATCAAGTTTCCTGGTGTCATGCTTTCTGCTTCCTTTCTTCAATGATCCCCTAGAACTGGGGTCGTCTTTTTTTTTTTAGTCACCAGTAGGAACAAAAATGTTTGGATTAATCCAGCTATTAAGGCACTGAAGAGAAATACAGACCACGTTTTGTTCCAATGCATCCACTTCAGCCTCCAGTATCTGTGCATCACCTGGTTTGCTTTTAAGTCAGTAGTCTGAAAATCACCTTGCTCAAGTGAGTGGAATGGCTCACAAGAAATGGATCCTTTCTTTCTCCTGAGGGCATCACGCTTAAGACTAGGGATAAGTTTCATTTTTCATGTCAGTGTAGGATCACACAAACAAAGTACAAGCCTCTTTAAACACGAGAGAAAAATCAATACTAAAGGAAAGCAAAAGACATACTGAGTTCCTCAGGTGCACAGAACTCTGAACGATTATGATGGCCAAGGACCAAGAGACTAGCAAAGTTAAGCTGTATCTTAGTTTACTACCAGCAAAAATAAGCGGGTCTTTCGAAACCATTTTGTTTACGCTGCTATATATCTTTCTACAGACTCTCTTCTGGAATGAAGAGCCTTCACCTGGCAAGCAACTGCTTGTTTAAGAAATTAGCCCTTTCACTAGGGCTGTTCCCATTACACCACACTGGGTCCTTCTGTCCGACACCCCAGAGATGCAATGGCCTGTAACAGCCACAGACTGACTCACTGCTTAGGAACATCTTCAAAGACAGGGTTTTCTCCTTCCTGGAGAAAGAGAGAATCCACCATGAAACAATCTCACAAATACTAAACACTAGGAAAAACAAATATATTTCTTGCAAATCAAGCTTCCCCCCCTCCCTTCCCCCCTCAGTCAAGATTTACATCTGTTTTAAACACATGTCAAATAAGGCAGTTGATCTCCACCTTTTGTCTCAGAGTCCTTCCACATCACATACAACTTTGAGGTAACAGCAAAAAAGTGTTCATATCCTATCAGGAAGAAGCTTTGTGTACTTCTGCAATTTGTTTCTCTTATATGTTAGCAGATCAGTTTTCAGCAGGCCTGGTACGATAACACTGGCAACTAGCCTTGAAATGATGAGTCAAGCCTCCTATCGCTTGCTAATACACAACTGCTTTATTCTATTAACTACTTCTTGACAACCAGTGGTTTCTGGATTCAATTTCCCATCTGCTTGAAGAATGCTACCAGCACCACGAATCAGCTCCCAACCTGAAAGGCCAGCCAGAGCTCCCACCACTTCACACCCCTCTGAGCAGGAGCTGCCACCTCCCCACTGCACTCCCATCAGCACACGCAGCCTCCTTCTGCAAAGTGGTTCCTTGCCACTGAAACGCCAACACTACCAGAGGGTTGCACAGCCATAAAAGCAAGCAGCACGAAGAGAAAGCAGTCCATCTCTTCCCACTTCTCCCCACTGCCTTGCCAACAGGCACATGCAGTTGTTCTAGAGCAGATGTTGACATGTACTCTTCAGAGTTGCTCCCAGACAGCAAGGTACAGGGATTTACAGAAATAACAAATAACTTGTGACCATTTTGCTCCATGACCAGCAAGCTGAAATCCCCTCACAAGATGCGAGAGAGGTAACAGGAGTACGGCTGCAAAGTCCAACTGCTGCTGCTCTCAAGTGTAAAATTCAATCTTCTGTGTATTAGGAAGGGAGCCTTACATGCAGAACAGCTTGCACAGCTGTGTTTGCACAAGGTTACACATGATTCCTTTTCACCTCAGCATCTCTCCACTTGCACTTCGGTTTGTACTTTTGGCTTCACTTGCTAAACTGCTTGGAGCATGTATTTTATTATTTCCGTAGAATCACAGAATGGTTTGGATCTGAAGGGACCTTAAAGCTCACCAAGTTCCAGCCCCTGCCACAAATACTTCCCACCAGACTGGACTGTGCAGGGCCCCATCCCACTTGGCCTTGAACAATGCCAGGGATGGGGCAGCCACAGTGTCTCTGGGCAGCCTGTACCAGTGCTTCACCATCCTCCGAGTAAAGAATTGCTTCCTGATGTTTAATGTAAGTTGACCCTCTTTTTAGTTCACAATTCAAATGATTATTGCTTGCAATCCATTCTCTCCCCAGCCTGTATTTGTGCTTGAAATTTTTCAAGTAGTTCAAGCTAGAGATAAAAGCTACCTGGTGAATGTTAATGTATTATGATTACAGTATTTCTTACCCTGTTTATGTAAACAAAGCTCTTAGCTGCTTTTTACATCACCTTAATTTTGCCTGCCCTAAGACAAAGGTGATTTGCATTGTTCTGTAACCTGACATTCTCATTACTCACTTGCACTTCCGTATGCAAACTCTACCAATGAAACCTTACCCTGGGCTGATGACAGATAGGGGAAGGCAGAATCAGCTAAGTACCCGTCCACAAACTCACTTCAAAATCTCAGGTTTTAAATCCATTAACCAGGTCAATGCAAAGTTTTCTGCATTTCCTTTTAATCAAAAGGACATATATTACCAATTCCAACCATTTACAGAAATTCAAGTTTATTAAATAACTGCTGTTACCTTTTTTTTTATTATTATTATCGTGAAGGCATGTAACCACAAGAACACAAAAAAACCAAGTTGACAAATCTACCAGTGATTAAGCCATACTATGAATCACATTTTTAGCTTTTAATACCCTAGAGCTTTAAATTAATGTGGGGTCCCAAGAACAAACTGTCTTCCAGCCTGCCACTGACATCAAATCTAACTGACCTTTTAACCAAGGTTATGCTTGCACACCCTATTTAAGCACTGGAACAATCCGAGTCCCACAGGCCCAGTTTTCCAAGATCTGGTTAAAATTAACATTATCATTTCATAGAGCACTGCAGCTGACTTCCCAAGATCTCTGGGCAGAAGCTACTCACCACAAGAGGATATCAAACCCCCTGAGCAGATGCTGCCTCATACCCTCCTACCCCACAAGGTCCTGCCACACGCCCCAGCACAGGCAGCAGCCACCCAGCTCCAGCACTTAGAAATAACCCCGGACATCCCAGCCTCTTCCAATTCATTGCCTGCAATCACAGCAAGCAACTGACAAACGCACCGCATGCATGGTTCCATTTCATCTTTATATTTTTAAATCAAATTTTTGTTAACCCTTGTAGTAGCTGGTGTTTATGTTATTTCTTCAACTGCTTGTAATTCCAGTCTTCCTAAAAGAAATTGTCAGTGGCTGCAACCCAGCCTGCCCAGACAGACACTTCTACCTCTATACATTAACCAGCTCTGCCGAGTGGCACCGACCCTCTTCTCTCCCGAGCCGAGGAGACTTGTAAACTCATTCCAGCTCAATCCTATGTTTACGTAAATAGAGAGCATGTAAAATATGCAACTTTTATAATACCTCACAGATACAGCCGCTTGTCTACTGACACAATCTTCTTGTGCAGGCACCTAATTCTGTAAGCACAGATACTCCTGTGCAAATACGCACAGACAGTTGTGGCTTCCCACATATGGATACACAAATGAAATCAGCCCAGGGCTCATTAAACCAGGAACTGCTTTGAAGTACTCCATAAACTCACTTAGCATAATGCAGTTTGCATCCTGACCGGGGCTTCCAGAAACAACCAGAACACAAACAAATTATAAAGATAATGTTTCTAGAAATAATTGCAAGATTGGTGTGCTCTGCTTCGCACAGCACCAGTATTTTAACTCTATGACCTAGCATCTCATTTTTCCAAAATGCGGCATTTAATTATTATCATTTCCACACATCACTTCCTCTTGCTGTCACATCAGAAAGCGCAAGGTACCTTTCATCTCTAGGAGTGCATGTATGTGCCTGCATACGCATCCTACAGAGTAGTTTGCACACATTATCAGGTAACCTGAGAAAGGACTCTAAGCCACTGCTCTCACTGCCATTACTGCACTTTGGTAAGGTGCGTTTGGGACAGAGACTGGACCCAGCACAGCTGAGCTGCTCATGGCCACTAGGCACCCACCACAAGGAAGGTGTCCTTCCCACACTCCCTCAGCCTGAAACAAGGATCGATCTGCCGAAATCTGCTCTGAGATGAGCACCTCACGAAGCTGTTCCAGGACTCAGCCTTGATGGCTGCCCCTTAAGAAAGGTTCTCCTCCAGGCACTGTTTAGAGGTGATGGCACAGCCCCCATTGTATGGCTGCACAACCTGCTGCAATGTAAGCTCGCAGATGGGGTTGTGCGATACCTTTAATGGTCATTTGCGGTCTAAAAAATTTTTAAAGGCAGCTAGGAGGAGCAACAGACGCCTTTCTGCTAGCTTTACAGAGACTCAAAAATAAATATAGTAAACAACGTCATATTTCAGACCCATCTTTCGCATTAAGTAAGCAGCCAGACTCCTTTTTTGACCTAGAAAACTTCCAGCCTCTCTACCGCACTCCAAAATAGCAAGGGGTGCACAATTAATTTGCTCCTGTTGTTTCCACAGTGGCAAGCAGCCCACAGCCACTGCTACCACTACTTAAATCTGTGCCTTCTGATACTTCTCACTTTCCACCCTCATCTATTATTTCCCTTCTTCATTCTTGGAGAAGCACATGATTTCTGTGGAATGCCAGAGTAAAGATAAAAAGCAGTCTGTATTTAATGAGCCAAACTGTGCCCATTTTATTTACTTAGGCAGTCTCTCTGAATTCACTGGCTGTATTTGTGTTAGTGCTCCTCATCTGGTCTAGCTAGATGCTTCACAAAAGAACCATCATAAATAATAGATATTTCATGAGAAAACATACACTTTGGGAGCTATTCTGTTCCTCAAGATCTGTTCCCTTCATCTTTATTACTAAGAACATTTGTAGACAACAGGATCATTTCTTCAGCGAATGCCTGCTATTAAAAGCTACTTCCCCAGTGACCCAAATGGCATTTCCCTTAGTCAAGTTTTGTTGACTCTGATACAACTATTGTGCAAAGCAGACAGGACTTGACCCCTGCCTATGATTTGGAGCATCATGTCCCAGCAGGCTGCTTGCGATACTCGGGTGATCTCACACACTAAGGTTTAAAAGTCACAGTAGTTTGAACAGCGATAAGCTAAGGAAAGCAAGTTCCTGCTCTCATGCATGATGCTCAAGAAGAGTCCGGAGATAATAGCAGAGAAGGCATAAGACCTTTTCCTTGCAAAAATATTCCTATCACATTTCAGTCTGTTTTGTACCAGTAAATTTCTCCCAATACTGTTTTCTTCCCACTGCATTAAACAGTCAGCTCTATTTCACTAGAAGAACACTAGAAGCAACTTTTCTGTACATTTATAAGGAAAACTGGAGAGGGACTTCTTAGATAGGCATGTAATGACAGGATTAAAGGAAATAGCTTCAAAGTGGAAGAAGGTAGATTTAGACTAGATACAAGGAAGAGATTCTGTACTGTGAGGGTGATGAGACACTGGAATGGGTTGAGAATTATCAGCCCCTGGAGACATTCAATGCAAGGCTGGACGGGGCTTTGAGCAACCTGTTCTAGAGAGGGGTGTCCCTGCCTATAGCAGGGGATTGGACTAGGTGATCTTCAAGATCCCTTCCAACCCAAACCATTCTACAATTATTCCCAGTTCCAGAGCTGGTGAGCAGCCACCATCATGCTGCAGAGCTGGTCCTTCCAGGCACATACAGTGAAGAAGTAAAGCTGTCAGAGAGACCAACTGCACAAGCTGGCAAGTCTACAATCTCTTAAAGGGCATTGCAAAAAGCCAGGTTTTTCACTGAACCCTTCTGTCATTGTGTATTGCACAGACACGTGGCCATACAAGTGAATCCTGACCATGTTTTTAGTTACCTTTTTTCAAAAGACTATGTATATGCAGCAGCTGCAATCTGCTGCTAGCTCACACTGCAGCAGTGAATATACTTGAGTGATATTCCTATGCTTCCTTTACATTTGTACAGCTGGTGAGCACCAACTCTAATGCTTATGAAGCAATTAACTATGGAGGAGTCAGTGCTGACCATCTCTATGCAACCATAAATCACAGCGGTTCTACAGTCACAACTATGTTGTAACACCACATCTTGTCAATGCTGGACTCCCCACCTGTATGCACTTCAGGAAGGCTTACTTTATTATTTAAGCAAATATTGGAAAAGAGCCCACTGCTGCATTAAGTTACACATACAACATGAAGTAAACTCCTTAACGTGCTGCCCTTGCACAGCTGATTCATTCAGAAACAACCTAAAGACTCAAATGGGCTCTTGTCACACGAACTGGCTAATTCCTCAAGAAGTGACAGCAAATCCACTGAGCAGCACAACCTTCCTGCAAAGCAGTGAACTGGCTAATCCCTTTAAGGCTGTCTACCACATGTTGAGCAGCTTATCAGTGCCACTGCAATTAAAAATGCTATCAACCACTAAATATTGGTTGCTTTACTTATGATGACAGTTGTTTTCATGTGCATGATGCACAAAATAGGCTTTGACCAATCCAGACTTTAGAACTTTTTTTTTTTTTTTTTTTTTTTAACTGCAGCATTTGACATTTACTTTAGAGGTTTTTTTTCCTGATAGTTAAAACACTTGCAATTTAATTTGCTAAATTTATGAACCATGTCAAAAACAACTATTTAGGACACGTTTTACCTTAGGACCTTAATGTGGGCACATTTCTTCTGTGGACTACTGCACTGACACAACCTAGCTGAAAACGCACCAGCCATTCTACCTTCTCTCAGAGGTTTCCTGCAATCCACCGTGCTAACTACTGGCACAGAGAAGGCTCCTTCATTACTAGGAAGGGACACCTCCTGCACAGGAATCCCCACAGGGGCTGGGCCTTGGTGGGGCTGCCAGGTGCCAGCTCCCTCCCTGGGGAGCCCTGAGTTCGGCTGGGGCCACCGTGAAGCCCCCAGATACAGAGGCAGCAGGACGTGCTGCTTCCTGTAGGCATGCACAGAGACACTGACAGAGGCCCCTAATGAGGGGAGGATAACGAGGAAGGTCTGAGAGACAAAGGCAATGGTGCACTTCCAGGAGTCCCAATTATCTTGCAGAGCAAGCTGGCTACATCTATTCCAGCTCCTTTTAAGGTATTCTACAGGCTAACAGATTCCAAAACCAGAAAATAAACTGGAAATAAGCAGAACACAAAATATGATGCAATTAGTGGGAAATTACTAACTCCCTGACTTGAATTCCCTTTATGTCTTATAAGGATTACTGATAGCACTTTTGAAGTTTCAAAGAACAGATATTTGACTCAGAAAGCACGTACTTCCTTGGAGAGGAAAAAAAAAGTGTATTCATCACTTTCTCATTATCCATCCACCTCTTTTTTTTCCCCTATGTTAGTAAGACAGGGAGGAAAAACAGCTGTCTGACAATTCATTTGCTCCGGTTTATTGATTTCTCATATGAAGCCATGCTCCCTGGACTATGATGTCATTTATTTCCATAGCAACTGTGTAACATCAGAAGACTGTATCTAACAGGTGGAGGAAAACCTTAAGACAGCAAGAATGTCTCAAACTCCTGCAAATCTCCCTACACCAGAAAAGAGCCTTTTGAGGATTCTGAAAGCTTGCTCTCAATAGGTCTGTATAAGACTGAGTGGTACAGGTATCCTTTACCATAGCTCACTGGCAGTGGTCAAACCTCTTTCAGATATGTAAAGTCCCCTCTGCAAAGCACTATTCCATACCTGCCTTGTGCAGAGCAGCGTCAGAAAGGTGCAGCTTCTCACCAGCCCATTCCAGCCCCTAAAGCCTCCCACTCCAGAAAATGCAGCACATACCAAGTTGCTAATGAATCCAGGAATGTTAGCAGCATTTAAGTTTCTAATCCTACAGAAGAGGTGTCATGGAAGTCCAAGGACAGAATTACTTGAGAAATCAATTACTAATTACATTCATTACCTCCCTCACAATATCTGAGAGGTTCAGTTCAGGCTCCTCTTCAGCAGGAACAAAGTCATGAGCTGCATTCGAGCTTTCCTCCACCTAGCTGTTCCTCTCCTCTCCAGAGGGCACAGCAGCCCACGCCAAAATTGCAGGAAAACGACCCAGCCAGAGCCCCTCCTCAGCCAGAGATAGCAGAATGCTGGCATCAGGGCAAGGGACACCCCCTGAGGTCAGACCAACAGGCTAATCTGCCTCTGCCTCTTATGCCCATGGGAATAAGCAGAACGGACGCAAAGTTGGCAAATGGACACAAAGGTGTTCAGAGATTCTCAGCAGCTGTGTAATGCCAAGCCTGCTTAGCATCACTGGGTTGTATATAAATCTGCTTTCTCTTTGTTTCCCAACTGATGTACTCAGGATTTATTACACCCATACAGATGAGCAAATGAGATAAGCTCTTCCTAGCATCAGTAACTATCAACAGCGAAACTCTACTTCCATCATGCTAAAACACTTACTATCTATGCTGGTTAAGTATTCCAGACTGATTTCTGCTTTGTATAAAAAGAGCAAAGGCGAAGTAAGCCTCTTTACACGGTAAATAAAATCAAGGAAAAATATAAATGACTTGCTTATTCTGTGAAACTATCTAAGAGATAAATATCTCAGAAGGGATTCACCTAATGAATCTCCCGTAAAACAGAAGCGCAAGATGGTAAATGGCTGCCAACTCAGCAGGTTGCTAAATCTGCTGTGTGATCAAGTTCATCTCAGCAAAGCATAAACCAGGACTTTTGCTTAGAACAAAGAAAATTTCAACAAGTTGGTCATCTCTTTTCCCATTAGCCAAGAATATAAACCAAGTAGGGATGTTTTAGGTAAATTAAATACTTCAATTGTTCATTAGCTTGACTGCTTAATCTGTAGTTGAGTGCAAGTATTATTTTTCTGAAGTAGCCTCAGAACTCATAGAGATGAACAGCAACAACAAGCAGGGCAAAGATATTTTTCCTATTTTTTTTCCTATTCCTACCACACCAAGCTGCACATAAAGCTTTCTTTTGATGTGCGATTGTGTTCCCTTGGAGGAAACACAGCATAAGTTCTGTTTATTGCTGCCAATAACCAGTATTTTCTATTTTTATAATCTTTGCATTCTTCAGAGACCTACCTCTCTACTTTACAGTTCTACTGCCTATCCACTGTCTGGTCTTTCCATGATTTGCAACCTGTTGCCAACAGTGATTTGATAGCAATGCCCTTTGTTGCACCCTTCTATCTCTGCTTAAACGTAAACCATATTGGCAGTGAGGAACTTGACCAGCAGCTGCCCATGTCTCCCTCACAGTTAGTGCTGAGTACAGCCTCATGAAGGCATACACAAAGAGCTGATACTGCTGACCATGCCCCAGTGGCAGGCAGCCTCACTGCAGTGCTCTGCATATTACCACATGCTCAGCTACTCCCCAAAGCAACGTGAGTTCCTTGGCCAATGGTTCCCACGTGACACACTGGAGAAAAGGCAACAAATTTAAACAAAACTGGGTACTGTAAAACCCCATTCTTCCTGCAGAAGGGTGTATAATACAATAAATAAGTCCCTGGATCCTTCCAATGAGTGAACAAAGTTGCCTGGCTGTTTTTTTTGTTTGTTCGTTGTTTTTTTTTTTTTTGTTTCGGTTCATTTCCTATTAGCCCAATTGACTTGAAGCAAATTCCTGCTAAGTCCTCGTTGCTCAGGCTGTCACTCAGCATCGACCTTACCTATGTGTTCAGACACCTCAGGAACCTCTCAGTCACAGCACAGTCACTTATATGTTCCTCCAAATACATGCTGGGTTCCCTAGCCCAAACCAGCCTTTATTGTGAAAACTTGTTCTGCGTTAAGAAATCATTACCTAACAAACTACTCCACATGCAATATCAGAAATCAACTAATTTTTTGCTTGTAAATCAATTTCAATGTAATGGAAAGGTAAGAACATGCTACCTTTTCCAGATGATCATCCTCTCTTACACATTACAAGTATTAAAAAACTGCAGATATTCATTAAAACCCAGTCTTGCATTGATAAGTAGCACTGTAATACCATCCAACCAGATATTCCAAGAACATAGTTTTTCAGCTGGTAAGGCCATGCAGATATTACTTAGGAGAGGAAAGTGAAGAGTTTCCAAAGCATTTTCGGCTCCCCACTTGAACTTACCATGTGGACGATTATTTTCATTTGTGTAATGAGCCACAATCCTAAGAATATTTCCCTATTGTTTTCACCAGGCCACAGAAAGGTCTTCGGCCATATAAAAAAATCAGAAACAGAGCAAGTTGAAACAAAACCATTTATGCCTAGTTTTCCTTTTCTCTTGTGATCACAAGGCCCATACATGACAGACAGCTACCAGCCTCCTGAAATCAAATCAGCTCCTTTCAAAGAACATTTGTATTTTGTAAACCAATTAAACAGCATGAATAGTACAGGCATGAATAGGCTTTTGTTTTATTTAGAATTAAGATATTTTCGATTGGTTAAGATGCAAATAGATATGACAAAAAAAGTAAGACAACTACAATGGAAAATTATGGAGCAGGGGAAAATTTAATTACATGCCTGCTTGATTTCAAGTTTTGGCCCTTTTTATATTGCTTCCAATTTAAAGATTCATTTTACAGATCTCTTCCCTCTGTTACCCAAGTAAGGATAGGAAAATCAGTTGGTCCTCACACAGCTTTCCATTTCAGTCGCACACTCTTTGGGCCCTTTTATTTCTAAGGAAATGCATGAGTGATTCCAAGTAACTGGTTGTGTCCTAACAGACTTCCTTTTAATAAAGACTGCATCAAAACCTGTGCCATCCCACAAAAGAAAAGTCCTGAAGAATTCAACAGTGCACGACAGCCCTTCTATATAAACATTAAACAAATTCTAAGCCACCCAGCAGAGCTCTACAACATTGTGCTCAATGACTGAAAGAGCAGAACTCCACAGCAGTTTCTGGGAGATTTTAAAGTAGTTTTTTCCAACTCTGTTTCCCATAAGCCAAATTCTTCCACCACTTTCGCATCAGAACTTCCTACTGACTCAAGCAACGGGCTCTGCTCATAGTCACACTGCAGCACGACCACAGGGAGTTCAGTACCTCCATCCCAATCACCTCCTTAGGGCAATGCCCCAGCCTCCTCCACCACCAACCACTAACTTCACTTCTCGAGTTCACTGATACTTTGATGGAACAAAAAGATAAAAGAAAAAGAGGAAAAAAAAATTCCAAGAGGCAAACTTATAAAAACATTCACATGACACAAGCCTTCCTGCCTTCAAAAATAATATTTAAGAGGAGGAAAGAGGTTTAGAACTCTAAAGTACAAGACATGAGCAAAGACTGCAGTCTTCTTGCTCTAATCTTTTTCCCATGCAACAGATGTTTCTTATTTTTACTGAGAGCTGCACAATGGGCACGACACTGGAAAAAAAGGCACTGACACGGGTCCTCACCAACTTCTAGGTGAGAACTCACCATAATGAAATGCACATGGCCAGAGCTGAGACTTATAGGGCAAACAAGAATAAACTTTGAGAGCACGACTCAGAATAACAACCTAGCATGACAAAATACCGAAAACTGCCCCTTGCTTTCAGCAAGCAAAAGCAGACCTTAGATTTTAGGATTACCTATTTTTATCCTGCAATCCTTTTTAATGCAATCCATTGGGCCTTAGAGGTCCCAGCTGCCCAGTCATCTACAGGGATCCTCATAAATGGCAGCTCTATGCTGGCAGGTAAGCTGCCAGAAGATCTAGTCAGTGCTATGTAAAATCTAAATAAGTGAATGTCACATCCAGCCCTCATGGCTGCCCTATCTCCTGTCAGTTATGGGACACAGGCTAAGGAAGCTAATATGGCAAGGTGACAGCACCACCTATGAATTAACTCCAGCGTCATCAAATCCTAAAAGGGGACATAGCAACACCACATGCTGTTACCTGAAGAATACTCACAGAGGTTCTGACACCACTTTCTGCTCTCCAAGTGGGAGAATCAAACTGACTGCATGGACAGTGACTTGGAGCAAAGAAAGAAAATGAGCCAACTGCTGCATTTAGCATAATTTTTGCAAGACTGTCTTAAAGCACTGTTCAGCTTACTCACCAGATCGTCTGCATGTGCTCCTACTTGCAGCACAGGGCCAAAGAGCTGAACAGGCCAAGTGCCTCCTCTCCAAGCACATCAGCCTCTTCAACACAGACAAATGTTCACTAGAGCCGAGGGCTGCCTTCTGATGTACTGTGGGCACAGGCCAGCAAAGGTCAGACAAATTCCTGCTGCTGCTGAAATGGCCAAGTCAGATAGAAATCAGGGGGGAGGGGACACAAAACTGGTCTGATTGAGAGTTCTGCAGAGGTTGCAGGTACCCATTTGTACTGCGTTTGAGTCCAGCTAGCAGTGAAGCCCTGGTGTGCCACTGTCTCATTCCTACAGGGACAGCTTCCAGAGAGGAACTGCACTTAAAATAAACTAAACCAAAGGAAAAGTGAGAGCACTGCAAAACTATCTAGCTGGTTGGCCTGCACAATGCAGTAGCTTTGTAATAACCCTTGCAGGGTAATAAATGTGCTTCAACTAATATCAACAAACCTCAGAGTATATTAAAGCACATTCAGAGGGAACCAAAGCTAGCATAAAAGTCTTGGATTTAGACAGCCACCTTTAAACAACAACAGCTTTAAACAACAGCTGAGGATTTAGTCCAGTAAACATAAATGAAATTCAACAGAGTCCATCATACTGGGCTTCGCAACAGATGTTTGTGGGGTGGAACAACCATAGTTTGTTTTTCTTTTTTCAAGTTCAGTCGGGCAAAACAAATCTATTGACTATAATGGGATAAACTCAAGGCTGCGATGAGGTTTTACACCAGCAGAGCTGCAGCTGGCTAACAAGACTGTTCAGAAACTACTCAGCAGGCAGCTCTCCATTACACGACCTGCTGACAGCAGCTGACTACTAACTTCATGCTCAGAACAAGAAGTTGTACCAAATTAAGCGTGCTGTAGAAACCTTACCCCATCACTAGGCACATCTGCCTCTCCACTGGAAGACAGCTACAGGCCTGCAAACTGAGAAGGATTGAAACTTGTTGCATGTTTTACCACGTCTGTATGAAGTCATCCAGTCTTGTACTTCTATCTGGAAAAAGGTAGGTCCTACAGCGTAAGAGGCAAATCCCAACAAATAACCCTCCACTACAGTTCCATCTATTGGTAATACTGACTTTCTGCACATAGAGAAGGTATGAACTTCTATCTTCCATGCAATGCACTTCATATGAACAAGCACTGCTTCTTCCTTTCTACCTTTCTCCATAGAACTTCCCAGATGCTGTTCCAACAGCCATAGGATGAAATCATGCCTCTAGTAATGCCAGTGGGAAACCTGCCATTGATTCCAATGGGATTGCTATTTTATCCTGCTTTAGGAGGGGGCTGTGCCTGAGTGAGCGCTGCAGGATTAGATCCAAGAAGGGCTTGCAATCTTCAGCAGCAGTACTTTTCTACTTTTCCCTTTGCCTAATTTCCCTAACAACTCTGAGACGGCAAGAATGTTTTTCTAGCAATTCTAATCATGATGGATACTCTGGAAGTTGGTTATTACCTCAGCAAACCAGTCTCTGGAGTAACGGCTGAATTTAATGGCCATCCATTTCCCAAACAGGCTGTGTAGGGAGGCAGTGCTGCCTGTCTAGAACTTGACAGCATTTCTTTCATGCCACCATTACCACACTTCTGTGGATATAAATTTCAGTTCTCTTCACTCTTCCCAGCTAAAACTTTCTCTTTGGATAAGAAAGCAGAAATCAAATAGGGCAACTTTAGTCAGCCTTATTAATAACGACAGCTCTAATAACAGTCACTTCCATAAGGTTTTTATGTCAGTGGCTTCACATGCATTCAGTCAATAAACATTCTTACACCTGGACAGTCAAAGTATTGATCATCTCCTCTACTTCATTTTGCTTTTTATAAGCTACAAAACTTCAGTTAAAGTCAACGACTTGCCTGCAACACAGCAGTGTCCAAAACTCAACTCCACCATTCCAAAACTTTGGATACCCACCTTTTTATCTTCCAAATCTGCTTCCAGTTCTTCTTTTTCATAAATACCTGCTTTTCTCGTTCAAGCTATCTCTTGATTTAGTTAAAGCAACTACAGTTTACATTAAATCTACTCCATAAATACCTAACCATAACCATTTTATGTATACATCAACACGAATTGCAGGATACTTTAAAATACAATTGTAGACTACTATTTGCAATGCTGTAAAGGAACTTCAACTTTCAAACGCTCAGTTAGCCTGCTAAATTTATTAGGAGAATGTTAATCGTTGTTCCCTGTCAAATTCAGACAGGCAGTTGATGTCAGATCATCTACATCAACTTCAGCAGACAATCTAAACTTGCCATTTGCACAGAACAAAGAAAAATTGTTACAGCAAAGACCTTCCATTTCCAAGCTGGATGTGACTTAAGTCATACTAATACATCAGCTGTTTTATAGCCATTCCCATTTTTAAATAGTTAAAACAAAAAGACCTTCCAAAGCTTCCTTTTCAGAAGCACTACTTGCCAGTTACTACTTAGGAGTTAAATTATGATCAAAAAATCATTTAGAGCTTCATTGGAATTAATGGGTAGGCGCTGCAAAAAGCGTTGTAGCTCTGAGTACTGTGCGCACAAATCCACACAACACTTTCCACCAAAGAAAGCTGAAGTCTCCTCAAGAAAGCTCCCACTCAGATAGTAATTAGGGGAAGATAGCTTAGCTGAGGCTGACCCATAAGAGCTGCAGCACAAAGAGCAGCTGTAGAATTGCCACCAGTGTTTCAGTGCATGCCAGAGAACCAGGAGGGATCGCAGCACTCACTCTGCCTGGCAGATTATTCAACAGCAAAATCCAGAATCCTGGAACAAAAAATATTTTCTGCTTTGTATTTGAAGCCAAAGAGCAGCAGTTTTGGTCCTTCACCTCTCATGAAACAAAGCTTAATGTTAGGAAGGAAATATCAGGAAGGAAGATTCAACTTCATCAGTGGAAGAGGCAAAGTTTTGTAACTTACCTCACTGTAGTTATGTTACAAGTATAAACTGGATCACACACACCCCTCTTCCCTCCTCTATTGCTGTTCTATAGACCAAACTAGGAATACCAAAATACTCCTGGACAGCAGCCTTCAGCACTAACCCACAGACACACAAGCTTTCTACTCTGAAGCTCCAATCAACTAGAAAGCCTAAGGCTTCACGTGAGACAATAATCTGAGATGTTTTTCCTGCATTTTCTGCCAGAGGAAAAAATGCCATCATCTCTAACAGCATTTAGATTCAGCCCACAGATACTGTCACATTATTGAGGTCCAACGTGTCAACAGAGGCAAAGGCTCTTCTTTCCTGTGCTGTGCTATCAATCACGCTGTGAGACAGAAATGCTGAAAGACCATATTGCATGTTTTCATAATAAAGTAAACCAGGGTCTTCAATCTTATAAAATTATGTTGTGCAAGATAAATAAAGCTGTCCTCACAACCTTGAGATGAGATGCATGTTGTTCCACCCTACAGAAAAGTGGCATGAGAACACACAGGCACAACCCGAGGTGGATCTCACTACAGCTTTGCCCAGTTACAGTTTTTCGTCATCTCCACATTTAGCAACAGCTGATTGAGCTACCTGAGGAAGGGTGCATATTCCAGCAGAGCTCAACCCCAGAGCACAGGCTTTTTTGAAAAGAGGGAAGGCTGGGGCTCCCAGCTCATCACACTGATAAGGAGTTTTTCAAACACTTCAAAACTTGACATGTTTCTAGTACTTCAGGATTAATTAATGAGCAGCAAATCAACAAACATCTCAGAAAAAACTGGAAAGGGAACTTGCTGAAGGAGACTTTCTGAAGAGCATAACATAGTAGTCGAAGTCTGCTTTCTCCTCTGTGGAAACCCTTCAGTCAGCACAAGAGGAATATCGTCCTCTGGTTTGTACATTAGGCTAGATGCTGTTCACACGCTACCCACTGGAAAAAAAAGATCATGTACACACAAATATCATGACTATATAAACAAAGCACAAGTGATTGTGCAGTAATGCTGTGAAAGTCTGCCATACTAAGCCCCAAGACGTACTTTCAGTACTGGCCTAAAAGCAGTCCACAGTATGTCACTCCTACAAACTCAACAGAGCACCAAAGCACTTGTTTATGTTTTCAAAAGAGTAAAATTAAAAGAGACATTACAGAAAACTATTTTATTTATGTATTATTTTCTCTTTACAACAGTAACTAAAAAGCCTTATAAAGTACAAGAGCAAGCAGCGATGAGGCCAGAAACTAGAAAAAGCATTGGGCTTCTTATTACACTAATTAAATTGTTAATCATGTCATTTAGCTGGTATTTAATCTCTTTAAACTAACACTGTAGTATGATAAGTAATAAATTTGTTTTTATGAGAAAGCTTCCAATGAATGCTCAGTTGCCAGGAATTAAAACTATGTTCCTGGATAAAGTAATCTACAGCAACAGTTTACATGAAGCACAGAACTTTAGGGATACCAAGCCATATGTAAAAAAACCCAGAGCAAATAGGTAAAGAAAAATATGCAGAAGTTTTGAAAATGCTTCTGCAACATTATTTGAAGGCATTTGTCTTTGCATCAGCAGCATTCACATTACCAACTTGATCCATGAAGAATTCAAAAGCGTATTTAACTGTGCATCCCTTTTATATTTCAACAGCCTCCATCATCCCAACTGTAACTCCTAATTTTGTCTGAAGTAAGAAAATTAATGCAAGTCATTCATGCTTAAATGTGATGTTCCCAGCTGCCTACCACCTCCTTGCCCACCCCAGCACACAAGTAAGACCTAGGGATGAATTTAAAACTTGTACCCAAAATTGTACAAAGAAATTCTAATTAAATCCAAACAAACAATTACTACCTGCAACAAAACAAACAATCCTCATTCACATGCCAAAGCCAGCTCACCCCACAGTTCTACAGCCTAGTTGCTTTTATGATCGTTCATCCTCTTTTAACAAGCCCTAATACCAACAGTAATACTAATGTAATAAATGCCCAAATCACTCACCACTGCTAACTTCACTAATCAATTTTAACACAGCTCTTCTTCCTGATCCAAACTGTATCCCAAACCTGAGAACCACAAAAAACCATTTCCAAAACCGAGCTACAGCCTTACAGCCCTAGGATCAGCAGCGGCTGCATGCAGCTTCACCTCCAGCTCTCAGCCCGTAACAGTGCTTCCTTACCAATACAGGAGGGAAGGGACATCTACCCTTTTCCTGCTAGCACCTCAGTGCCAGCAAGGGAGGGGAAAGGTGGCAGCTGTGAAACCAGCCTAGAAAGAAGAAAGGGGCATTAAAAAAAAACAAAACAAAACAAAACAAGAACTTTGATGAATTTGCCATTACTTCAGACCTGAAGTAGACTCCCAAGACCTGTCGACTGTTTTGAAGCTATGGTAATTCTCTATGTATTTCCACATGCTCCCAGGCCCTAGGCAGTATGATTAATAGCCCTCTCTCACAGCTCTATGCGAATGGGAAGATAATGACAGTGACAGATCACTGTGGTAGAGATTCTCTTCATAGCTGCTGAGCTTCTTGAAGTTATAAATTCTGTGGTTTCTTTAACCCCCAGGCGAGGTGTGCCAGCAGCTCTGCCTCTAAGAAGAGCCCACACTTGTAACCCCGTGCAAGTTACTGAGCTGAGCAAAGTCACTAACAGTCTGACCAAGCAGTGATCAGGGTGAGAGCCTAAAAAAAAAGAAAACTGTAATCACCAACTAAGTCATGAATGTTTTAGTCTTTCAAATGATTTTTCAAAACCTAGAGCACATAGGACAGATCTGCACAAAAAGGACTTGAAGTCCATCACTTCCTACCTTAATATATCCATTCCTGATCCTAAAAAGCACAGAAATCTACTAAATCTAAATTCCTGGAGGCCTTCTGATGACTAATAAAGACAAGTATATATACTACACTGTAGAAAAATCAGCATTTGCTTTCAGAAGTCTTCCCTGCTCTGAAATCCTCAAAAATTCAATTTCTGTGCCTAATGAGCATTTCTGCACTCATGCTGCACTGTTTTCAAGCAACAGTCCTTATTGCACAGTTACACATTTATGTTTCCTCTGTTTTTGAGTATATGTTACAGTAAGCAGATTCTTCAGTGTCTTTCATATGCTGGTTTGGGTATTAGACGTATCAATGCTCTGAAGCATCAGCTTCACTTTCATATCCATTTTGCTCAATCACTTTTATGACAGCACTTCAAAAATCTTTTCCACAAAAATTTTTGACATACCTGAAATTCACTATAGCTCCACCTGTGCAAGAATTAACTGCCTTTTCATCTTAGAAACAGTAACAGCACTACAAGATGCAGTCTTGAAAGATTGCATGAGTGGACAGAGAAGGGCAGCAGAAATCCTTTGTCAAGAGAGTCTTTTTAGTGAGCATGTGTACCCGTTTTGTTTATCCTTTCTATTTTAGCATACATTTAGAGCTCTGGTCAGCCTCCCGGGCTTTCACTCACATACACATCATTCAGATCTGCAATAGAAACAATGCTGCAGATGAGTATGGTGAAGACCCACTGACAATACTGGAAGAGCTGAATGTATCATGTAAGTAAGGTAACAATGTACTATGAGACAACAGAAAGGTTAATGTATTCTCCTGAGTATATATTAGTTGACTATTTGAATCACCACAAGTTGCTTAGGAAACGAGTTTTAGTACAATTCACAACTAACTCAGAGCTTAAATTTTAATACAACTCACAACTAGCTTCATCAGTGACAGGCTTGGGCAACCTGGTCAAGTACCAGACCTGGAGGGTGATGGCTCCGCCTGTGGCAGGAAGTTGGAACTTGATCCTTGGGACCCCATTCCAACTCAAGTCATTCTATGATTTGCAGTGCTGATGGTTAAACACCACTAGAAGAACCTGCATAACAAAGTCATCTGAACAAGATTGGCAAACTAATAAGTAACTTGCCCCATTTATATTGTAAGCTTAACATTTTATGAAGTGATTTACCTTTTCCTCCTTTGATTATTCGCATCTTTCTGAAATGATACATTCACTTGGGCACATCTGAATGCCAAGTCAGCACTGCAGCATGCCAAGGAACCCTGGGGTTTATCTGGGCAGCTGAGAAACATGCTTGTGAGGAGGCTGTAAAGAACTCCCGGTTGTTATCACAGAATCACAGAATCACAGAATTGTAGGGGTTGGAAGGGACCTCCAGAGATCATCGAGTCCAACCCCCCTGCCAAAGCAGGTTCCCTACAGCAGGTCGCACAGGTAGGCATCCAGGCAGGTCTTGAACATCTCCAGAGAAGGAGACTCCACCACCTCCCTGGGCAGCCTGTTCCAGTGCTCCGTCACCTTACTGTAAAGAAGTTCTTGCGCACATTTGTGCGGAACTTCCTATGCTGCAGTTTCCAGCCGTTTCCCCTTGTCCTGTCTCCACTCACCACTGAAAACAGTCTGGCCTCGCCATTCTGCCCCCCACACCTTAGATATTTATAGACCTGGATCAGGTCCCCTCTCAGTCTCCTTTTCTCAAGGCTGAACAGACCCAGTTCACTCAGCCTTTCCTCGTAGGAGAGATGCTCCAGGCCCTTCACCATCTTCGTGGCCCTCCGCTGGACTCTTTCCAAGAGATCCTTGTCTTTTTTGTACTGGGGAGCCCAGAACTGGACACAGTACTCCAGATGAGGTCTTACCAGGGCAGAGTAGAGGGGGAGGATCACCTCCTTCGACCTGCTGGACACGCTCTTTTTAATGCACCCTAGTAAGCCATTGGCCTTTTTGGCCACAAGGGCACACTGCTGGCTCATGGCCAACCTGTCGTCCACCAGGACACCCAGGTCCCTCTCCGCAGAGCTCCCCTCCAGCAGGTCATCCCCCAACCTGTACTGGTGCATGGAATTATTCCTCCCCAGATGCAAGACTCTACACTTGCTTTTGTTAAACCTCATCCGGTTTTTTTCTGCCCAGCTCTCCAGCCTATCCAGGTCTTGCTGAATGGCAACACAGCCTTCAGGCGTGTCAGCCAATCCTCCCAACTTCGTATCATCAGCAAACTTGCTGAGGGTGGCCATTACCCCCTCATCAAGGTCATTGATGAAGATGTTGAACAAGACTGGACCCAGTACAGACCCCTGAGGAACACCACTGCTTACAGGTCTCCAACCGGACCACCGCACCGCACCACCAACAACGACCCTCTGTGCTCTGCCAGTCAGCCAGTTCTCAACCCACCTCACTGTCCACTCATCTATCCCACATTTCCTCAGCTTTGTTATAAGGATGTCATGGGGGACGGTATCAAATGCCTTGCTGAAATCAAGGTAGACTACATCCACTGCTTTCCCCCTATCCACCCAGCCAGAGACAACATCATAGAATATCCTCGAAGCACTGCATGTAGCTCATCATGCAAGGCTGCTTAAGGGAGCAGAGGGCTGACTGTACTTGCTGTGCCTCAACCCTTTTTGTTTTGTGACAAAGCCATCTTTGGGCATTTTCAAACTTGATGGCCTGCAGAATGTCATGTCTCATTAGGGTCTCTGTCCTACAGCTACTCTAATTCACATATGCACCCCCACTTGAAAGTCTGGTGTAGCCAGACTTATTTTTTGCAGTTATACGTTCAAAGTGACCGGGAGCTGCTTGTGCCTGTGCTGCCTGTTTATTTCTGCATGAACTAAGTTTCAAGTTTTTTTTTTTTTTTTTTTTTTGATTGCTTCAATGGGCACTCGGCTGTTTTGATACACATCAGCCACTGCTGTAAAATGCTATCATTTAAGACCAGTTGCAGCAAGCTGTAGTCTCTCACAGTACAGTTCCTGGGTGATTAAGCCTTGGAAAAAACTTGGTAAGTGGTATTAAAAAAAAATAAAATAATCGTCCTCCCAACTACCAGTAAAAAAAAACACCACACTGTAGTATTATTTGTGCAGTGAAGCACAGGGAGCATGTTGCTACAGCAAGGGTGAGCTCCAGATTTCTTGGTAACTAAGCTAAACCAACAAAGTCATGGAAAGCTAGTTCAATGAACAGTATATGACAACCTAAAGCATACACAGAACACCAACTCATCAGCATTCTATGGAGGATGAAGGTTTTCAGACATTCCCTTGCACAGGAAGGACAAGCTCTAATGAGGTTGTTCTGATCACAGATACAGCACAAGCACAAAGGAATGGATCAGACCCAACCCACACTGAAGCCCAGGCTCTGGATGGCCAGCAGTATCCCAGCTAGAATGACTGCTTCTCTAGCATAAGCTCTCCAGTTTGATAGTTTTTGTTGTTATTTTGGTGCTGTTGGGTTGATTGGATGGGTGCATTTTGTGTTTTGCTTTGTTTTTTTAACCAGGCGCTACAAGTTCCCATGGAGATAGAAAAAAGTGCATCTTTACAGAGACCTGAACGCTTTTGCATATGGCACTGTTATTTATGCTGTCATTCCTCCAGCAGTCAACAAAATAAGTTCCTAACAAGTAGCAGCACTTTACAAATAAAAGGCATGACCTCTACCCCAAGCAGTTTACAGTAGAATGAGAAAACATGGTAAGAAATGGAGAATTGGAACAAGACAAGTGATACAGAGCTACGTCAGAAAGGCACCTGCTTTCATGGTCCAAATGCCCTGCTGCTCCCACATTTAAATACACTGACACAAGTCTCCAGGGCCATGCCTGCCCTACTATCATTAACATGCCAGTATGCCAAGCGCAACTCTGACATGAATGATTTCCTTTTCTAAATTCCTCTGCTACTGTGCTTGCAATGTTATTGTTTCATTAAGATCTCATTACATATTAATAACCATGCACCCATTCATTTTGATTCCAGATGGGGAATAGCAGCTACACAGGGGCTAACACAATGAGATTTTATTCGCAGGTTTTAACATTTCACTCATGTTTCCAATTTCACCATGCTTTTTGAAGCAAAAAGAAACAGCCTGGCACTCTGTCATGCTAACAATCTTCTTGACTTTTTCCAGGACTACAATCTAATTTTGAGCCTACTTCGATTAACTGAGAGTTTGACTCTCCAGCTGTCGCCTCATCGCTCTCTGCCAGCCATATTTTTCAGCCAGCTATCCTTTCATTCCTTTTTCTTTCCTCCTGTTTCAAGCAGGAGAGCTATTCACAACTGATGCTGTGGGCTTAATCACGATGCAGCCTTCTGTGATTAACAGTCATGAAGCTCAAGTAAGGATAAAGATGATAAGCATATTTCACTACCACGTGAGAATTTTAAGTATTTCACAGTTTTCTGCGCTGAAGCTCTGCTTGACATATCTCAATAAAACAGAAAGGCCGCATATACTGCGAATTGATAGCCGTGTTCACTTCCACTGTCTACGGAAAAGACAAATACATGCAGCTGCAGTTGATACAGCATCTTGTTCCTTCCACCTCTTCTCTTGCCACAACCCTGCATCAGGACTCTGGCAGTCACTCTGTGAAAAACAAACATGAACTCTTCCACTTGAACCTTCTATTACTTGGCTGTACAGCCCACAAATCAGAGATGTTCGATGAACAAGTCCCTACCTGCTAGGCACAGAAAACAAGCTAATAAGTCATTGATATAGCTGGTAACAATGCAAAAATGCCTGACAGCTCAGTCAAAAGCCAGTATCCATAGCACAGAAGTAACCCAAGGAACACCAGCATCTCATGCCTGCACAGACTACACGATGGACATCACATCCCGACACTAAATTACATCAATCTGCATTTGGCAGAGTGGCACATATCCATTTCAGAAATACATCTCCTGACCCTACTGTAATCCCATAATAAAGCAGCAGCTCTCCTGCTTTTCAGACTTTTTAAAAATCTTTTTCTCACTCCTGCAACCCCCACCCTGGAAGGCAGCCTGGCCCCCACATTTCACAAGCTCCATTCTGCCTGATTTCTGTTCTTTCTACTTGCTCTCTCTGGGCATGGATCAATAACACATTTTCAGCAACAGTAAAAGAAAGTCTGTGGAGAAACAGATATACTTCATATCACAAGACATTTACTTTGATTTAGCATTTCAGGTCCCCAAGCAAATTTCCTATTTGGTAATGCAAAAAGCTACTTGCTAACCAAGGTTTGAGCATACTTAAATGTTTAGCTAAACCACATGATCACCCTGAATCACAGGCTATACTAGAACAATCAACCCTTTTAAACTCGAAAAGAAGTTCTTACTGGTCCAAAAGGATTTTTTTTATGTAGCAAACCACATCAAGATTTTTTTGAAAATCATACACTGCTGAGACTGTAAAGATCATAAGCTGTACGCATGAACAGACCATGTATACACATGCATACACATACTAAAAAAGGTTCAGTGACAAATCTTTTTCCATATATAACAGCTTTGATTACTATTTCTTAAAGTTAAAGCTTGAATAGAATACACATTTTTCACATACATTTTCAAGGAAAGGTTTGTGCTTTTGTTACAGCTCTTCTCTGTTCAGTGGCCTGCAGGACTTTCCACTTGTTCTCTGTTAAAGGTTACAGAAGAGCCACCATCACAGCCACTGAACACTCAATTTTTTTCCAGAGATGGGCCATTCACTCACACCTTGTGCCTTTCACCTTCAGTCCCACCAAGCATGCTGGTCACTCTCCATTTCTTGAATGAATACTTTATTATTTTTTGACTTGATACCCAAAGATTCCGAACCACTTGAAAATTGATGGGATCAATTCAGTTCTGTCCTGGAGTCACCAAACATTTAAAGCTTCCCTTTCTGGGTGCACAGCATTTCACTAGCTTCTTGCCCACAGCACACTTACCTGCTCCATTGATTTTCCAGACATTATTTTCATTCTTCCCCTTCACTCCACCCCAAATCAGTCTGCTTTTCTGCAGGAAGAATGCCAACATCTCTATCACTGTTTCCAGCTTCCTCTGTGCATATGTATGTCTTTAAGTAAAAAGATGAGAGAACGCTGTAGACACTGTACAGAAATGTACTTGTTTACATGTTCATACATGTACAGAACAACTTGACAATAACCAAATACCTCAGGTGAATACCGAAATTTCAAGTTCTAAAACAAATTTCTGTATTTAGACACAAATAAATCAGGCTGTTCTCATGGTTCAGCTCACAAGGATGATCAGAAAGATAAGTATGCAATGTTTTCTTCAAATTATTGACACATACTTTCAACTACATAAGCTTTCTTTATTAAGCATCAGTTTGCAATTAAATTCTAATTATATCTTACACAGAAAAGAAGCACAAGCTGGACTACAAAGAAAGGACACATTCAAGAAAAAGTTCCCCTTGAATGGAAATATTCCTTAAGCTTGGAAAACAAACAAAACCACTTTGTCAGTTACCTTGGAAAGCTTCACTCACTAAGCCTGTTGTTGCAGTTTTTTTTTCCACCACTGCAGAAACTAACTCTGCAATAATACAGTTAATAATCCTGGTGTATAAAAGACAAGTGATTTCCAAATGTTAATGAATTCTTGGATCCTTCCAGAGACTGCTGGTGTTTCTGGTACCTCCAGCACTGCACGTTACCTCATCAATACACCAAAACTGATGTGTCTACAGTTCAGATTCCAAGATAATTCATTGACAATAAAAATGCCAAGAACATCAACCAGCCCTTTATACTTACATGAGTTAGGAACCTGAAAACATACTGCTTTCAGCTAAACGTTCTGTCAAGCACCCCTGCATTAGCAAGCACCTAACAGCATTTCAGATGTAGCTGTAAATGGAGATGAAGCAGCCTCACTCTGTCCATGCAACAGGTGAGCAGTTGTCTTCAATGGAGAAAAAAAAAGGGAAAAAAAATCAATGTGTAATAATCTCTGCTGATAATGTCAGGTGAGCTCTTTAACCTTTTTCTGACCGGTCCATTCTTCTTGATGTTTAGCAGACAGCCAAAGCCTGTAATGGAGAATTGGCAGAGAACAGCTTTCCAGTGGGTACTGACTGCCACAGTTCTGGTTCACTGCCTTTCATGGCTTGCTCACATGTTTAACAGCCAACAGCACTTAATATCTTCTGTTCAATCACTGCTGTATTTAAAAACTAATAGTTCAGGGCAATCAGTATCTCCTGTTCTCAACAACAGCTTCAAGAGTTCTTTTTAATATTATATTCTACTCAGCCAGCATTTCTTATCCCCCCCCAGTACATTACACTTCCCAAAAAATGAAGTTCAGCCACTTACATGCTTGTGTCAAAAACAAAATTCACTTTAAGAGTAAAATCCACCTTACTTAAAATCATAAATCCAGTTTTAGCAATGCATACTCAGCCTTCTGTACACATATAACCACTTAAAAAAACCTGAAGCTCTTTAATACTTGGATCCACTGGGACTTGTATACAAATAAATCCACCAGAGAGCATCATCCTTATTCTCCTTCTTCCTTATGCTAGACCATCTGTGCAACTCATTGCACAGCTAGGGAGAAAAAACAGAAAGGAGATAGACTAGCACTAAAGGAAAACAGTTATCTGAGAGAAGAGCAGTTCCCTTTTGCTGGAAGCAGCGCCTTCAACAGAAAACGCTTCTAAAAGAGAAAGCAATGCTTTATTTCAAGGGAAGTTTGCCTCTGTTTCTGTCCTGATGGAAATCTCCAGCACACAATTTTACCTCCTGTATGTTCCCACTACATTTGGTTCCCAGCTGAAGTGATTCTTAAATGATAGCTTTCTATAGAGATGTTACACTGTGCTCCTGCATGTTCATGTTGGTGTAAGCAGGTGAATTCTTTGAATCCGTCTTATCTTTGTTATTCCTGCTCCTAGCCATATTACCAGGGAAAAAGATGGGCTGTTTTTAAGCCCTTGACTTTGTTTCCTAGTCTTAGTAGCAAAACTTAAGCACTTGCTACTCAGCTTAAAACAGTTAAAAAAAAAAATCACATATATTCCAAATGCCATTTTTGGAAATGTAGCCCTATAAGGAGTACTTTTTTTTTTTTTTAATGACGGCCAAGTGTGCAGCAACAGCAAGTATCCCAGCAGTCCTCCATGCCCAAGGGCAGCAACACTGACACAGAATCACAGAATTGTCGGGGTTGGAAGGGACCTCCAAAGATCATCAAGTCCAACCCCCCTGCCAAAGCAGGTTCC
Organism: Centrocercus urophasianus; assembly: GCF_019232065.1. Classification (NCBI taxonomy): domain Eukaryota; kingdom Metazoa; phylum Chordata; class Aves; order Galliformes; family Phasianidae; genus Centrocercus; species Centrocercus urophasianus. Next base: position 10,002,989 of record NW_024884756.1, read on the forward strand.
CTACAGCAGGTGAACACAGCAGGTGACACATCTGACACATAAGAACCAGCAACTAGAGAAAAATCCAGCAATCAGTAAGACTTTGAAAGATTCATTGGGATGAGTTGAAGACTGTAACAGGAGGATTTTAGTCAGCAGTATAAATTTAACTACAACTTTTGTGCCACCCAAGACTAATGAATACGTTTGGACTGCTAATTATCCTTTCTTCTCCTGTGAACTTCCCATTTCTGCTATTTGAAAGATGCATCAGCCTACTAAAAAGCCAGCATGCTTAAAACAGGTCTTCCTAGAAGACCCACAAATCTTAGAGAATTGTGAACTGAGGAAGCTCAATTGGACATTTACACAATTTAAACCATATTTCCTCCACAACAGCTTTCTTCCCCCCTCAATTGAAACAATGTTTTTGGTACAGTTCAAGGGTTTTTGTCTTTTGGACAAAGCCATCTTACTCATTTGAAACATTTCACGTTTCATATCATTAAACATCATCTCGAGGACGATGTCACAGCAGGGGCAAACACAGCAAGCTATCTTCACTGACAAGAGCTCCCTCAACTAAACACATCATACAACGCCTTCTCCACACACAGAAGGCTATTTTTCACAGAGCACATGGTTTCTCAGCACTGCTCACCAGTTTAAGTCAGCTTTCTGCTTCTCCTCAGCTAAAAACACAAAATTAGAGACCATCTTTTCACTCTCCTTTAATAATGTATCAAGAGATAGCACAGGCATGAGGCATTGAAATGGTTAGTGAGTCACTTCTGCACAAACAGTTTGGGTCCATCTTCCTCAAGTAAATTCTTTCTGGTCAATTTTATTTTAGATGGACAAAAGCAACTCTCTAACATAGTAATATAGCAGATAGCCAAGCTGCACCACCTCAAAACCAGCACCAGACCTTTGCTCCTAGACACACTCCTGTCAAGGATGCTGGCATTAGTCAATGTGACACCCGCACTGATGGTAACACTAGCCAGCTCCCTTATCTGGCTGCAGGGGAAGGCACAGAAGGGGGCCAACTCCCCCAGGACCTGCCTGCTTTCCGGGAGGGAACAGGTTGAGGAAGAGCAAGACTCATTGCCCCCAAGGGCCAGGAGATGAGAGCAGCACTTGCTCGTCCCTCCTCAGAGGAGGTGCCAACCCACAGAGAAAGCCTCAAAATGTTTAGAAGTATATTATGGAGGGGATGCTGCCTTGACTCCTTGGAAGTCACACTGCTGTGAAACACTGGCTCAGCTAGGCTAGTGCTTCGGCATCACACTGATTCATTTCAAAAACACACTGTAAATCATTAAGATAATCAGAACGTAATCCCACGAAGGGTGTGCTATAACTATAAAATGCAACTCCCAATGCAAGTCTTAATTCAGAAATATTTTTGTAACACACCTATTTTCTGGTGCATGGAGATGTTTTTGAAGGTAGAAACACACTTGAGACATTTTCCCTGAAACCAAGGACAAATCATCCCAGGACATCAAGTACCATCTGTCCTGCCAGTATCCATTCCCACTGGCAAATCCAGGCTCTAGGGAAAAGCACTGCAATTTAACTCAAATTGAAAATAATGGCTAAAAGTATGAAGAACAACAAGAGCTATCATGATAAAAACTGACCACTTGGCTGCACAGCTCCCTGACAGGAAAGAAGCCACCCTTGTCCAGCAATATCCTAACCTCCCTGAAGTGCCACAGAAACCTCTGGCCTGCAGGGACTGCCCTTCATCAGGAACTACATCCACAGTACTTCATTTGAGTAAGCACAGAAAACGAACATTGGGAAGAACAGAGCAGAGAGGATAAAGCTGCGTATGGAATCCATACAGCAGAGCCACGGAGCACTGTGCTGCACACCCTGCTGAGGCTTCCCAAATCATCAAGCCATCAGCCCATCCAAGCTAGAGACTACACTCTGCTCATGTAACTGATACAAATGCACCCAAGCTTCTGGCTTTCCTTGTGTAAAGTGGAAGGAAAAGGGACTGTGACTTTGTATGGAGGGACATTTGTTTTACTTTCACCTTAAGATAACAAACTTGCTACCAACTGATAAGCACAAGCTCAATAGGGCAATTCATTAGACTTCAAATTCTTAATAAAGTGCTTGTATAGTGCATCTTGATCACGATGTGGTATTACAACCAAGTTAAGAGTGATACAAAGAAAACAGTCTGGCAGCTAAGCCTCTGCTTCCTCCTGCAAGGAAAACTGTTAGCCTTTACCCACAGGAATATAAATCGTCATTGCAGAAGCAGTGTATATTTTTTCCATATAGGACTACCCACCCTATTATATGCATAAAACATTTTAAGTTTCCCTATTGTGTCACATTTGTGAAAGCTTCCAACAAACAGATCTTGATTTCAGCCAAGTCACCAAAAAAATTGAATTTATCTAATATTACTGTAAAAAAAAAAAAAAAAAAAAAATCAAAACAAGCTTTTTTTTTTTTTGTCTGTAATTAAAGTTTAGCTGCTTTCCACAACTGTCATCATATTAAGTTGTAGGTTTTATTGAAGTTAGCCTGTACCTTATTGGCCCTATTTCAGCTGCTTTGGGCATAATAAATATAAATTTAATTTCCCTGCAGCCTACTCTAACTGAACATAGATCTTGCCCTACTATTACAAGGAAATGGATGGACAAGCTAAAGAATGTAGGAGAGGAGACATAAGGCAACATGAAATCTGCTTGTCAATCTTAATAACAGTTTCATTATTACCACTTCTATTTCTGTAGCCCTTTCTTTTCCTCAGGAGGCTCCTACAGCAGGAGATGTGCTGTACTATAATCTAAAAGCTGTCATAAGTTCTCCACGCTGCGCTGCGGTACCAGTCCTAAAACGAGTCAAATGCATGCGGAGCCACAAGAATGCCACCCGCACCCACCCGCAGGCTGTGCTTGCTGGCTCCTCAACCTTCCTTTGCTACTGTGCTTTATTTTCTCCCTCATGGCTTGTCACCTCAGAAAGGCAACTCAAGTCTCACACCACGTGCAGATGATGAGCAGTTATTGTGGCACCTGTAATACAGAAGCATTTGATATGGATCACGCTATCCACATTAAGATGAATGTCTAAAGGGTTGCACAAGGTGACCTGCAGGCTGCCCTCCCACTAATGTAATAAATGAAGCCTATAAATGAAGAAGGTCAGAGGAGGAAAACTTTCTGCCTATAGGAAGCTCTGGAGCAAGTGTATTCTTCCTATTTGCTGCACTTTATTTTTCAAAGATAAGCAAAAACAAATGAAAAACCCTACTTCTAAATTCCTACTGCATGCCACATCGCAACACAAACATGCTGGATGGTTCCACACTGGAGCAGTACATCCTTCACCCAACTCTGATGGTTTCAGCCCAGACTGCTGCCTACATCCACAGAGGGTTGTCTCCCAGTATATCTCTTGGGCAGAAGCAATCACTGTGCTGTATGTAGCAGCCAATGCTCAGGACTAGCTATCTCCTCTATCTACTACTGAGTAAAGCATTTCAAAGAATCTGAAAAAGAATCTGAAAACGATGAACAATGTTTTACTCAGCGAAATAGCTCAGATCTTCATGAATAACGTTTTCCAGTCCTTGATGACCAAATGCTGAATGTTCTTGTTCTTCTGTAACTGAAAAAATAAAGCCTTTAAATTTTCATTTCCTTTAAACCAACCTAGGGCCAGGTGAGGAGGGGAGAATTTTGTCACAGATGGGAATTTTCTGAAGAACCTATGGTTAGGCAAACTATGTTTCTTCTAAAATCCTTCGCCCAAAAACCACCAACCATCTTTGCCCCCAGGTTCTAAAGAATTTTGCAGTTCAAATTTATTATGGCAGTGATTTACTGTTTAAAAACCACATTTTCATTGACTTTGAAGTGCTTATTAAAGCGACTTGTTGCTGTTTTTTTTTTTTTTTTTTTTAATAAATATACATATTTTACAGTCTCATTGTATCTCTGCATAATTAACCTTTTCATTTACCATGTTCTACTACCCTCAATTCAGTGAATAACCACTTGCCAAACCCACCAGTACTTCACATGGGATGACATTAGCATTCACTGACTACTCTATAATTATTCTCTCAAGTTGAATGGGTTTCTTAACGCAGGTTCACCAGCCATGACCAGCCTCTACAGAAACAGCTCATCACCAGTCACAAAACACGAAGTTACAGTGCAAAAACAACACGTAACTTTCTGCACGTTTAATTCTCAACAAACATTAACTTAAGGCACTCCGCAAACAAGTCATTTCCTCTGCAGATTAAGAAGGAAAAAAGGAATGATAGAGATGCCTGCTTTGGCCTATGTTATTTTCCAACTATTTTTCAAAACAAGCCAACCATATGGATGTAATTTATAAAAACCTGAGTCATACTGCCATGTCCTATTCGTCATAACTTACCACTGCAAATGAAAATGGCTTTCAAACTAACGCGAATTAGTTCTTTTGTTCCTAGAAGTGTGAGATAAAAATCCATTCTTGAAATTCCCACTTCTCATCACCACCTAGTAACACAATCCAATCGGGAAGTCTTTCTAATCCAGTCCTAAATGCTGCAGAGAATAATATAGCTGAATAAAACATACAGAACACATCAATTGTACAATAATTTCAGCAGTTGTGAACCAAACACTGAACAATCACCTGTATTTTCATATAGCCTACCAACCCAGGAGAACTTAAAGGTTCAAAGAAGGCTATAAAGTAATGACTACCTTAAAATCTGAAAACATGAGTTTAAAACAGATTCAGGGGGAAGCAGACTGAGACTTGACTTTTGAAATGCAGATCTTAACTCGAATTGGTGAATTCCTCAGTCTGTGCGAATACATCGACTGTATCCTCTCAAGAGCAGCCATCTTAACATGGAGGAGCCTTCATAGAACAACTGCCTGCAAATCCTCTCAGCCACCCCTCAAGCACCCAGCTCAAAATACCAATGCTTTATAATGGGAGCAGCTGATCGGACAGCAGCATCAGCAGGATTACCAAACATCTGACACATCTATGAACATACCCAGGTTCCGCAGCCCTACTGCAGGATTTCCTTGTGCGTCCTTTAGTATGTTAATATTGCATTAGTCTGCCCAAATGCTTACTTCCACTTAATTCTATTAGTGTCAAAGAAATTCATGCCAAATAACAATCAAGATGGGTTTCAACCACCAAAAAAAGGTCTAATTTTCCTCATTAAAGTAAACAAGTCCCTTTGTTCTCCTGTCAGCTGTACAACTGACTACAGTATCTCAGTTCTAGAAGTTCTAGTTCTAGTATCTCACCTAGAAGGTAAAAATACAGGGTGAAAATAATTTCAGCTCTATCAGCCTCTCATGGGATCTGAGGCACTGCAGTGTTTTCATGTGCTAGGAGCAAAATTATGATATGCCAGACTATGCAGTGCGCTCTGTTGGGATGGACTGTTTGAAAAGGCTATATTTACCAAGGTTGTTCAGCCCATTTTACTGCTAGTGCTGAATTGCTCTTGACAGGTTCTTTTCCAGTACTTCATCCAATCTAGTTTCAGATGCCCCAAGATAGAATGTGATTATTTTGCCTGGGAGTTAATCCCCAAACTGAAGGCTTCTCTGTGGCCTAGAAATTAAGCCCCATTAACCCTAAAAGACATTGAACCCAGCTTTCTGCTTTTTTTTTTTTTTTTTTTTTTAATTCCACCTAATCTGTCTTAGAGCTTCTTGTTAAGTATCATAACCAATGCTTTCACAATAAAGCTTGTAATCCATTAGAAAGTCATCTGTGGCCACACAACTCAATTTATGTATGACCTTTTAAGCCATCTGATCACAATTACTCTGAGCCCTGTAGGCCCAGCCTACAGACTAAGAAAGTTCATTAAGTGATGTACTGAACAGTACGTATTGATAATTCTCTCAGAAGAGGAAGTATGTTCTCAAAGGTTCCTCTCCCATTCCCACATGAATCACATGTTATGTCATATGTTTTACCTGCAGCTGTCATCTGCTTTCAAGCCACTGCATCAGAAGAGACAGTCACAGATATCACCTCATCTGTGTTAAAATGTTTCCCTAAGCCAACCTGTGGGAAGCTCTGACTCCTTGACAGCCACCACTTTGAGGTTTATTGTGAAAACCAGAAGAATAACGTGAGGGCAGAGTACTGCAAACTGAGCATAGCATTAGAAAAAGAATGCACTGGACCAGTTTATTACCTTCGCTATAAAGTGATACGCAATTTTATTGAAGATATTTACTGAACTTTACATAAAACATTACACAGACCAATTATCTAACAGAACATCAAAATTAGCCACTTCGAAAGATCTGATTTTATTAAAGCTGCAGCTCCCAGCATATTTATTTGTACTGCCCTTTTTTCCCCTCTCAGATAAGAGTAGAAAGCAAGCTATTTGTATTCAGCCCACTAACATAACTACCCAAAATGTCATTAGCAGGATAGGTGTTTATAGAGGCCATTGCATTCATAACACAAAACAGTTTGCACTCAGAGTTGGTCACCCTATAGTGCAGAAAGAGTTATTGTTATTCTGCTTCATTTGCTAAGAAGGACTCTTCTGCTTGGCTAAACCCTGAACGGACTCCATTTAACTGTCCCAGCATTTCTTATCTCATCCAGCCATGTCCAAGGGACTTCATGATCCCCCACAGCAAGAAAAGGGCAGCCAATTAACTATTGTGAGGGATACTGCAATATCATCCCCGTCACAAACTAAGGATTAAAACATCCCCGCAGGCAAGGTCTGCATCTGAAAAAACTCCTCTAGTGGGCTGGGAGCACAGAAGGGAGAGAAGACTTCCTGACTGGCCTCTGCCAGTGCAGAGCCAGTGTGAAAAGAAATAACATACAAGCCTGTACTAGGAAGCCCTGAACACTCTGTAAGGAGAGAGGAACCTGTGGAGCTAACTCAAATGGACAGGCAGATAACAATTACTGTGCAGAGTTTTTAATTTCTGTTTATCACTGCTCTTGTAACAGCGTTATTCCCTTTAAACTTCATAAATTTAGTGTCCATATTTCCTGCTAGCTAATCCAAAATACAGTTGCTCTCCACTTAACACTACAGCCTTCCTGGCACTGCAGCCCCTAAGAGCAGGCCTGAAACAGTCACTTTGCGCCCAGGATTCCCTTGTTCTTCTCTAAAGCACTGCACAGACAAGCTGCAATCATCACCTCAGGACAGTCCAGCCCCCATCAACACTGATGAGGTCTCAGTGAGCTCAGTAACAGCACAGAAGACAGGAGAGTGCATACATCCCAAAAAGCCAAGCACTTTTAGAGGGAAATCAGACAAAGACTGGTCTCATAGATGACCAATCTGTAACGCAGGAGCGCACAAGAAGAAGCCTACATTAACATCACACAGCAAGGATCATTGGAACACCTTGCTGTAGTCTCAGATGAAACACTGTAGTCACACATGGCTGCTAATAAAATCCACTCGACAGCTGAGAACATTGCAAAGGAATAACAAAACAAAAAGCCAGCTGGCTGGAATGGAATTTGCACACACTCATAAAAAGTTTGCACCGATTCGCAGTTTTCAAAGAACTGTGAGCACTAACACACAAAGGAGCACTTACTCGGGGTTTAAACAAAAGTATCTCAAATGCAAACTATTCATAGCTTCCAGATACACAAATACAATAGGGTTGAAGGTTGCCTTCAGGTGCAGCAGGGTAGGTTTCAATTTGGATAAAAGCAGATGACGCCCTTAAGTCAGTCAAAGCATTGTCTTCAAAAGCAAGACGCCCATGTTATTCCCTTTTCCAGGCTCTCGCATCTCAGCCCCTTCATCTCCACAGATGACACTGCCACAAGCTGAGGAAGGAGGCAAACCCAGGCCCATTGCTCCCTCTGAGCCTAGCACAATCAATAGTGCACAGCAACTCATCCTTTGTTGCTTCTCAAACAACAGCTTTTTCTCCCTGCTGTCCCAGACTGCTAGGGCCACGTTTCCACTTCTGGGGAACAAAAGCCAGAAATAAATCTCTATTTCCAAGTGAGTGTCACTGCACAGGGGTGCAGATTAGCATTACTCAACTAAAACCTAATAGAGGAAGATGAGAATGAGGGACGTGAATTCAGAAAGAGACAGAACGAAAAAGACGAGCAAGGAAAAGACGTACATTTGCTCAACTAGTGAAACAAAAAAACCAAGATGATAGGAAGCTTAACATCAGCCTTTTGAAACTGAAACGACCCTCTTCAACCCACCCAGGAAGTACCTCTCCTCTCACAGCATCTGAAGACTTGTTTCTTTTATCTAATCACCACCAGCAGGCATCTGCTGCTGTTTGCATCCTCTCTCTAATGAGCAAAAGCAGCAGCCAGATCTGGCCAGAGCTGTGGAGGGGGAACATAACCAGAAACTGTATGTCTTGAAGTCAGTCCTTCACAAGCTCCTCAAGGAAACCCAGAGCCATCTCAAAATTGGGAGAAGGAGGAGTGCAATGAGATTAAAGCAAGCAGAGTTTTCAAAGCTGCAGTCAACATGCATGGGTACATCCAGGCCTCAATGTTAACTTCCACCGCTCAGCCAGGAGGGAGCTATCTGGGGAAGGAGCTGTACAGAGGCAAAAACAACTGCTGCCTTTCTCACTGCCAGATGTAGGCAGGGTAAATTCATGCACACCACCTGAAGCTGTCTTCTCTAGCATACCAAAATGGAGCTGAACACTATTTCCAGAGGTAAGTATGGGACACGGTGCTCCAGTTAGAGGTGTCTCTAGCCTGTAATAGAACTCCTAACTGACATTTCTGGTTTACCAGCTTGAAAACAGCCGCACAAGACACAAGGTGCACCGTGAATTATCCATCTAAGCAGAGAAATGAGAGAATCACTCATTCAAAAAATTAGCTTTTAAGCTTCTCTCTAAAGACAGAAGTAACAAAGAAATGTAAGCCAGCCTTTAAAAAAAACGTAGCAACTACTTGGTAATTTTATTCAAAACGTACATTAGCAAGTGTATTAATGTCACATACCCAGCAGGGAAAACAGAGCCCTCTAAGAAATAAGTGATTAGAATAAGCTATTACTGACCCTGACAAAAAAGCACAGATGGTGAATTTGGTTCCAGTGAGTTTGATAAAATGCTGCAGAGTCAATAGATGGAATTACTCTTTCCCTATTTCACATCATTATGCCATCAGCACCAGACAGGTGTAAAACACTGGCCTTGAAAGACAATCTCTTGTAATACATGATAGCAGGAAAACACAGACTGAGGTTTTAGGATAAATGAGATGTATGGAATGTTCTATTTATTTTATCAGATGTATAAACCTGGATAACCTGAAGAACTTCCTCTACATTTTGAGAAGCTCCTTACTGTAGTAGGAGTTTAATTTGAATCATTCATTTACCTTGGGTAGGATTAATCCCACACTAATGCAAATTGTCAGGCTCCTCATTACTATAAACATTTTCCGCAAAGTACTTACCTGGTCTGTCATCAAGTTCTTTACAGAAGAATCCTGCAGAACTGATCATGACTACAAATACCAACCTGCAAAGCTTTGCCTGTATTCTTACCCTTCCTCTATCACCTAAACTCAGTGGCACTTGGGTCTTGTCAGTGCCAAGGTGAAGGCCCTGTTAGCAGCCAGCCACACGCCAGAGATCTAAGCCCTGCATTTATAAAACGGTCTGTACCAAGATTTTCACCAATCCCTTTCTCTGAGGGTTTCTACAAGAAAAATCAATTTGCTAATACTCCACAGGAGTACACGCAGTGATTGTAGCCTAGTTTCACATCTACCTCTGCAACTTTGCTGCCATGAAGGAGGTTGTAATCTATTTCCAATATCAGGGCACTGACCAGCAAAACACCCCTCCATCAATGGTTTAAAACAGTTTTCTTCCCAGCCACAGAGTGAAAGCACTCGAAAAGCTCCCTTGGATCACAGTAACCTCCTCCCAGCAGTACTGCAGAGCTGCTGGTTTGATGCTTTCAATTTGGGTGAGGTCATACCAACTTCTCCTGTCCTTGAGTCATGCTTACTGAAAAAAGAAATACTTCTGTTAATTCTCATTTCTAAAAATCTGGCTTGAAGCTATTTTCTATCTTGAAACATTTGCATAATGTTCCTCTAAAAATGCCGTTCAATTACATACACACTCATAAAGTCTGTTGGAACATCATGAAACAGTGCTAAGCGACACTCTGAAAAAGCACACAGATTATCCAGTTTAGGTCAAACCACTCTGTCTGCACAAGTAGACCAAGGGCAGAAGACAAATTATTTTGTGTGAGGAAACAACAAGAAAGAAACAAACGCTTTTTTTTTTAAACCTTACTCTACTCCCAAATGAGCATGCTCAGCAACAGACATCTCCACACCATTATGCCCAGTGCATCTCTATTTGCCTGTGTAAGATCCCCACCTCCCAAGGCATGCTACTGTGCGTAAATATTTGGCTTTGGGTTACTAAGCAGAAGCCTTCATCACTACTGACTTCAAATGATAACACATTCTAGGAAAGAAATACGTTATATTGTGAATTCCCCTCAGCAACTATCAAAATTATGAATGAAGTGCAGATATTTGTTGTTTTATGATGACAGGAACTGCTAAATAGCCTTGACTAGGGTTGGGGGTTCCACTGCAGCAGAGCATTTCTCTGGTCATCGCTGGCTTCTGACTACTGGTTCAAGTGAGCAATTGCTATGAAAAGCTTATCTGTGGATTGCTTATCGCTGGTAGTAAAATTAATTGTGTAGATAGGCACTCATTAGAGCCTAGGATCACTGAAACATCCCTTTCTTGAACAGTGAATTCATTCTCTACTTCTCAATAGCAATAGTTGTGACTGCTGAATATTTGCAATTACAGCTGGGTTGCAGCCATACCCTATGGATACATTCTTCTTATGAAGGACAAGTCTACTAATTAGAATTGCTACAGCTCTAAAGTGACAATACTCTTCCAAGCAGAAGCTTCTGATGTTTTTAACTACTTCATGCTTTTATTCTAATGCCTTTTTCTTTTTTCCTAACCAAACAGCATACAGTTGGGATATAAAATAGATGGTATCTGCTGGTTGTTATATTTAACATATCACCTTTCCTTAAGGACAGAGGCATGCTGCAGACAGACCTGACATTCCTTTTAAGTAAGTAATATCTTTATAAAGAAAGAAATTTACGAAGTACTGATTTTTACATAATTTGCAGTCAGCATCTGAATTTCAAAGACTTAGCCCCGAAGTTCCTATGAAATTCCTGCTTCCACACACAGGTTAAGGTCTGACTGGCATAAGCCAACTATAGTACTACAGCACTGCCTTCCTATCTACATACTTTCAGTTACTTCACATACTGCTTATAAAGGAACAAAACTGCTTAAGACAGGTTCTTGGAGATACCTGGGAGAGCATTCACAGGTAGATTAACAGTCCTGCACAGAAAGAAGAATCAAACTCACCTGGCAGGTGAAAGGGCTCACTGGCTGCACAGCACTCCTCCCCAAAAGGAGCCCAGGTCCAAGAGATGTTCCCCCACCAGCAGCTCGCCTTTATATGAGCGCAGGCTGTTGAGTCCGCTCCTTCTGGTTAGCTGGGAGCACAGGTGCAAACAATTTGCCTGTGCTCCCTGGGCCAGCCACACCTCTTCACCAGATGCTCAATCACCACTTCATACCCTGACCTAGCAGTTCACCTCCATCACAGCCCAGTTTTAGGGCATACGTTTACACTTCCGTTCCTCAAGTTCTCACCAACTGTAAAGGGAGTCTCCATTTTTTTTTCCCTAAATCACTATTTTTAACAGACCACATAGAAGTGTTTCTACCAACACTGCTATTGATTAAAACATATATTGAAAAATGTAAAAAATCGCATCAATTTTCATAAATTCTTTATAATCATTGCTGAGTTAAAAAAAAATGCCTTATTCAGGATTATCTCAGAAATATTTGTACCTTAAAACAGTATAAAACAAAAGAACAGCATAAAACAAAACTTGTCAGGTCTCACTTAATAACTCTCAGTTACCATGGAGTCATTGGTCCCTTCCAATTCTGAGGCTTCTTTAACGGCCATCTGGTCCAAGTCCCCTGCAGCGCGCAGGGACATGCACAGCTCCATCAGGTTGCCCAACCTGATTTCAAAATCATAGTTCCATGCTACCCTTTGGAAAACAATGTGGACTGTAGCAAAATCATTCAGAGTCCTGTATGTTGTCTTTCGCTTTTCTTACCTGTCATACACCAAAATCTAGCTCATTTCCTTCCTATTACCAACTGAAGGTCCTTCCCAGCACTACTGCTTTCCAACTGTCTTCTCCTGTCATGGAACATCCATGTTTTGAATTATTTCCCACCAAATGTGCCAGCTTGTATTTTTCCATTATGAATCTCATTCCTTGAGTTTCTGGTTAAGCTCTCTAGAAACTTTCTCTGATTTACATTACTCCTTTGGCTTGCCAAGCAGTGTGAGGAAATAAGCCCCACAGCTGTATTTAGCCACCTCTGCAATTAACATTCTCTTTCATGGAGTAACAATGTTAACCAGCACCTGGCATTGAACAAAACTGCCCTCAGGCTACCTGGCACAAGACACAAGCTCTTCAGCTGGAGTCTCTGAACCTGCCAGGTCATTGCTGGGTGCTTTTCCCAATCCTGCACATCTCTCTTCCCCACTCCTCCCCCTGAGCTGCCACTCAGCCCCATTCCTACCCAAACATAAGCCAACCCCAAAACTGCCAGTTGTCCCTTCATTAGAACACAGTTTCATCTGAGAGCACACACTTCATTCCTTACTTGTGTTACTTGAAGTTTTGATCAAGTCTGCCTGCCAAAATCCGTCCTTCATAAACCAGGACTGTTTATTGCTGTCTGATCTTCTCCAGACTTCCTCTCCCCCTCTCTGAGCCAAGGACCTGCCTCACGGCTGCAGAGGTGTGTTTTGTGGCTCTCTGACACTCAGTTTGTTCCAAGCACCTCCCCTTTGGTTGTGTTCTGTTCTCATCTTGCTCTGTGCAGTTATTTATGGTTTAACTTGCATTTCTGAGAATCAGCTGCATAACGCAATTATTTCTCACGTTTCTGAAAGGTGCCCGTGCCAAGCTGTGCCCCGCAGACAAGTAGGTGGGAATGCACGAATGGAGCCCGTGCTCCATGCCCCCCAGCAGTGCAGGATGCTGCCATCCCACAGGCACTCTGTGGGAAGACAAAGCTCTGCTCCCACCTGCCCACCCAAGCCACGGCTTCTGCAGGTGTTTCACTAGAGGGAAGCTGCATTGCTGCAGTGACTGCTCAAGCAGCCCACGGCTTTCATCCCAAATAGCTTCAACTGTGTAAAAACCTGCACATACACTGTTGGCAAAAGGTTTTTTCTTTTTTTTTTTTATTTCCCTCCCCACAAGGGACTTTTCTGGTATGGATAGAGTTTTTTCTAAACTTTTTCTGTAAGATTAAATCATGATAACAGCCACACTTTGAGGCAGTTATGCTAACTTTTACTACTTTTCATTGCACTTGGCATTTTTTTTTTTTTTTCCAGACAAAGTCAGTTCTCAGTGTGCTCACAAAACCTCCTGATGAGGACCAGTTTTATTGTTCATGTATTCAAAAGGAAAATTACTTAGCTCAGGGGTTGAAGTGCTCATGGAGAGGAGAGGAAGAGAAAAAAAGTAAACACCCATTAGATTTATTGTGACCACTGCAAAGAGCAGTTACAGGTGTAGTGTCACAAAATATTCACACGACTTCAGAACTAACTGTGTCACATTCTGAGTATCAATATGGTATTTATGTCACATTCTTATTCTTCCTGATTAACAGGGTCATGAAATATTGTTCACTGCCAGCAACAGTTTGTGGTGGTCACAGGAGCTCCACTCCACTCTCTTCTAGCTGGCCTGGCTCTGCTGAAAACAGGAGCCATATGCATGCATCTGAGATCAGCCCAGAACACTTCCACCTGCCAAGATTCATTTATCAGTTCAAGTAAACAGTAACGTAACTTCAAACAAAATAGATTCTCAACCCAATCGCTGGATTATTTCACCTAATGGCTGCACTGTTTTCCACGATCATCTGGTAGCACCTTTTGAGACCAAGATTAGCATGGAACATGTACTCACTCCACAAAACTGCCATCAGTTAGACACTTTTTGTTAGACACCATTTTGTTTCTAAGATCGCTTGCCAAATACTTGAGTGCAGACAACTTGTACATCCCCAGTAAAAATCAACGGAGCTATGCAGCGTTACTCCAGCTGCAATTCCCCACACATGTAATTTCCAGTCATGCTATATGTTTCATGGCTTCTATTTCTTCGCACTAATCACACCAAAATGTGATTGATGAAGAAATGCAACATCACTGTTGAGATGAATCACATCCTATACAGCTCAACCCTTTTGCTCTCACTTAGCCCTCAATCATATAGCTTTCCCAGAGCTAACTCGCAACATCTGCTACGGTCATTTCCTTTTAAGAATTTATGATAACTGCATTTATTGCCTGATGTTATAGGATTTAGTGGACAACATAAAATGTAGCAATTTCCATACTAATACAGCTGTTCCATCTTTTCCCGGAATATTAACTTCTTCCAATCCACACTGATCTGAATCACAAGATTCAGTTCAGTAATTTATGCCTGCTCCAAGCAGGTACTTGGAAGGGCATTATTTCAGCAAAGCCAGCATAACTACTACAACCTAATGACTAGCTAGTCCCTTCTGATGCTCAGTAAACCTTCCATAAATTCCATTCCACCTACTATCTGTTTATCTCATCAGGAAGACTCCTGGCAGGGATCAAGAATGGCTTGAAAAGAAAGGAACTAAACAAACACTACACCTTTGCCCCTGAAGGATAAATCCAACTCAGGCAATCTCAGAATTCTTTGAATCCAATGGTAGTTGTAAACGCTTGTACCAACGTTAAATGTCACACCAAGTGGGCAGCCGTACGCAACATACACATGCAAAGGTAGCGTAAGTCAGTGAGTGGTGGATTTTTTATATTGTTTTTGCAAGCGTCAGTCTTCCCCCACTCTCCTGCCTCCCAGCCATCTCTTGCCCTGTGCTCTTTTTTCCTTTTCCTCATCGCTGAGGAACAGGCAGCAGCTTTGTTCCTCCAGCACCGGGAACCAGAAGCTGCATGCAAGTACAGCTGCAAATGCAGCCACTGTCCGGCACCGAGCAGACAGCAGATGAAGCCCATTAACAAAGATCTGCTTGTCCCTGGTCCATTTAAACACTGGGAGGTCTCCTTCCCAAACCTCTGCTAATGGATACACCCTGCTCTGCCAAATGAGGCCTGAGGCACTATTTGCGTCTGTTCACAAAGTCAGTCCAAGCACACAGCACTGCAATGCCCACCCTTCCCCAGCCATTGCTTACTTCCAAGTTCTGCCCATTACTTTGCTCCAGAAGCACTCGGTGCCACACAAACACAAGCTGACATACAGGCACATTTTCCTGAAGTACCCAGGTCCTTGTAAAAAGCCAAGCCCATGAACAAGTTCAGTGCTTTGTTTAAGGGCAGGTTGAAGATGAGGAAGACACAACCTCCTCTGCACATAAAACCAATCCCATGGCAAGCAGATTTGTTTTTAAGAAATAATATGTTTAAGCCTCATCATGTATACTCCCTTCTTGAGGGAGCTACAAACACCACTTTTCCAATTCCTTATGCTCCCAAAGGGTCTGTGTTTCACAGCTATCTAAGCCCCTTAACCTTTTAGTTGTTTGGATTCCAGAGTACTTTGTGTTTATTTTTTTTTTAATAATTCAAAGGCAAGTTCTACAGTGCTGGGTTTTTCTGTTTGTGCTTTTTCTTTTTTTTAATGGTTGTTTTTGTTTTCTTGTTTGTTCATTTTTTTTTTGTCTTTTTTTCTTTTCCTTAAATGACCAGTACACTTGCTACAGGAGTTAGTCACAATACACTGCTCATTACTGGCACGTCTTCCAAGTATTTTACAGCACATTCTCAATAGCATTATGCAATCGTTTCATTAGTCTGAACTGTTTCACTTGGCAGCAAGATGCATTACAAAGTGATGTCATCTCTTAGAAAAATATGAAAGCCAGAGGAGGTGACAATTTCAGGGATACACAAGTCCTAAAAACTCAACCAGTTGGAATTCCAAAATCTCCGTATGGATACCTGTTACCTCTGCTTTCCTCATCGCCATTCCGCAGTTATTAAAAGTGTATATTGCTGCTCCTCACCACCGTTCCTCCCCCATAGAAAAATTGAGCCCATTTTTAGGCAAGCTTTTGTACTACCCAAGGTGAAGTCACGTTCAGTTCACAGCACATAAGACAAAGCAGTGATATACAGCACATCCTTCCAGGCTTTTCACTACTGCAGGATGCTGTTACATGCATTGCACAAGTCACCACAAGGTGAGAAAGCACAACTTAGCATCACCTTGCCACCTGCCAACTCTACTCCATGAGTTTTACTCTAGAAATAAAGAACTCAGTAGATGGATCACTTCCAGATGCCTGAAAATTAGTCCTCTACAAAAGGCACACACAGTGCTTTTGCTATAATTCATTTGGTGGCTCCCTGAAATCCAAGTGTTTCCGTAGTAAACAAAATCTACTACAGAAATTTTGCTGACAGGAAAAGAGCTGTTTCTCAAGCAAGGGCTCTCCTCCATCTCACAGCACACTGCATACCAGATGGGATTCTCTCTTCAGGGGCTTGGGAAGAGTGGCAAACTGTTTTAATTATGACATTTGCAGCTCTGATTTCCCAGGCTGCCTTCATCATCTTGGCAAGCCTCTTTTGTGAGAGGTCACAGAGCCAAACAGCCAGAACACTGAACTGCGGCTTGTCAAGAAACTTCACTTCTGCCTTTGCTTTCAGTATAGCCTCAAACGAACAAGTCAGCTCTCCTTATTCTGCTCAGCTTTCCTTCTTTGCAAAGCAGAGCGCATGTCCACAGCTCTGAAACATTTTAAAGAAAGTAAAGAAGACTGTATTTCTTAATAAAAGCAGCAGGATTAAGATTGAAGCATCTAGCTGGATTCTAACTAACCAGCCAATATATTGACAGGGGGAAAATCAAGCCAGACTATACCAGTAAGTGATAGTGACAGAAAATGGTTATGTATAACCCTCCCCTTGCATCTTTCTCAATCAGGAGGGTCACTTATTTGTTATTCTGCAGTATCTTACTGAACAAATTATCAACAAACTAGAAGCCTGACCTGTATCATTCTTGGAAAATTTCAGTAAGTGCAAACAACCTCAATGAATTTATTAACCTCTCATCACTATTGTCACCTGCAGATGAGCAGTACATGTCAGCCTACCATCTTCTTACTTCAGATGCTGTTGCTCCAGGTCCAAGCTCCATACGTACATGAGAGGAACTAGAGAGCCAGTCCAACTGCAGAGAGCTGTATGTTTGGATACACAATCCGTATAACAAGTTTCTACAGTGCTCAGAATCATAAACTGAAATATGCAGAACTCAGTTTTATTCATTTACAGTTATCTTAAGATAACCTGCCACATTCAAACAACTGCTGAAAAGCAAGAGAGAATGAGAATTGGAGTTGACTTTCTTACCTCTAGCCATCTAAAACTAAACTGATAAACAGAGAAAAGCTTCCACCACGTACAGACTTTCAAACAACCAGATGCTATTGCTGCCATTGCAAAACAGGCTGCCCTTAGCAGTTGGATCTCTTCCCAGCTCCAAAGCAGCTGGCACTGCAGTCTGGGAATCACGTTGCCTGTCAGCTTCAGAGCTTGTCATTAGCTGTTAGCACACCAGCAGGGACAGGGCAATCTTCACTGAAGGAAAGGGGGGGAAAAAAAGAAAAGGCTGCATGGATGGGGAGAGCCTTGCACAGACCTTTCAACACAGCCTGCCAAGATATGGCAAAGTGAGGATGAGGAAAAGTCCTATAGCCAGAGGAACTGTCTCAAACTAATAACCCTGCAAACGCTCTGTGCTTTATGATAGACCAGAGCATGTGTTTTTATTAACAATGAGCAATTAGCAACAGAACAATTAACACTCACTGGAGCAAAAAAAAAAAAACCCCAATGCTAACAAAAGCCATTTCACTTAGATATGCCAATATTTTCAGACAAATATCTCTAAATCTATCTGTCAGAATAAAATATGCTTTAAACAAGAATCACATTCTTCAAGAATGCCGCTGAAGTGAAATATTATGCATTGACTTGGTAAATAATTATTCAGGGAATTCACAAGTAAAATCAGCAGGGTTAAAGCAAAGCGACAAAAAATTAATGGTTTGGTTTTGTAGCTAGAAGAAACTGTTGTTTTTTTCTTCAATGGAGGCATTCTATTTGTAACATATTAGTCTTGAAGAAGAGGTCTTAAGAGCCTTTAAAAGTCAATTTAAGTAATATTTGTTCTTTTTCTCTAACTTAAACTATATAGGATCTAAATCAAGTATTGAAGCTTCCTGTATAAATCAAACTTAGTAGGAGAAAACAGACAAGGACCACGAATCACAAAGTCACAAAATGTACATAGGCTTCATTTCAAATGCATCTTTAAATACTATCAACATGAATATAAAATCTTAACAGCAAATATGAAAACCCAAGAAAAGATATAGAAGTTATTTATGGCACAATGACAGCATTTTTTTTCTTCCTTCTTTTAAGACAGAAACTGCACAGGATGAGTCTATGGTTGTGGTATCTACCGTACCACTCAAGTCACTGCCAACATGGTGGTGCCATGCTTTTGGGACTCATGTGTTTACCTGGATTTCCCTCTCCAGAATCTTTCCCTATCATTTCCCCATAAGAGCATTTCAATTCACTGTTCAGAAAACAATAAGTCAGGTAAGCATTTTTTTCCCCCCCTTTGTTTCTCATAATAAATGTCTACTCTGTAAAGAAAGCTCTTGAGCAGGAATAGCCAAAAACTTACTTTTACACGCTTGGAGAACCTCAGCAAGAATCAAAACCTTAACCCATGCTTTGTTAGTTTAGAGGCACTTACAAAACAATTCTACAGGGGACAGTGCTGCAACAGTGCTGCAAGCTAGGAAGTCCGTATAGTGCAGCACTGAGTTCATGCTGCCACTTTGGGTTGGTTCTCATGGTATCCAGGGCTCTGTTCCGTGCCTCTCAGAAAGGCCATGAACAGCTGATGAGATGCAGTCAGAGCCCTTTCTTTGGAGGAAGATAAGACAACTGTCAGAAGGAGGTGAAAAAAGATGATGCGGTTTAGGACACAAATAGGAAAAGATCACTCTGGAATGTTTCTTGAGAGACCTTGCTCTCCAGAGCTCTCTGCTGCAGGATTTATGAAGACAGTGCCAGTAGATACTTCTCTGCACTCATAGCTTTGATAACCTCTCACAGTCTGGTCGCTTCAATTAAGCAGAGGAACAAAGAGTGAGCTTTGCCTTTATTATAGCACTATGCCATAAATAACTACTTGGGAAGCATAACTAGATAAATGCTTCCAACTGTATTTATCAAATAAATTTAGTAGCATACATTATCATCACATCAGCCTTGCAATTGTACGTATCAATTTGCCTTTTAATCCAGCCATTAATGAAACCTAGTTGGCCTTTTTAGTCCTCACCTCCCGTCTTTCCCCCCGGCCCCCACCAGTGAGGGCTCACTGAAAAGAACAGGGCATTAAGGAAAGGAAGGCTTGATAATTCCACCAAATCCAGGGAAGGCAGTTCAGCCAGACAGACGTGCAGCGATGCCTACCTGGGCTCACTACTGGTCCAGGCCAGGAACAGACAGTGCTGTGCAGCACATGCCACAGGCTTCCTGGGCTGTAGGCATGGTGACCACAGGAGGACTTACCCAAAGTAGATTCACCAGGCAACAACAGCAGCAGCTTAGCTTTTATGGTCTTCCAAAAAGACTTGACGTAGTTGTTTAGGTGTTTAAAACTATATGAAGATGTGTAGAAAAACTCTTTTTAGTAATCAGATTGTGCAACTGGGTATTTGCGAGGAAAAATGCTAATAGTCAGACAGTTATAAACATCTAATACTTCTTGAATAAGCTGTGCTACAGGCAGCAAAGTACCTCTGTATTCTAGAATGAAATTCATTCACTGTACAATGGTTCTAATTTTTCCTTAACTTTCTGAAAAACAGAGTGTATGTCCTTTCAGAACAAGTTTGGGAAAGCTAAAAGAAAGCACTCTCACCTTCTAGCAGAAGCCCTCAAGAACCAAATCATCCCACCTTTGCTGGGTTGCCTTTTTGGGAATAAATGGCTTTTTTGCCCCCTAAAATCTGATGCAGGAACCTCTGTCTTAAAGAGCAGAATCACCCTTGGAAACGTGAAGAACAGTCATCAATACAACAACATTCCACCTTTAGCCCAGACATCCTAAAGACTTTCTCTTTCCCAAAGGAAAGAAGTAAGCCACTTCACTATTACCCTTCATTTCCGAGGTCTCATGTCTGATGGATTTAATGGATTTAAGCACAACTCTTCTTTTGGCAGATTTTGGCCTTTCACTCGTTCATACCCAAGAATGAAAACAGCATCACAGGTTGTTGCTCACCTGTGAGATTATTTCTCATTAATATCTCCTATCTCCTACAGGTCACTTGGAAAGCAACAGACTTGGTTGCTCATCTTCTGGTAAGCAAAACTACCTTGGTTGTCTCAGATCCCTAAATATAAAATGGTTCAGAAGCCATCAGGCAGATTCATGGAGGAGCGCCTATCAGTGGCTACTAAACATAACACGAAAACAGTCTTTAGTTTACAGAATCACTCAACTGTAAGAAAATGGAAACTTGTCCTTTCTCGTGCTTTTTAACCTACAGCAGGCACAGAGCCATCAGCAGAGATGGGAATGTGGATGCTGCTTCAGCCCCACGCAGCTTCTGTAGCAAGGCTCCAGCTGGGACCTATCGCTCTTGCCCACTCCCACCATCTTCTGCATCTTCTGGACAGCATGTTTTCTGTTTTCACAGCTGCCATGTGAGAGAACCGTGCCACCAGCAAAATGCATCTTCAGGTACCATTTGTAAGGTCTGTGACCAATGCACTGCAACTAGCTAGGATTTTCCACAATAGTGTCAAGGGCAGTGTGAAGTAAAAGGATCAGTTCTTATTTTGAAGTAAACACAAATTGTAGAGAATGATTTAAATGTGAAAGTTGTAACCTGATTTAAAAACCTGTGTTGTTAATTACTTGTGTTGGCATACTCTAACACTTTGAAATGTGCCAGAGAAAATCGCAATGGAAGCTGTCAAATGCTTTTTCGAAGTTACACTGTTAGAAAAAACCCATTTCCTTACACCCACTGAATGCTAGTTCTTGAGTGAAAACTGGCTAGCATGTTATTGAGACTGAACTCAATTTAGACCCAGCCTTACCTCAGCTGCATTTTCTCTGCCTAATATGACAACCAGAATACCCACTTTCACACTGGGATTGTAACATTTTGAGTTTCTGTGGATCTTTCAACGACATTTTTTAAGGCATTTTCACAATAATACCACGTTCTTTGTTCTGTCTCCTTCAGAAGTCTAAATTTCAGTTGTCGAGCAACAGCTTCAGCATTTTGGCTTCAGCTTTCTTAAGTTCGAACTGCTTTGCCATGGTTTTTGCTATGAGCACTGCTGGTAAAGATCCACAGACACATCCTTAATACAGTAAAGAACATTCCTGTAAAAATAACATTTTCAAAGGCCCTCCCTGTTTATTTTCCAGCCTTCCATTCTCACATGCACGGGCCTTATTTTCCCTCACACAAAGCAGTTAGTGTTTCCAAAAGCTGCTGTTTCTGAACGCCTGATTTAAGAGACTGTCATACCTTCTTTCTGTGAAGACCTTCGCAGGCCTCATCATTTGTTTTGTTCTTTCATTTCTTGGTAGCTTTCTCCATGTTTTGTCTTTTCTCAGCCTGTATGTTCGTTGCAACAGAAAGAGCATGGATTCCTGTGCCTCTGAACAATCATTTTTCATTTTGAAACAATAGTAATTTTTGTATTTCATAGGCATCTTGCCATCTGAGAGACTTACGTTTCAGTCACTCAAATCTTTTTTTAAAAGACTCATCAATGCTAATGAACATCTTTATTATGTTTTCCAGCAATAAGCAACAAAAACAATGGCTTGCAGTTAACTAATTAGGCGTTCACCTAGAAGGTAACAGTTTTAATAATGCTTCACTCTTCATTTCCCAGTAGACCGATAATGTTTTGAACATTACACTAAAAAACAAACAAACAAACAAACCCCATCACTATGCATCTATAATAGAAGATATGACTACATAAAGTACTCTGGTAACCTCTCCCTTTTAAAGCAACTTGAAGGAAGCCACGCGTACCCCTGTAAATTCCTACAAAAACTAGAAAAGAATTGTTTGTTCAGAAAGAGGGGGGGAGAAAAATATATCATAACATTCAGCTGCCATCATTTCTGTTTGACAATTCCAAAACAGCAACAGATAAATGAGGTAACTCTCCCCGCCTTTAGGGCAATGAGCTCTGTCTTGATACTACTAATTAGAATAAATCTACATCGTAAGAAACATTGCAGCAACAATTATCTGCAGTGTAACTATTCAAATTCAAAATGTGAACAAATAGCCTTTAATAAAGTGTAAGATAAGTGCTAATTAACTAACATCTCCAACCTACCACTGCAGGCAAGAGATTTGCTGTGATTTTTTAAAGCCAATAGCCTTAACTAAGGGAGAGCTAACATCGAGCAAGACCTGGAATTGTTGTGCTTCCCTCCTGCAGCTCCAGAGCACCTAGTGGCATTCAGTCATCCTGAACAGTGTACCACGTACTCGGATCTAGCAAATTCCATGAAAACTTGATCCTACTGGAGACTCTTTTCCTCAGACTTTTGGGGATTTCATAGGCTCACATGAATAGATTTAGACTGTGGGTCCCCTTGATACAAGTACAGGGCAGTGATTGGGCCTGAACTCCCTGGAATCATTCGAAGCTCCAGGTGTTTGCAAAAGTCCCCAGCCCAAAAGACTCCTTCAGTCTTTTCAGTTTTACAACACTCCAGCTGTTTTAAAAACTATGCTCACGCTTACTTAATTTAATGTCCGTGCCTACGTCTCTACACAGATGGAATACTTTCAGTTGGACCTGCTTTAGGCAAAATTCCTACGTTTTTTACATTGAAGATTTTTCCTGCACTATCCGGAACCAGCAAAATCAGCTGTAAAACAGAGCACATCAGCCATGCCTTCCTCCTCCCCCTCAGTCACCTTGCACATCCGATAAAAGGACGGAACACAATCTGTTGCAAAAGGCACAAGCTTTTTTTCCACTGCCAATATTTGTTTAGGCAGCCAATCCAGATTTTTGGTATAGTATGATACAATCCTCTTCACTTCTGGTCTCTGCCAACATTATTTTCCTGTGCTATTTTGCTTCCACAGAAGAAAGCATTTAAATAAAAAGCACACTAATCATATTAGTCTCTGAAATACGCAGAACTGATTTAAATACCTACCTTTTCTGGAACATATACTCTCCAAATACACATTTCACACACTCCAGTTCTTTGGCAATATGCAGCAAACTAAATTGAACAAAGCTGATCCTAACATGGGAAGTTACAGTAAACAAAAGCATTCAAGATCTTGAGCTTATTTTCAGGAGTTCCATCAGCTTGAACTTTTTACACCCACTAAACAAGTTGAATCTTGCCAAATAGCAACACACGTTTGGAAGTCTCTGCAGAGTCTTTCAGAGTGAAAGAACATCCTGAGGTCATGTAGCTGCTCCATTTTTGAGGAATGTGAAGCAAACATATGAACAAACAGCAGGAGTACCTCCTGTATAGCATGAATATGCTACTTCTCTTAAAAGCAAGTTAAAAAAAAAAAAAAAAAAAGAAGAAAAAACCCTAATTGTTGCTAGCAGCATACGTCACTCCACCCAGACCAGTAATGATATTATCATTTATCAAGATAAATGAAATGCTAATCTGCAAGTCGTTGAATCTCTATGTACACAATTCAGGTTAAAGTGAAAAGCATTAGCTTTGGAGGTCAGAAAAAGCAACTTCCTTCAGAAAACCCAATTGAGTACTCTATTCTACTCAGTAAACACCAAGTAATGCTCCAGTAAATCCTATGCACTGGTAAATCCACATTCTGTTACAATCAAAGGTTATGCTGGTTAAAGAACTATGAACACCTGATCCAACCTAACCTGAAAGCTGTCCCTCTTACAGATCACTAGGTGGTGACAATAAATACCACACGTGTGCTTGAGGTGCTGTGTCTCAAGCTGTCCTTCTGTATGCTTTCATTTGTCATTCACTTGCACTCATTACAAACACATGGAAGAAATCCAAGGGTTACCAGGTGATCATTTCCCACCAAACACACTCTGGATCTTCAACAAGTCTAAGTGTCCCCGCATTAACAGTCTTCTAAACAACACAGATCCTTTCATGATCTGACAAGGTGGCATTTCAAGTTCAGATATCCACTGAGAAGACTTTCCAAGAAGGTGGATGTAGAGGGAGAAAAGAGGATGGATGTAGAGGAAAGATGCTATTCATACAGAGCCCGTATTAATCCTGACAAAGCTGTTAGCCTAGGACACATTTTCAGTGGTAATATTACCTCAGTTTGATTACTCCAAGTTCTCACAACAACAGAATATCCAGCATCTCTTTCACAGCCCCAGCAGAAGGGAAAAATGATTGACCAAGGTCAGCAGTTCACCTCTATCCTCTCTTACAATCAAATGCCCAGGAAAGATCAGGAAGTGGTGGATTGCATTACTTCTAGTTGAAATGGTAAACATATGATATTAAATCTTAATTCTATGTGTATCTGACAGCTGATCTGTACTGAACCTCAGGCTCTGCAGCTAAGTGCTCCATGTGGGTGTTTAGATACATACAGTGCTTCTGTTTTTCCAAAACGCTCCTTATTTTCCTTCTGTTTCGCTATGGTTTTTATTGATGCCATCAGAGCAGGGCCTGCAGCAGCCAGACAGGTGCAGCTTGCTCTAAAAATGGACAGGCTTTGTCCTGATCTTTTCTCATACACTGCATCAGTCTAAGGTCAGTGCCTTTGGTGGGACAAAGAAAACCAGTTCCTATTAAGTAGCCTAGGAATGCATGCTTTCCATGTCACAAGCTGCTCACTGGTTCAATCATGGCTATAGGTGACAAGCCAGTTCTGAGGTAAGCACTTACTTCTAGGGAACTGTGTAGGGATCACAGAAGTCTCCAGGTAAGGTACCCCCCTGCAGTATTACTAGACCAAAGATTATTGCACCGATTTTGTTTCTTTGCAATCAAGCAATAAATAAAAATAGAGTAGTATCAATAGAACCTGTGCTGTTTTACTGCATGCTACCTGATGAGCACAGAACAGATCTTGCTTTCCCTTCCTCACACTGAAGCAATGGGTGCCTTTGCTGTGGGAGCACAATGGATCTGCAAGAGGATCAGCCCTGCTATCATACTGCTGCAGCCCAAGCAAGTGTCTGCAGGGACTCCAAAGGGATGCAGGTAGAACCTGCTGGATTCCCTAGACACTGCACAGAGCTGCCAGCTTCACCCACATAGAAAGGAACACAGCCTACACACGGCTCTGGAATCAGTGGAAAAACTTGTTAGCTCCAGAGCTGGAATCATCTTTGCTTAGTTAGGAAGCAAGTAAAAACCTCACCAGTGAGGAACTATGCAAAACACAAAGCCGTATGGACTGCCTCAAGACTTGCAGCACAATAGCAACACAGACTTCTAGCATCATGATTACTGAATCAATTAAGATTCAGTGCAGGGTAACCATTTTAGAAAGCAGATTTAAAACACAGTGTTATTTTACTAAGTCTGCTTCTTTTGTTAATCCCTTTTCTTAAGAAAAGCCCATCACGCTGTAAGCACAACTTGTTTCCGTAAGGAAATCACAATGCTGTACATTCCATCTAGCCCTGACCACTTTCCACACTGTTTAACAACAAAAAAAGCAATGTTTCCTATACTATAATGGTCCATAACTACCTCATCCTTAACCAAGATTCTTCTCAATATTTGGTATTTCATCACACTTCCTCTAGCAGTTTTTTTTTCAGCATTGGACTTATTCCCCTCTCACACTCCAGCAACCAGTCTTCCGATGAGCTTTGTAACTCGTTAGCCTTCAGTTCTGAGGAAGCCCTGCTCCTGCAGCCTGCTCTGTTTAAGCCTGCCTTTGCAGATGCGGGCCCACACAGCTACAGACACACCAGAAAAATCTGCTCACGCAGACCCAATTGCACTGCTGTTCTCCCTTCTGTGCTATTACTCTCAAAGGATTAAGATTTATGCCTTTCCCTAACCCACACTTTGCCAAACTCAATCAGTACTTGCCTCTTTCTTCAACACTCCCCTCCAGCATTTTAATTATTTATGGCTCCCTTATCTCAATTCCTTCCAGTTTGTTTATGTCATTCTGACACTGAAAAAGCACGGAAATAAAATGGTATATTAAAAGCAGGCACCACAGCTTTACAAAACAGGTTTATAATCTACAGACAGACTCTTGTTTAACTTTTACCTATGTCTCCTTTGCCACTGTTTATCACCAAGCATGCTGCCTCAATTAAACATGTACTTTGGTTTACTTCCGACCAATAAGTTGCTCACATGTGATCAAATTTCATTAATTCTTATTCATATTTTTTGTTTCAAGCTGCCACGTTCTGCAATTTTTCCATCTTTAAATGCATTTGCAGTTCCTGTCAGCATGCTGCATTCTGAAAGCTGTCTTGTTTCTGATGCACCACCTGCACAACAGGTTTCTCTGCTTGCCTGAGACTTTCTGGAAACTCAGAGTCAGCCAGGCTGAGGGGCCTGAAGAAAGTATGCAACAGCTTCCTCACATTGCAGGTCCTTTCCCACAGGGATCAAGCACCAGGCGAGGAGGCTGGAAAGCATTCTCAACCTGGAACACAGCTCTTGCTGTCCCCACCATCAGGTCATCCCCACTCCAGACTGAATGACTTGCAGAAATCCTGTACAGTGATAAAATCTGTGACTCTGGGTGATATAACCCAGTGAATGGCAGTAGTCAAACAATTTGTACGTCTTTGCCCTCTCCATGAGGGCATTTGACAGGAAGCTCTGCCCAAGCACAAGCAGACGAATTCTCCACAACCTTTTTACTCATTGCTATGCTTTTCCAGACCTCCTCAGTGTGAATCTCAGCCACCATCTGCAGTGCCCACCACCCAATATAGCTCTACTACCATAGGTGGGCATCAAGGAGATGCCTGGGTCTCTGTGCTGCTCGGCCCGCAGCTGTGCTCATTCAGCCCATGAAGAAGGCAGCCCATGTCTGCTCCCTGCCTCTGGGGCATGTAGAGGTCTACACAGCCTGCCTGCAGCACCTCTAAGATCATCATGTTGTTCACTGTTCCTCACGCCTTTTATCACAAGCAGAAATACCAACTGGACCCTTGCACGCTTCCGATGAGCCCAATTCTAGAGAAATGAGCAGTTGATGATCTGCTCCCTCAAAACACTCAGTTTAGTAAGGAAAAGTAGCAGCCCCTTTTCAGCCCAGCACCACACACCAGACTTCAGCTGAAGCAGGGTGCTGTCAGCAGCCAGCCACCTCCATTGTAGCCCTACATGCTCATAAATACATGTGCCACATGATGCAGCCTCCATTAATTTCTTCTCCATTTTATAGAGTCAGTTCTCACCACAGTAGTTGCACATCTTGTAAAAATCAATCTGTGAAGCATTTATGGAAGACTCCACTTTTTTTTTTTGGCAAAGAATAATTATTCACCGAGGCAGGTTGCAAAGCATTTATGTTTTAATAACAGCAATTTCTCAGATCTTGGCTAAATTTTATATATTATTTTTTGCTCATCTCCACAGCGTATTTTCTTAATAAACTTAATGGAAATATTGTGATTTTAATTTCAGTTTGAATTTATTCTAGCCACTAAATTTACTCTGGAGATCTACAAATTTGTGAACAACTTTTAATAAGTTCTTGCTGTTTTATTAACGCACCTCTGGGTGCTATTGCAGTGGAATTATTTGCTATTGCAAATGAACAATGAGGTGGATTTCCCAAGGAAAAAAATCCAGAGGGACATGGAAGATCCACAGAAGAAAAGCTTCACCTCCATCACCACTGCATACAGTTAGAAGAAATGCCTACTTGCTACATACCATGTTTAAGCTATAGACTGAAACAGCTCTTAAGAAGAAATGTTTTTTTGATTGCTTCCATAAACAAATCTAGATAACCCTGTGTCAGAGATGCATTACTCAGAAGATGTATGGGAAAACTGTAATGAAGGAATATTCCAAGCCTTTAAGACATTAAAAGAATAAAATAACATAAATACAGTCTAAAATCAAGTCAAGGATGTCAGGAAAGGAGACAGTTCCAAAACCCATGAGTTCACACAGTATCAGAAATGGTTGGTACTGAATTTGTGTAATGCATACAAGTGCTGGCCACGCTACTTACAGCTTCCTTGCAGCTGCTCAGAAAGAACTATTAAGTAGAGCTCTGTCAAAATTAAATCCTTCTATCTTAACATCTTCTTCAAACCATAATGAGAAAGTAGAAGAGGAAAGAAAATAAACCTAGAAAAAAGAAAAAGAAAACCCACACGTGGATTGATTACACTTGTGTACTTCTAGGCTTTTGTTTTTGCCATTCTGTATGCCATAATTACTCTGCAAACAGTTGCATATTATGGTGCAATGGTGGCTTTAGAACGGAAGACAAACGTATTATAAACAAGTAAAATTGAATAGGGTCATTGTAAGTCTATTTTCAAACTTTATTTTCAAGGCAACCAAAGATGCAAGAAGATGAAGTCGGACAAAGAGACAAACTATACTATATACTAACAACACAAATTAACTTTAATCCTTCTCTATCAAAAGGATGCGTTTCTCAAAAAAAGTTGCCTTTAACTCTTCTGTTACAATACAAAGCAGGTAGTGAGCATCACCCCGGGATTCGTTAAGATTTAGGAACAAGAACTGATATTGCAAAACATCTAAAGTAAGTCTCAGAGAAGCATGCAGTTTCTCTGGAACATCACACACAGAAGTGCTCCCAGGGTATCTCCTCCTGCAGTGCAAAGAGCCAGGAACTACCTCTGATGTGAGGAGCTGCACCACCAGGATCTGGGTGGAGAGGATTAGGGCAGAGCCACGAAAGCAGACACACTAACATCACTTACCTGGTATGAGTAACTGTAGTTTGTAAGAAATAATGACTTCAGACAAAACTGAAATCTCAAAAGGCGTAGGATGTGAGAGTGAGGAAATGCATCGGAATTCAAGTTCAGACCTCTTTTCTACATTTACTGTAGCATTTGAATGACACATTCTACAAGGAAGTGAAGATCACTAGCAGCCACAAACACAATTAGCCTGCCCGCCTAGCAAGTTAGTGTTCAACATAGGTGCACAAAAACATGTTAAACGCTAAATTAAGTAGCGCAGTGAAGAAGTCTGAGCCACCACATTGCTCAGAGCATAAACCAGATGCCCTGGAGGAGGCAGAGATAACAAACATCATTAGAAACAGAAGCGCTGAGTCAGGTCTTTCATCCCAGTGAAACAAAACCTGATTGCATCCTGGCACGTGCCACCCTCAGCCCATCAGCAAGAGGACAAGATTCAGTCAGACAACGAGTAGCAAGAGCAAGCAGAAATGGCATATGCACTCTTCTCCCAGACATGTGCCTAATTAAAGCATAAAAGGGAACTGGATGCTGATAAAGTACCAAGGAGAACAACTTTGTATAAATAGGGGTTTTCAAACTTTTCCTCAACTTCTACTCCTCCTACACGTTCTCCATTAGCAGTATGAAGTACTCTGAAATGTACTTGAAGCCTTTTGACAGAAAACTTGTTTTCACCATTCACAGATCCCTTACGAGTAGTCCAAGTCTGGTAGCCTGATCAACAAGCTACCTTGGTTGCTATCTGGTCTATGCAGAGTTCCCCATTCAGCAAAGAAACAAAAAGGAGGCAATGGGAACAGGCTCCATCCCTCACCCCAACTTGCTGTCCTTCTGGGAAGGCTCACCATCTCCCCTCATCTGCTGCTCCCTGCTCTGGCTCAGCTCTTCCCATTGCCAGCCCCTCAGCCCCTGTTGCCCTCTCAGCTGGCAGCCCAGGCCACTCCAGAGATGACTCAAAGCCTGGATCATTTCCGTCCTAAATTGGGTGCTCAAAGTGACAGGTGGAAGGTGGTAGGAGGACCCAGGTGCCAGACCCTGGATGCAAGCTCAGATGTACCACAATAGCTTCTTCTCCACCCTCCTCCCCAAGAACCCCAAACTCCATGGGGTCAGTAGTAAACAGCCCCTAGAGTATTACCTCACCCTGTGAGAAAGGAAAGGAAGGAGGATCATCACCCTCCTTTTAAGCAGAGCAGAGCATGTGCTGCTATGCATGTTTCTTCACTCAAGTGTACAGTGCTCCAGAGAATCACAAGCCGAACACACAAGCACTCACTAGCTTCAGCAGTTCCAGCCTATTTGCTCTTGATTTTCACCAGCCCCTGCTCCAGCCCTTGTCACAGCAGGCCAGACAGACAGTGCTTAAGGGAAAAAACAATACCACAGCTCAATGATCAAGAAGAGAAGTCTGAAAGGCCTGTTTCCATCCCCACTTAATACGTATTCTATTCACCCTGGGACATTTTGAAACTTGTTGAATACATTTCTCATGAGCAGCATAGTCCTGGGAATCCTGCATCACAACCTTCACCCACATGGACTCCTCCAAATTCATACCCTCTCACCATGCATGACAAACGTTGACAGTAATAAGCCATTTTCTTATTTAAGAGAATAACTTCAGTGGATGCAGGGCATTAAAGTAAAGACCGTTTCAACTTTATTATGGCCTCTCATAAGAAGTCTTGGTAAAGTTGTTGCCTTTAATCAATCTTCAGTTTTCTTTTCATAGAAGATTGACTGCTTCATGGTTACTGGTAGAAGTGGGAAAAGAAACAAAAATGGAGTCACTGAAAAACGAACTGGGAAAGAGATGAACAATCAAATTCTTTTTTTTCCTAATAGCATTGCAATAGTAATTAAACAGCAGCAGAGCTTTCCTTGCAGAGACAGCAAACTATTTGCTACGCTAACAAAAAAATAATATATATATATTTTAAACATCTCTAACAGAATAAGGTGCGCAGTAAAACATTAAATGTGTCTCTAATGCTTCAGCTCACAGTGTTGGTACACAAAGCCCAAAAGAGACAAAGATGCATCAAGAATACAGTCAGCCAGAAACAATCTTTACAACAAACTCACTTCAAAACAAACTTCCAGTTTTGTTTTTTTTTTTTCCCCTGCTCTTAGGTAGGCCAGGTTCTAACAGCAACAACATACAAAATTGAGGGGACTGAATCCTTCTTTTTACTAAGAATTATTCCATTCCAGGCTGAGTTGAATTTGAAAATGCACTTTTAAAAATGAGATGATTCATTTCTAGCCAAGAAAAACAATACAATCTGAATATACAGGATAAGCCAATGATAAAAAGCCAGAGCAATACCTGGATTTCTCCTTCCTCTCCCAGAGTAGATGGCTACTGAGTTACATACTGGATTACAGTTACACATTAATAAATAAACTAACAAAGATCCTGAGGATTTCATAACCTGAGCATAATATACTAAAAAAATAAGCCATCCTTATCCCTTGATTAGTGACCAAGATGAATCACATCAAGCCCCAAGCAGCAACTACTCCAAATTCTTCTTTATTTATATGAGGTATGAAAGCTATGTTTACTTTCAAGTGCTTCACTATGTGAATGTTGGTTTTCCTAACAACCTAACTTTGAGCCAGCTGTCATTTCTAAAAACTGATACAGAGGCAATGCTCCAGCCGGGTATTCCTAAAAACAGACACCATATTCTCTGTTGCTCCTAAGATAGGAGTCCTAAAAGGCCCTCGCA
The DNA here is from genome assembly GCF_019232065.1 of Centrocercus urophasianus. Taxonomy (NCBI): domain Eukaryota; kingdom Metazoa; phylum Chordata; class Aves; order Galliformes; family Phasianidae; genus Centrocercus; species Centrocercus urophasianus. The sequence continues at coordinate 10,034,882 of NW_024884756.1, forward strand.
CCCAGTGGGAAGCCTGGTCTGACAAGCAAGGATAAATATAAAAATCATGCAGTGCCTGAGGTTATAAACACAGTGTGCAACTGCTGCTCGCACAGCTACAAATACACCAGACACTGACCATTATCACTGCGCTTTATTTTCCCCATACACCATCTGTGGAGCACGATAAAACAGTACGAAGCAAAAAGAGGTGTGATACTTCAAGGACAGGTTAGATCAAATCGTGCCATGAAAACACAGTTTTCATAAATGTATTTTTAGCATAATCCCGAGGATGTAATTTTATCTTGCTCCCACACAGTGCTTTCCTATCAAGTCCTGCAGTCTGTGCTATAATTCAGGGTGAACAGCCCCCACTGCTGCATTCTGCTGTCTCAAAGAAAAGCCGTGGCTATTTACTGGCTTTTAAGCACTGCACACAAAATGAACTGAGTTCTTTGTAAGAGGAGCGTTACTGAAAATATTCTTAGTCTATTTCACTCTTAGCCCAAATAGGAAAGAAATCACACCACAAAGAACTAAAAATTGAATGCAGGAGGACAAAATCTAAAGCACGGCTCAAGGACATGTGATGACTTTAAAAAAATACATATATATATTTCTTTTTTTTTTTTTTTTAATATATATATAAATCCTAGTTTCTACTTATAAAAATGTAGCCCTCAAGCTGAAAAATTTGAAAATATGACTTAAGTGTAATCCTGACAGCAATATTTACCTGGGTCCACAGCTAGCCCAAGGCAGTTCCAAGCAGAGTGAGGGCACTGTGTGTTTGCACAAAGCATAACTCCTTCTGATGCTTTTAGCAGTGTGGATGTCAGCTCCATTTCCTTCTCTGAGACAGCTGATTTCCACAGCACACACTTTGTTTGGATTGAAACAATCGTCAGGTTTCATTTTGGCAGTCTGGTTTCTGGGATTATTTACAGAAGTGAGTCTTCATGGTAAACTGTTTCTCTAAATTCTTTCACGTTACACACCTTTAAAAATTATGCTACAAGTGTGGCTTACGGCAGATCCATGAAGCAAATGGAAAGGGGCAGCAGTAACAAACTCCCCCATCTTTTAACTGCACATAGGAATATGGATCTTTCTGTAACTCTCCTCTCTCACCACTGGCAATAACTTGCCTGACAAAAAAAATTAGAAATATTTTACACTTAGCCACTGTCATTAAGGCTGAAATCCTGGAGTAGGAGCAGGATGCAAAACAAACTCACTACTGCAAGCGGCGGCTACAGGGCAAGAATTCTCCAGGAGTACAAGCACACTTTCATTACCTTATTCATTGAACAAGTTTCCTAATTCCAGAGCAAACCATTGTTATCACCACAGTTTCATTGTTTATTACATGCAAAACAATGTTCCTCCTTAAAACATTAAAAATAAGCACAAAACTACAGACATAGGAGTAAAAATAACTGTCACATCTGGAGATCAAAGAAGAAAACAATAGGAATGCACCTCAAAGGTGTTTTCTACTTGCTTAAGGTTTTTCAAAGACAATTCCTTTACCTTCTAATCCTTAATTAAATAGGTACCAAATAGCCTGTCAGAAACTGCACTCCAGAGAAAAATAATTTGGCACAGAACTCTGCATATACAAGTGAGTGGCACACACACACTGCCGAGAAAATTCTTTGCTTTATCTTCTCCCAGAACCATCACTGGCAGTCCCACACAAGACTAACTTGCAGATGAATGCAGTGACAGGATTACCTGTGACATTTTAGCTCTACAGCCCTCTTCCAGGCATGGTTAATCCTAGGTTCAAGGTGCAGACTCAGCATTGGTACAACATAAAGGTGGCTGCTGTCGCTGCTGCAGCATGCCATGTCATCTGCAGAAGAAGGCTCGCCTGTCTATCTCCCACTGCTTTTCTTCAAATCAGTAAATAGAATTCTAGAAAAAATACCTTCCTACTAACAAGTTTTTCTAATTTAAGGGATGATGTTATCTTCCTAAATTAAACTGAAGTATTGGTAATCTACTGGTATTGAAAAATGCAGAAAAATGCTTTCCTTTTTTTTCCCCCCACAGCAGAGCTGGGTTCTACTTCAGTGCTCACATCTTAACTAAGGTCTGAGCACTTCATCCCTTGGCTTTCTCTAGCACATGTACAGTTGCTAAAGCCCGCCATTCTGAGCTTGCTCTCGGTTCACATACGTGACAAGAACAGATGCCAACCCCTTTGCCAAGTCTGGCGTTTCAGTGACAACCTGGGTACTGTCTCAGAGCTTAGTGCCCCTCCTGGAGCAGCCTGTATTTTACAGCCCTGGCTCACTGGTGTTTCTGACCAACCAGGTTCACATATCAGATGGGGTGGGACTGCTGCCTGAGCCTGGTACTGCTCAGCTCTGGGACTGCTCTTATGGGCCGCATGCTTTGAGGAGGAGGCCCTGCAGCTCATCAGCCTGGCAATAAATTAAAAAGCAAGTGAACGCTTATTTGATGTCTCTGAAAAGTCAGTAAGCCTTCCACTGCTCAATCAGCACTGGGTAAGCTCTTTTTTTTTTTTTTTTTTTTTTTATCTCAACACCATCATCTTTCAGCTCTATGATAGCAGGCCTTTTGATCCATGTAAATCCCTGCCCCCTTGATTCTCAGTTACATTAACACAAGTTTAAATCAGACAAATTGCAGGCATGATTCACGCCACTTTCCCACTGATCTGCTTTTCAAAATGCAAAAAGATGTCAACACTAATGCCTTCATTTCATGTTCAAAATATGGATCGCCTAATAGGTATTTGCAACTGCCGTCCTCTTCTCCCACAAGCAGCAGCAATATCCAGAAAGTCTCTTGCAAGTAGGTGGTTTTTTTGTTGGTTTTTTTTTTTTTTCCTGGTAGTGGTGGTGGAGGGCTTCTGTGTTTCTTTGTTGGGTTGTTTTCTGTTTTTGGAGGGGCAGTTTTGTTTCATAGCTGAGTGAACGAACGTTCAAGCCCATTTTCTTACCTATATCCTATAAAAGCAGCAAAACAAATAGAACAGCTATTATCATCTGGCACTTCAATTTTTAAAATTTCATCCATGCAGAACTTTATTTTTATTATATTATTGGATTTTTTTTTGTTCTTAATTTTTAAGGTAGCTGCACTTCTACCATTGCACATTGGTTTAAAAATGGGGAATGCTACAACTTGCAATAATGCAAACCCACTAATAAACAAATAGCACCATATTCATAGTGAGAAATAGAAACGACTGTTTTCTTGACTAGTAAATCTAAATAATTGAATTAATCCACTCATTACAATTTAAACTGATTACTGACTGAGTACGAGGTTTTATTTGACTAGTGCACCAACATTATTTTAATTGGATTCTATTTTAAAGGAGCTACATTTGCAACCTAAAGGAAGAAAAAGAGAACTAATGCTGGTATCACAAATGTATCGCCAAATGCAAACGCTCTCCTTTCATGAATACCTAGAGATGAAAACCTAGCAGTTGGTGAAATCAGTCCTAAGAACAAGGCCCTTACTTGATAGGTAAGTGGTTAAAGTCAATGCTGTAGTCTCCCCTACTGCTTAAAGTGCCAGAAGTTTTATCTAGCCATAACTGGAAGAAAAATAAGTGCTTATTTTAATTGGTTCCCCTGGTTATTTTAATTGTTAAACTGAAGCTTAAACAGAAGCTTAAATAGTTACATTCATACTTTTATTTCTACTGGTTTTATATTTATCTTCGTGGGAGTAAGAGTATACTGAGAGGTGGCAGAACTAACTGCCACACACACACAAAAATCCATATCTGGGAAAAAAAAAAAATAAAAGCTTCATCCACTGACACAGTACTTCAGTAATTTATCTGAAGAGGGATACCCTTGTAAGGAGATTTAGTATTCAGACTTAAAATTAATCTGGAGGTTGGCAAGCAGAGCTGTACAACTTGGAAGGCAAAAAAACCACTTTCGGTTATAGTGAAGACACCGCACTGCTACTTTGTCAAAACAAAGATGAGATGAACATAGTTACAGATAGAGCCTGCTGCTCTCCTGTAGCTGCTAGGCTCTAACTGGGTGGTACCAAGACACACTGATACAACAGCGTAAAACAAAACACTGCTCTAACCTCATTCTCATGCTAATGCATTTGAAGAATGAAGAGAAACAAACTGCTCAGTGCCCCAGCTACCTTCAGCCCTCTTCTGCATACATAGGAGCCCTGCTGGAAGTCAATAATTTAGCAGCATGAGAACACGAAATATCCAGCTTACCATATGTTTGAGAACAGACTTTCAGACTGGTTGAATTTGAACTTCCAACCTAGAGATAACGGGCCCACTTCTGAGCCACACTGTACCTCAGGCTCAGTCATGCCTATCCTAAACAGATCATGAAAAAGACCAAGTATAAATGTCATTTGTGGATTCCAGAAAAACATGCAGTTATGGCTATTTCTACACCTTTCCAGTGAATTCCAAAAAAGGAATTACCCCACTGTTGCCACCTGTGTCTGCAACCCAGAAAAATGAAAGTAAACTATCAGTTACATTTACTGCATTCAGAAAATCTGAGAGGAAAGCAATTACATTCGCTCACAGTAAATGATGTTATCACTCTAACGTTTGAATAGTGGTGCTATGAAAAGAACAAGTAGTTGACATCTCTTACATTTCAATGGCACATGCCTATGATGAAACATCACTACAGTTTATCCACATTTACCTCTCAGTACCTTCTAGTTTAAACTTTCCTGCTAAAACATCATTTACCTAAAATGAATCCAGACTTAGAGGAGGTAGGAGGGGATGCAAAACCAGAATACAACCCAATATGCTAAAGCAAAATATAAGTTCAGCATTCAAAGTATGTGATAAAGAAACAGGGAAAGCAGGCATTTTGGAGTATAGCCTGCTCACATTCCTGTGATGTTTCCTTTTACAACAATTGGTCAAAGACCAAGCTACACATTTTGTTGGGATTTGGGATCCTTGCACTAACTGTTGCTCTGCAGCGTTCTCAGAGATCATTAGCACTAGCACCTAGGACAAGCAGAGACCACCAGCCAACCGCATTCTGCAGCTGAGGGGAACATGCAAAAATACTTGCTATTGTCCCTCAAGATACAGCTCAGCCAGTTCTAAAACATTTTCTCCCTTAAATGAAAACAAACAAAAAAGAAAACATTATTAGACTTTGTAACAAAACAGAAACCTTCTAATCTGCGCTGTGCTCCCCTGGCTCCACAAGGGAACCGCAAGCAGCAAAAGCGTGCTCTCCTGCAGGGTGACATTTGTTCAGAACAGACACATAGTTTTTATTTAAAGGTACACCAAGTAAGGAGAGCATTCAGGACTTGATTCAGTAGCTGCTTTCAATGACAGTGCAAATGGTTTGTCCTTACTTGCCATCTCATAGTAAAGTTCCTATTGTTGCATTGCTTATCTTGCTAGAGGAACATCCCCCAGTGTTTTGATGAAAAAAACAACATTCCCAGCTGTTGTACCTTAGAAGTCACAAAAGCTTACAAATTTAGAAGCTAAAACGGGGCTGTATTTGTTGGATACCCCTCAAGCATTCCCAGCCTGCTAGAAACATTCAGGGAAAGCTAGAAGGATCCTTTACATGCAGCCATGTGCAGCTGTTACCTCTCCTGTGCATTCGCACAAGATTGAGTTATTTTGGGATCTTCAAAAAAACCAAAACAAACAATAATACTAAAGAACTTTACAAAATAACTTTAGTCTGAGATAGGGCCCAGCAAGAAGAAAATGGGACCAGAAGGGCTAAAGTCCTGAGAGACTTCATACAACTGGAGCACAGCTTTAAAGCAGCTCATTTTCAGGTACACTTGCCTTTTGGTAGGTGCTGCTTTGCCCTGTACAGTGAACAGACTGCTCACAGGAAAACTATAATTTTAAACCATTTTATCTGTAACAAGAGGAGCATCTGTTCCTTGAAGTAGTAATTAGTTACATTACAAGGCAGTATGGAGAGTTTTCAGTCTGTGCGCAGCTGAAGTGACCTTGGTTCACAAGTTAACTGTATTTGACTTGGATTTATTTTGTTAAGCTGGCCCCTCTCTGCAGCACCCGTGTTCTCTGAAAGCACATTCTTCAAAGAGCAGTCAGAACACCAAAAAAGCTCTGTACGTATGAGCCGTGGGTTACTGCTGCAGAGAAGCATGCTTCTATCCCCTCAGCCGGGATGCCTGGCAGACCCGGGGCACGACGGGCTCCCTGGAACTGCTCTGTTCAGCCTGAAGCCTGGGCAGCTCTCTACAGCCTCCCCCATCCCATCAGCAATCTGTGTGCAGAGCTCCGGCAACTGCATCACCTGCTCAAAAGGCATCTCTAAAGAACTTCTCTCTCCGCAGTGAGAATACAGCTTAATTCAGACTGCAGAGTTCCACTCTGCAAACACCTCTACCTTCCTCCCATACTGCTGATACATCTTACTTCAAACACCTGCCTTGTCTGCTCTCTTTGACAGCAAGTTCCTGGGACTAAAGACAGTTCTCTGCTATATATAGGTACTTAGTTTAAAGTGGTGTTGAGGCCTCTGGGCTACAATTAAAATGTCAAACTAAAATAGTTACCAAGGAACATTGCAGGAAATTCAATTTGGGGGCGAGGAGGGAGGGGAGGCAAGGGAGGAAGGGGAGCCTGAGAAAAATTAGCACCGAGTGCCTTGAAATGGAGGCACAGCTTTCAAACCGACCAGTAAACAACAGCTCTGAACAGCCTTAAACTTCAGTAATCCAAAACTGGGTTAAAAACTCCACATAAAAAGAAGTCTGGTTTTTGTTAGATCTCTCATCTGTACAACTTTCCTGCCAAGAAGATCTGCTTATGATATTGCATATCAACAGCCTGATCTATTTTCTCTTCCTGCTGTCAAGAAATTAAATCATGTTGTTATTTTACAAAGATTACAATCACTGCTGTGACAACAAACATATGACCTGAAGAATACCATGAAATAATGTGGCAAGTGAAAGCAACAAAGGAAACAAAGGGTGAAGAACGAACAACTCTGGAAGAATTCCCCGCTATTGAAATATTCTTTTTTCAGGAAAAACAGGACATCCTTAGACTGATCTAACAAGGAGACAAAGATGAATTGTTGACTTCATTCAAAATTATAGAGATCCCAACTGCAAACAGATTTCAGCTCAGACCAAGGCTTCAGTTTCACTCAGGAATACACTCACAGTGTGCCTTCTGTGGAAAAATAAAATCAAATGAAAAAAGCCACCCTAACAACAGTAACTACCAATGCAAGACCAAAGCTCTTCCAATCAGAGACAGAAGATCAGATGAGGCATATCACAAAAATCACCAGCCCTCATCAATGTGCTCAAGAACCACTCTGTGGCGGTACTGGGGTCTCTGAGAATGTCCAGAAAGAAGGGGGAAATGACAGCAGCCTCTGCTGCAGTCAAGAGCAGAAAGGCACCTGCAGCACAATACGGCCAGGAAAAATACCGTGTCAAATGGAGTTTGGAAGCTGCCAGAAGAGAAAGATTTTCGCAGATGAGCGCAGCTTCTCCAGACATCCTTTCTTTCCAGCATAAAAGAATATCTTTGAAGTTGCTTTGTTTTGCTGCTCATAACAAGGGAACAATCAGATAGGACAGAACAGCATTCCTTTCCTCTAAAATGAGAATTACTCAGATCTGTTCCCCAAAGCTTATGAAGACCGATGCTTCTGGAATACTCTGAATACTGAAAACATGATAATACAGATAAACACTTTTATTCTGTCTTTTGTTTCTTGTTTTCATCATTTCTCTTGCCCAAGACATTTATGCCAGCTCACATACTGGGATTGTTTTGCACACAAGAATGATTAGAGGCACAAAAGTAACTCATCTTAACATTGCTTAAATACTCTCAGGTCCTCTTTCAGCAACCCATTAGTGCTACCAACCATCTGACACACTCTCCAGCAGACAGCAAAATATTATCACTTATTACACAGCCCATCTTATAGCGGGAACTGTTTGCAGCAACTTAAATAACCAGTAGTTTTGACTTGTATAATAGCATCCAGGATAAAACAAAAGCAATAGGCTAGAAAATTACTTTCAAGTGGTCAAAGAATCAAAAAGTCTCCTCTGAGTCAAACTGGACCCTTAGTTAATGCATTTTGTGCTACAGTAAAACCAAGCCCGTGCCTTGCACATGGGCATTTTCAAAGTTGGGGCAACAGCGTCTTGAAGGTATTTGACAAATTTAGAATTGAGGTTGCATCTCATTTTTGTTCAGTAGGGGCTTTGAATTCATTTACATAAGCATAGAGAAAAGTTTACACGATGAGTTACCAGTTACTGCCAGAAGCAAGTTACATCACACACACACGACCTGCAGCAGCAGCAAGAGCTGGTCCACAGCCTTTCACCAGCAATGAAATCCCTGTGTGATGCCCTCATCTTGTGCAAAGGGGAACCAGCTCATGGCCCTGTTTTGAGAACGGCATGCTTCCTTTCTAAGGGAAACCAACACATTTGGCAGATGTCAACGCAGCTAGCTTCAGAAACATCAGAATAAACTATTTTGACGTATCAGAAACATTATGTTTGAAACAATGGAAAACTCAGTTGTCCTTCATTTCATCAAAAAAGCTTTGAATATGTTGCAGATCATCCCAATCTGATTTTTCTCCCTCCTCCATCTCCCCACTTTGGTCAACAACTAAAAGTACCAGGTATTTACACAAAGCAGATATTATCTGATGCAAAACAAACAGGAAAGCCTAATGAGAGAAGCAGTGGTTTAAAAAAAGTAATAAGGAAAGCAAGAAAATGCCTGTTTCACTATCAACATTCTCCAAGAGAACAAAAACTATCATTTGTGTTGAGACAATACTCAGATGACCGATAAAAGAGTAGCTTTCCATTGCGCTCAGTAAAATACACCAGCCCAACTAAATAAATAAGGACTAAGAGCAGAAGAGGAAAAAAAAAAAAAAGTAGTAAGCAAGCAACTTACCCAAGATCAGCTAAGCTTCTTGGAAGAGCTCAAAAGACTTGCACTGTACTCCCCATGCACTCTTGCACGCTAAGCCTAAACACTTTTCCCTGGGAAGCAGTTCCTGAGGAAATGTGTATCTCACTGGATTCAGAAAAGTTTAAAAGAAATCAACTGTCTGTCAGTACTGTTATGGTGCAACTTCCAGGAAGGAGGAATGAGGCAGAGGAGGATGGCCTTGCTGCCTGACAAAGCTCAGAAAAATAACTGCAAGTATAATCAACTATGTGCAGCCCGTATCTATTTCAGCTTCCTGTACAATCTCAAACCCAGCACTACTTTCAAGTCTTAGACTGTTATGTATTTATTAAGTTCTTAAACCTAAATGCTAAAAAGGTGATGCATCTGTCTGTAATATAAACCCTGTCCCTCCAAGCTATACTAAACAGACGTGTCTGGAGACACTGCTTTTGTCTAGCATACAAGGTGTGTATTGAACAGCTAAAGAAATGGGCAAACCAAATACTGTCCTCACCTCCTTTTCTTGCAGAGCTATGTTTATCAGGAATTTTCATTTAAACTAAGCTCTGGGTCCCCTGGACAACAATCCAGTGCTGACTATTAAATGACAGCTTTGAGCAAATCAATTCAAAACAAGCATAATCGTATTCATTTTGTGTAGCACAACAAAGGAATAATATTTATGTGAATAATATAAAGGATGTAAAAGCAGCAAAGCTGCAGTTCAATTACATGAAAGAAGCCAGCACTTTCTGCATCATTCCAATAATGAGTAGAGAAAATTATGATGTGCGCCTGTATGGCAGAGAAAGCAGAGACAAGAGTGTTTGGCTTTTCTTCACTATAGATCAGCAAAACACTTGGGAGTGATTGACTTGAAGTCAGCTCATTCTTATAGACCCTTTTAACGCTTATTTTCATTGAGATGACAAAGATGAGAAATCATTACACACAAATGAATTTAATTTTGTGTTATCAGGAGACACCACACAAAAAAATTCAGGTTCTCTTTCAGCTCTGTCTATCCAGTTTACTTTTGGGGGATGTGTCCATGGCGATTCCTCGAAGTTACATTGTTTTTACAAGTAAACAATGCAGCCTACTTACCAACACATCACTGACTAAAGCAGCATTAACACGGTATTTACCAGGAAGCAATCAATTTCCTCCTGAGCCTGTAAATCCTCCTACAGCCATTAACTTTTATAAACATACATTGACATTACTATTAGTCATTAAATACAGCTTCTAACACAATCAAACATTAATCACTAGTGACATTAATTGCCTGTCACAGCCTTAGTAGTCTTACTGGTCTCTTTCTTCAGTGAACAAAAGCCTCATTTATTCCTGGCTGAGGAACACACAATTTTCTGATCATACTAGTGAGACAGTTATCAAGGCCTTCACTGGCAACTGTCTTATCTGAAGATTATGTATCAAACACATCTCACATTCCTCCTCTCAAAAGAAAATTGTTTGGATAGTGTTCTGTGCATTCATTCATTCAAGCTCTTCTTCATAACAAGTCAATTTGTCCCTAGATTTCCATCTCAAAAGACCTGTAGAACCTAAAAGGAACATGAGGTACTAATTCATCAGTCACCAAGTTTTTTTTCCCCTCTCTTTTGGATAGTGCCTTTCTTTCCCCAAGAGAGCACACTTTGCTAAGTCTCTCCCTGCAGACTATCCTTCATTCCTTTTGCCCTCCTTACACTCCTTCCTACTTGGCAGACTATTTGCCTCTTTCCCTTGCTACTCAGACTCTTCTCCAAAGTTCCCCATCACGTTGACTCTCTACCAAGACCAGCTATCCCCTTTCAGCACCCTGCTGAGCACCTGCTTATTTCAGACAGCAGGGTGCCTATGGGTGAGACACCAAGCCCTCCACGCTGACCAAAAGCTTCTTGTACCACTTCAACTGTGTACATCTACAAAGAAAGCACTTAGACAGCCTCCCTTTATTTGCCACCTTCTCAAACATGTCTTACCTCTTCCCCTCTTTTCCTACTCCTCCCTACTGAGGAATAGAAACGATGAAGAAATAGAAAGGCCTCCTTAATCTGTTTGGACGGCTCCTGTCTGCTCACACAAAGCACCCGGGTGGGTGACAGAAGCAGAGCAAAATGCACTGAATGCTCACTCTTCCACACTGGAAACACCAAGCACGGCAGTTCACATTCTAGGAACTCCACATTTCTGCACCTGAATGTACAATCATTTGTAATTCAGATATTTGATTCTGAAGTCAAAGGAAAGCAGTGCAAGAACAGGCAGTAAAGTGATTCCAGGCAGGTGTGTGCATTAATCAAAATGTGACAACTGCACCACCATCATTTGCATCTTCAAAGCCCAACAGCACTGGATAGTAGAAGTGGTGCAGCAACACACTTTTGTTTCACTTCATTGAGTATACAACACAGTAGGAAATTTGAGGCACATCATTTCTTAAAAGAAAAAAAAAAAAGAACAGTCTGCAGCCATACTGTATAAAAAGTAAATATGGAAGATAAATTCATCACAGATGCTCCTATTTTCATTTCAAATAGCAGGAGAGCTAAAAGAGCAGAGAGCATTCCCAACAAGACCAATTATTAACACACCTAATTAACTAGCAGTTAGCTGAGAGTAAATTGGTACAACAGAGCATCCTTTCCATTTATCAATAGAGGGCACTAAAAAAAAAAAAAACCCCAACACTGTTTAAGCTTAAGGAACACACCAGACACCACTCAGTTCATAGCAGAGTCCTGCTGAACTCAGAAATCCAGTCAGAATAGTTAGTGACTAAATACTGACAGGGCACAGGGTTGGAAGGAAAGCAGATGGAGGATCCTGCCCTACGGCAGTACTGGAGCCCAGAGGAGTCGGGGCACAGCGCAGGCGTAGGGTAGCCCAGCCAGGCCCAGTGCCTCCCTCTCAGGCTTTTGCATTTCGAGGGGAATTTTCAGGCCAGAGTCAAAGCGCATTTGTCTGCAGGTGTTTTGATTAACGCAGTGACCTCTGCCTGTTCTGTACCACCAGGTACTTCTATTAACTTCATAAGCAATACTGAGCTTAAACTAGGAAATGGATAAATAACCTTCTTGTTAAAGGTTACTTTTTTCTCCTTACAGAAAAAAAAGTTATATATATATATATATATCTCTCTCAGACAGGTTCTACAGAAGGCCTCACCCCTTTCCCAGTCACTCAGTTAGGCTTAAATTTAAAAAGCATCCATATTGAGAACAGAAAAGAACAGGCTAAAGGTCAAGTAGGGGATTAGGTCTTATTCTCACGGGGTTTAACACTAGGCTAATATTAAAAGGTCTGTCTTGAATAACAATATCCTTAGGACCAATATTAAAACCCTTTCCTGAGCAGGGCCATGTGTGGGATCTACAACTCTGAGGATTGGGAGAGGAGTTAAGAAAAAAACAAATGTACATCGCTGTCAAGATCACTGGCTGCAGAAATGTGTTAGTGTATTTTGTTCCATTTTGGTACTTACATTCGCAGTGTGTGATCTTTTGCGATCACAAAGAAAAGTTTTGATGCGTTCACACAAATGTGTGACTTTACTCAGTGATGAGTTTCGATTCAGCCTGCTAGAGGACACACTGCACAGCGAGCAACCTCAAGCAGTACAGTGAAGACAGGCACCAAACTGGGCTTCTCAAATGCTTCACAGCAACGTGCTTGTTGCAAGTCTCACCAAAGGGTCAGTGCCTTAAAAATTTAGTGATTCAGTGAGAGCTCTTGCAAGACTTCTCCCTAAGCTCCTGTGAGCAGAGGAGGTGGTTTCATCTCTTGTAAGCATCCACTGCTGGAAAAAAAAATGCAATCCTTGGCTAATCAGCAGCTTTCCAGCACCCAGGTCACTGTATGACAGAAGCAATCAGACTTGAGACAGAAGCAATGCAACAAACCCAGCAGTTTCCCCATTTTTCTCAAGGATTAGGACTTAGTCCTCAAGAACATCTTTTTCAAACACCCTCAGTCAATCTGCTTCTTTCTTAAACCAAGCTGCACCAAATTTGAATGCCATTTTCTGTTGATGTTTCATCAATATTAAACATGGCAGCACCTGAATCCTACATATCCATCTCTGCTAATGCCTAAAACAAAATCTCTTTTCTTTTAAGCCTCACTGGCACTACACAGCTGACAAATTTGTGATCTCAATCTCTGGATTCTGTTATCCAATATACCTGCTAGAAAGTCTCTATTCTTCAGTCACCAGTCACACTTCTTCCCCCCGGCCGGGAGCGGGGGGGGGGGGGGGGGGGGGGGGGGGG